>NC_056747.1:1008791166-1009094916 GCF_019279795.1 Protopterus annectens | reverse complement strand
GTTTTCATGCTAAGTTTATTTTCATTGTGAGACTCTATTGCTTTGTTTAGCAGATGTCTATTAGTGTTTGTGCTATAAAATGTAAAATAAAAGTTTTAAATGAAATCCAAGTAATCATCGTAGAAGTAAAGCAGTACGCACATTACAGTGTTTATGGTAAATGGGGCAAAATAACCAAGTAATGGGACATTGGAATGGCTGCAGGAGGGAGGGCTGTGTATGGCGGGCCACATTCAACTATGATTTTGTGAGGGGGTAAGGGCAGCAAACTCAAAGACAGCCCCGGGCAGCACAAACTCAAGCTACACCACTGATCAGTAGGCCATGGAGAATGACTTTTGGAGGTCCTAGTAAATTGTAATATTCTGTTGCTAAGATTAGAATATTGCCTACCATTAAAAGCCCTAGTTTTACCACAAAACCAACATACTGCAAGTCACCAAAAACAAAATCCTAAAATTCATTATCTTCTCCCTTCCCAGTGAACATCATTGCTACACATTTCAAAAAATGGTTATCATTTAGTACAGGGTCTGGGCTGGGACTATATTTTGGTTGTCTGTTCTTCAGTTTGTGTTTGAAAGTTGATATCCCACAATTCCATCTGAGTGGGTATGGTTACATAAGTATATATGCAAATTTATGTTAATTAGCATACTGATTTGTACCTATTTTTCATGGACCTTTGTCCAGATTTTTGATGTTTCCAGGTTGAGAGTTATCTGTCTCCTATATGGGGCTTATAAAGGTTAGCCTGCCTCTAAGCAAACTACTGCCTAGCGGTTGTCCTCAGTTTTGCTTTCTGTTACTCTCAGCATAGTAAATCTCTTCCAGGCAAGGTTAAGGCTCACTCATCTAGGGTCTTATTCTCATCAGTGGCATATTGGAAAGGGGTGGACTCTAGAAGCATTCTAGAGTCAGCAGCCTGATCCTCTGTTCATAACTTCACAAAGCATTAAAAACTGAATTTCTTTTCAAGGGCCAGAGCAGGCTTTGCTAGGGCTATTCTCCAGGGGCTCCTGGATCCTAATCTTTCAACCTCCCAGATAGGTAGGAATCTACCCAAAATGCCACTGAGGTAGTGACAATGATGAATAATGGACAGTTGCATAAGTCCTACGTACCTGTAACAATAGATTTTCAAATTCCTCACTGCCTCAGTGGCAGCACCTGCCTGTCATACCCAAGAATGTGCATAGTTTAGGTGGGTTTCAGCCTCTCTGATTCAGTTATTGATGGATTTAGTTTTTATGTGGTATTGTAATTGGCTACAAATTTACTGCTACTAGATGATTCTGGCTTCAGGTACTTTCCTCTCCTTTGTGAAACAATAAAATCCTGTGATAGCTGAAGGCTTCACTCTCAAGATATACTCAGCCAATCAGCTGTCACTGGAAGAGAGAGGGAGGAGAGTCTGAGCTTCTGAAAGCTGGCCACTACTGGGTTACCTTGGCAAGTAACCCAAAATGCAACTGAGGCAGTGAGGAATTCAGACATCTACTCTTACAGGTAAGTAGTACTTACACAACTGGGGTTCCTATTACATGATCAAAGTTTTACAACTTCGAACACCATATGGTCAAGCCAATATGTTCGAAGTTGTAAAACTTTGAATACTTAAAAAAAAAAAAAAAAAAAAACTTACCTGATTGTTTTAAGCAGGGGACAAGCCCTCTTGCACCCCCATTCTTTAAATATACCAACTCTGTGATTGCACTACAGTGTAGTAAAGGGAAATCTTCCCTTTCTGCACTGTACTGCATTATAGTGTGGTCTTGGAGTTGGTATATTTAAAGAGTGAGGGGTGTGGGGGTGTGCAAGGGGGCTTGCCCCCTGCTTAAAACAATCAAGTAAGTTTTTTTTTTTTTTTTTTTTTGAAGTATTCAAAGTTTTACAACTTCGAACATATGGGTTAGACCATATGGTGTTCGAAGATGTAAAACTTCAACAATGTATTAGGAACCCCACAACTGTACTTTCCCCATTTGAGTTTTCTAGTGACTTTAGATTGAAAATGTGCTTGTCATTATATTCATTTAGATTCAAATTTCAGATGTTTCTTAAGGTTTTCTGTGTCTAGATCACATTAGCAGTTCTCTGCATTACACTTTGGTCTATCTGCTGCTCTAAGGTATTTACAAAGTGTCTAGTACCTGCAATAGCTTACTGCAGACTGCACATTCTTCTTTCTGAAAATTCACATTTTTCCATATGTAGATGACTTGCTTATCTTTACAGAGCATTTTTCAAAGTGTTAAGAATCTGTCACTTGGATGAAAGATCTCCTACACAGATTGGAGTTCCAAGAAAACATATGAAGCCTTATTTATTACTTTGAGCATGCTTGCTTTCCTGGGGTGTCTCCTGGATACCTCAGTTCAAATTGCTTTTCTTCCACAGAAAAAGTAGATTCATGTCTAGATCTAGTCCTTTGTTTTTCCCTCTAATACTTCTGTCTCACCTCTGGAATTTCTTTGTGTTCTGGGTCTCATGGATTTTAGAATTTTCACGATTCCTCTGGCAAGATTCCATGTGAGAAAAAAAAAACAATGGTACCTAAAATCTGTATGGTCCAAACTTCAACATCCCTTGACATTCCAGATTCTAGTTTTGGGGTTTGTGAAAGAAAAATAGATTCTTTGGTGGAGAGATCAGTTTTATCTGAATCCAGCCCTACCATTTTTCCTTCCAGCTTCAAACCAGTCTGTAACAACTGACTCTTCATACTTTTCTTATAGAACAATTTCTATGAGTAAAAAAGTGCATGGTCTTTGAAACAGAAAAGGCAGACCAAAACATACAAACATAAAAGAGATTTTGGCATTGATAAATACTGTCAACACTCATTCATGTGTTCTATGGAACCATTACAAGTGTTTACATACAACACCCCAGTAATATGGTACTTAAACAATTAGGGGAGAACCAGATCCTACCCTCTGTGCAGACTAACCATGTTTGCTTAGAATATAGTTTTTCAATATGTATCACTCTATAAATATATTACCTACCAATACTGAAAACATTTTTGGCAGACAAGCTGAGCAGGACCATCACAGAACCTCTTGAACAGAAATTAAACTGGGGGGGGGGGGTCTTCCAAGAATTGATCCGGCTGTGGAGAACATTTTTTTTCTTCCTCAAACAAAACTCATTTGGCAAAGTTCTGCTCCAGGACTTCATGCAAGAAGGCCTGGAAAACAGATGCTTTTTCTTTTCCTTGGACAGGAATGTACATGTATACTTTTCTACCCTTTCCTCTAATATACGAGGTAATTCTGAAGATTCAGTAGGACTCTACAAAGATCATTATGATGACTTCCTTCTGGCCCAGGCAGCAGTGGATCTAATGCTATCCATGTCATTATTCATCACGGATGGGTCTTGGATCTGACCTCGGATCCGAGCCGGCAACTGAAGGACAGATCCAGAGTCAAGTTCCTCCCCTTCCCAGAATCCCTTGCTAACCTATGACCCTCAGATCTCGTTTTCCACAGAAATGGTTGGACATGTATCCCACAGCTCATGCGACTTCATATAGGTATAAAGTGCCTCTTTCTTTTGGGGTTTCTTTCCTTTATTCTTATAGCTTTAGTGTGCTGTTTCTGTTATAGGTTCATAGGTATGCAGTAGGCTAATGGCCCTGGAGCCTATATAAGCCTAGCCCAAGAAGATTCCCTGGCATCATGCTGCCCAAAGTTAATTCCCAGTGCCCCTGTCAAGTAAGGCCACTGAAGTGATGCCCGGGGTGAACTTCCTATTGCCCACCCACTCGTCAAGATTTCTCTTAAAGAGGGCCAGTGAAGTGCTCTGCTTGACGTGAATGGGAAGTTTGTTCCAGAGTATGGGAAGTCTCTGGGTGTAGTTAGTTTATATTTCCTCCTCTCCCTGTAGCCTTCATAAGGCTTTTTCCATGGGTTCCCACCTTTTTTCTTCCTGGGCCTTTCAGTAGTGTTTCTCTTTCAGGGTTTTTTTTAACTTTAGCTCCCCTCTTTTAGCTCACTTTCTGTTAATAAAGTAGTTTTTCTGTCTCCCCCTTCCTATTGAGAGTGCGAGTATTGTTCGTATGTGTGTGTGTGTGTGTGTGTGTGTGTGTGTGTGTGAGACCTTTATTTTCTAAGATGTCTGAGAACCCTTATGTCTCTAAAAGATGCTCCTCATGCAGTCGGAAAATGCCCCATTCTGACTCACATGAGGAGTGTGTTTATTGCCTTGCAGAGATGCACCCGGAGGTTGAATGCGACATTTGCGCCACATTCAATCCCTGGGCTCTCATGGATCACAGGAATAAGCTCCTGTTAAAGGGACTTGCTAAGCGGGGGCCATCAAACCTCCAGATCCCCTTCTAAAGCCCCTGCAGATCCCAAAAGGAAGACCTTCTCTTCTTCTTCAAGGGATTCCCTTCCCTGAGATCTGAGCCCAGCTTCTTTGGCTTTGGATCTGGGCTCTTCTGCTCTGAAAGTCTCGCATCAGTCTTTTAGATCTGAGGCCTTGGAGCTACGGAGGTCCTCAGATCTGACTCTGCGCAAGCTGCCTTCTGATTCGGCCCATCTGTTGGATCCATCTTTGGCACTGACTAAACCATCGGATCTGTCCAGGACTTCAATCTGATGGTTATATCCGATCCAATAATCATTGACAGCTCCACCTCGAGGTCCAGAAGTTTGGGTCCGAGGCATAGGAATCTGTCTCCCTCCTGAGACCACAGGACAGTCTCAGGGTCTCCAGCCAGGTCGGGACATTCTTCGATGTCCTCCAGGTCCTCTAGAACTCTACTTCCCACAGATATGGATAGGATGATGAGTTTTCTCAAGGCCCAGATCGAGCTGGGCTTGTTACTATCCCCGGCTCAGTTGCCCAAGGAATCTTCTCCATCAATTGGACTTCACTCTCCTCATCTGACCCACCTGCATTTGGATCACCAGGATCAGAGCATTCCCTTTGAGAGACAGATAGATATTCCTCCCTTTCCAACACTGCCAGGGTCCCTGGTGGGCTCTGTTCTGCTGGCTCAGAACTGGCTGCGCCTCTGCACCGCAAGGTCTGGGCTGGTTCTTGGGGGTGGGATCGGGCCCAGAGATTTCAGACTGTTTCCTCCCCTTCAGGGCCTCTACACTGGACAACCCAAAGCCGATATCCTCTGGAGACATTGGTGCTACATCGGGGTCCCTCTTTCCTTCCTGGACAGCTGCAGCCATGGAAGAGGAGAGAGGGGCCTTGTGTAGTCTGTCGGCACTCTGGGTGGTAGAGAGGACCTTCTCCAGCTGGGCAGTTACCTCTCCTTCATCTCTAGGTCCTCCCTAGCCCATCTTGACTTTGGGCAGTGAGCCTTCATCATCCTTCTAGAGTCAGCCCCCCCTTGAGCACCTTCAGATGGGTGTTACCCTGCTCTGGGCCCCTGCCTCTTCCGAGTCCTCCCCAGAGCCCATCATGGAAGAGGAGCCCCCTCAAAAGAGGACGTGCAAGAAGAGGCACTTGGACTCCCCTAGAGAGTGCCTAACTGAGGACACAGATTCCGAGGAGGGAGACGAATCCCCCAGACTTCCGTCTGAGGAAGTGTCCATTGGGGCCATCCTCGAGATTCTAAAACAAAGAGGCAGTTGGTCTTCCCCCACCCCATTGTCAGAGGAATCTGTGTTCCTGAAGGCCTTCGGGATGAGCCCATCTTCTACCTGGGTGCCCCCCTTGCCGACGACCTCATAGAACTCATTGCTGGCAGGGCATGGCAGGAACTAGACACAGTGGAACCAGTTCCCAAAAGAGCTGACAGATTTCTTAGTCCCCAAAGGATAAAACTTTTTGGCGTAACGGCACCCTCATTAATGCCATCATGGTGGCTGCATCTACTAAGAAGGAGCTTGCCAAACAGAGATCCGCAGTCCATCCCCCGAGCAGGGAGTCTCGGGCGATTGACCACATTGGAAAGCACATGTTTGCCTCAGCTACATTTGGACTGAGAGCAACCAACTACATGGCACATTTTACCCAGCTTCAAAGGGATTTGGTCTCAGAACTTAACACTTAACTTTCAGAGTTACTGGCTCTGGAGAGTCTTAAATTGGTCTCTCCAAAGCTATCCTCAAGTGGAGGCATTGCCATTAGACAGCATGCATGGCTTCGTCTTTGCAGGTTTGCTGAATCCTTTAAGGCATCTTTTACTAATGCCCCCTTCAACGGGTCAGCCTTGTTTGGTTCCTCCATCAAAGAGACATTGACCTGCAGTGAGCAGGAGGGGAACACTGTGTCTGTAGTGGGGATCATGTTCTCTGCTCCCCAGCTATCCTTTTCCAAGAATTAGAGGGGTAGTAAAAAGCTTTGGTTCCACAGGACTCATTCTCCATTGCAGCATGCTGCACAGGAATCCACTTCTACTGGCCAGGATAGGGGATTCAGTGGCAGATGCCACCCCAGAGGCAGAGGGGGTCCGCAGAACCAGGGCTCTCAGGAACCCTTCTCAGAGAAGCCCAGTCAGTGCTCCTGAGGCACTGCCCGGCTGTCCTTCCCTGGAGGCAGTCAGGGGATGACTCTCCCTTCATGCACTAGCCTGGACAAATATCACCTCAGATTAGTGGGTGTTAAAGATAATTTCCAAGGGTTATTTCTTACCCTTTTTTAGCCCCTTCCAATTCCAGAATCTCTCCCAGATGTTCCACCCCGCCAAAAGGAGTTGGCCCATCTTGAAGTCCAAGACCACCTTCTAAAATGAGCAATCCAAGAGGTCCCAACAGGACAACGAGGGTCCGGAACTTACTCTGTCTTCTTTTTGGTGCCGAAAAAGACTGGGGACTGGTGTTCCATTTTGGACCTCAGTGAGATGAACCTGTCAATCAAGAAGTCCAAGTTCCGAATGGTCACTGTGCAGTCCATTCTGCCTCTTCTGAGCAAGGACAATTGGATGTACTCAGTAGATCACAAGGACACGTACTATCATATCAAAACTGACAGATGCTCCAAGAGATACCTGAACTTTTGGTCAGTAGTCAATCACTGCTAGATCAGAGCCCTCCCCTTTGGACTCACCACAACCCCCTAGGTGTTTACCAAATGCATGGCAGTGGTGGCAGTTCATCTCCGACTGCAAGGATTCCAGGTCTTCCTGTACCTGGACAATTGGATCCTCACTGCCCCTACGAGGCATCAACTGTCTGTGGCCTCCGACTATACCCTCCACCTCTTTCACAATCTTGGCATCACAGTCAACCTCTCCAAGTCAAATCTTTCTCCGTGTCAGAGCCTAGAGTTTATTGGGGTTCTTCTAGACACAGTATTAGAGACTGCAGCACTCTCTCCCCTCAGAGTTCAAACCATGTGGGACCAAGTCCATCAGTTGCTGACTGTCAATCATCCCACAGCCCACTTTATCTTGCAGGCACTAGGTTCAATGGCAGCTGCTATCCAGCTAGTGCCTCTTGTCAGATATCACATGTGGGTCCTGCAGTGGACCCTGATGGTTCAGTGGTCTGCTCAGGTTCACCCCATGTCCGTGACCATCAGGATCTTTCAGGTGTGCAGAAACCACCTTGCATGGTGGCTTCAGTCAGGATCTGAATATAGCTAGATCTTTTTGTCTTCCCCAGCTCAAGGCCACTGTGACCACAGACGCCTCTCTGTTGGGGTAAGGGGGGCATTTTCGGGGAAGGACAGTTCAAGGCCCATGGTCCCCTGTAGAGACCAAATAGCACATAAATATCCTAGAGATGAGAGCAGTCCTTCTAATGTTACAAGCCTTTCAGGTGTGTCTCCCTCACAGGACTGTAGCAATTCAAACGGACATGTCAGTGGTCTGGTACAACAACAAGCAGGGGTGAACACAGTCTTACCCCCAGTGCAGAGAGCCCATGGGAATGTGGGAATAGGCAATGTCTTCCAGGTGCTTTCTTATTGCAGTGCACATCCCTGGTAGTTCTAACATTTTATCTGACAAACTCAGCGGTCTATCTTGAGTCCTCATGAGTGGTCCCTGAATCCATCAGTGGCACATCAGATATTTGACCATTGGAGTCTTCCTTGCTGTGATCTGTTTGCCTCCTCTGTCAACCACAAATGCAGCAATTACTTTGCCCTGATCCCCTCAATGGGGGAGTCACCCAGGGACTCTCTATTTCATGACTGGGACTCTCTATTTCACAACTGGCCATTGGGGCTTCTGTATGCTTACCCCCCAACTCCTCTCATTCCCAAGGTTGTGTAAAAACCCCATCACCTGAAGACCCCTCTCATCCTCATTGCCCCCTTTTGGCCTCATCAGGCATGGTCCTGCCTGCTTTGGTCTCATCTGAAGTATTCTCCCTGGATATTGGATCCCACCCCGGATCTCATTTCCCAGCCTTGGGGGCTTCCTCTTCCCGACCTTCAGTCTCTTCTTCTAACCGATTGGTTCCTCCGGTTCCAGTGATCCTTTCCCAGTCCAGGCTTCCCTTTCTGGTGAAGAATATTGTCTTAGCCTCTCAAAAACCATCTGCCAAGAAGGTATGTTCTAGCAAGTGGAAAATATTCTCAATTTGGGCCAGACAATGAAATCTGGACCCTTTTCCAGCCCCTATTCCTGACATTCTGTTGTTTTTTACTTCTCTATTTCAGGAAGGGGCTAGTTTCTCCATGATTAAACTCCAGTTGGCAGCCATCTCAAATTTCCATTTGAATAAGGGTCCCACCTTTTCTTCCAGACTGTGTAAGGCCTTCCTCAAAGGGGCATTTCTCCTTAAACCTCCTATCAAAGATCCCTCCCCACCATGGGATCTTACCCTGGTGTTGCAATCTTTGACACAAAAGCCCTTGGAGCTCGCAGCATCTTGTGATCTCAAATTCCTGTCCAGGAAGATGGGCTTGTTGGTGGCTATTACTTCTGCCAAGAGAGTTTCCGAGTTGCAGCCTCTTAGTATTAAGCCCCCATGTTAAGTTGTCAATCTCGCCTTCATTCTTGCTGGATGGGTTCGGAGCTGATCCTCGGATCCGACTCGGCCACTTACTAAAGCTCGAGAGCTTATTTTACCGGCTCGAGGCAACCCTATATCCCATGATGCTAGGCGATAACTCTCCAGATCTCGTTTGCCGCTTTCGCTTGCGAGGTGCGTATTTTTAACGGCTCCTGGTAAGTCTTTATACATATAGTGTTCAGTCACCCTTGGATCCGACTCGGCCACTTACTAAAGCTCGAGAGCTTATTTTACCGGCTTGAGGCAACCCTATATCCCATGATGCTAGGCGATAACTCTCCAGATCTCGTTTGCCGCTTGCGAGGTGCATATTTTTACCGGCTCCTGGTAAGTCTTTATACATATAGTGTTCAGTCACCCTTTTGAGTTAATTTTTCACCCAGTTGTCCTTTTCTTTCAATAGTTAGCAACTACCTTTAACTCTATTACTGTTTTATACCTTCCCTTTTTATCCCTTATATCCCTCCCCCTCCACTTTAGGTTAGGCCTTAAGCCTGCCCCTTTCCTAATTTTTCTTAGGGATCCTGTGGAGTGTTTGGGTGTGTCAGTATCCCTATTAACATTTTTATTGTTATTTTATAGTTTTTTGAGAGTGTGTGTGTGTTTTTCTCTTACCTTTGTGAACCCTCGACACTGTTATGTCGAAGGAACCAAAGGAAACTAAGGTCTCAGGCTTTAAGAAGTGTGACTCGTGCTGTCAGAAAATGTCTCTGACAGATGGTCACACTTCTTGTGTTTACTGCCTGGGACCCCTGCACCTGCAGGACTCTTGTTCTGTATGTCATGCATTCAGTCCAAGAGTCCTGCAGGAGCGCAGGAACAAACTTATATTGAGGGGCTTGTTAAATCCCGAGGGCGCCCCGACTAAGTCTGCGTCGGGGAGGCCCTCACAACCAGCAAAACCGTCGGCTCCAAGTACTAATCCTTTGGCTGCTGGCTCCTTGTCTGTGCCTAGATTGGCTCTGGCTGGAGCCGATCCCTTTGAGTCACAGGTTCCGGTCTCTGCACCACTCGGTGCCGATACCTCTGAGCCCATGCTTTCACTGTCGACTGCGGCTGGAGCCGACGTGTCCTCGGCTCCGTTGGCTCCATCTAAGAAAACGTCAAGATCCCCTTCATTGGAGTCCATCCATTCGGCTCCGAGATTTCCCCTACTCTCGGAGCGGAGCCATCGGAGCCGATCTTCTCGGTCGTCCAGACTTTCAGATCACGACCTTGAGAGAGTGGTAAGTAGGCTGTTAAAGTCTCAGGCATTGGCCCAGATGATCTCTAGCCCGTCTCATCAGACGGTAGCTATTATAACTCCACCTAATTTTCCTCCTTTGACTCTCCCTCAGAGTTCGGAGCCGGAGGTCCTCGGAGCCGTGACTGTTGTGGCGTCGGAGCCGATGTCTTCCGCTCTGATCTCCTCCTCGATACCTTCATTGGACGGATCCGGGCGCCTGATCTCTCTCATCGGCTCCGAGGGGGCAAGTGGCATCCGACCATTGTCCGACCCCGTTCTCCCTCTCGGAGCATCGGCGCTGGTGAGCTCGGCCCCGACATCGGCCTCGAAGCCTTCCCTGTCGGTGTGGCCTGGGCTTCCTACCTCTTCGGAGTGGGGGCCCTCTGGCCTTTCTGATAGGGGAGCCTTCGAGGTGATGAGGAGTGTACTAGCCCCAGGGCATAGTCAACGGTCAGCTCCATCAGCTCCCCCCACTACAGTGCCTGCTGATGTCTCTTCCCACTCTCTTGCTCTCGGACCCAGAGATCCAACGCCTCAGGTTTCCCCACTGGGAATTTCTTCCTCTTCCAAGGCTTCTCCTGACCGGTCAGCGGAGCCTCCGCGTAAGAGGACATGTAAGAGGAAGCATGTGGACTCCCCTGAGTCCATTACATCTGACACCGACTTGGATGAGTCGGAGGGATCCCCAAAGTCCCCCTCTGAGGATGTCTCTTTCTCAAACATCCTAGAAGTCCTAAAGCAGAGTGGGAACTGGTCTTCCCTTAATCCTTCCGAGGATGAGTCGGTGTACCTGGAGGCGTTTGGTTCTCGACCCTCCACCTCCTGGGTGTCTCCGCCTTTCGACCCCCTTATGGAAGTAGTGGCTCGGAAGGCATGGTCGGCCAGTTCGGTGGAACCCACCCCTCGGAGGCCATCTAAATTCATCACAGCACCAGTTGACAAGCAATTCCTAACAAAAGGTGTACCGGCGGATGCCATGGTGGTGGCTGCAGCCACCAAGAAGGAACTAGCTGATCCTTCAGTACCTATCCATCCTCCTAATAAGGATTCTAGGGCCATGGATAGGTACGGTAAGTGGATATTTTCTCCAGCGACCTTTGCCATGCGGTCGCTGAATTACTTGTGTCACTTCACCTGCCTTCAGAGAGATATTTTCAAAGAGTTGGGTGAAGTCTTACAGGATCCATCAGCTGCTGGGTCCCAGGATAAAATAAACTCACAGCTTGGAACCCTGAACTCGATTGTTAACTCCTCCATGCGTCTAATTTCATATGCAGCCGATGGAGCGAGTAGGGCCGCGGGCACAGGAGTGGCCTTAAGGCGTCATGCCTGGATGCGGCTGTGTAATTTCGCGGACCCTTTCAAGGCACCCTTCACAAATTCCCCTTTTGATGGTTCGGCTTTGTTCGGACCTCAAGTGAAAGACACCTTGACCAGATGCGAACAAGATGGCAAGACTCTTTCTGCCGTAGGAGTCCGTTTCTCCACCCCTTCAAGACCATACCCTAAGGGTCAGAAGGGAGGGAAAATGTGGTTCCCCAAATCTCAAGGAGTCACGCCTGATGCAAGAGGTCAGTTTACCCCCAGAGGCAGAGGGGGTAACAACAACAGATGCCGCCCTAGGGGGTCCACAGAACCAGGGTAGCAGGGAGCCTCTTTCTGACAAACCCTTCCAGCATCCCTGAGATGTTGCCCGATTGTCCACCTTCGGAGGCAGTCGGGGGAAGATTGTCGCTGTACCCAATAGCCTGGCTTTCCCTTACTCAAGACAAATGGGTACAGTCGATCATATCCGAGGGTTACAAAATTCCCTTTATCCAAACCCCAATTCAAAAGGGAACCCTTCCAGACGTTCCACCTGGTCTAAGGGAACTAGCAGTATCAGAAATATCAAAACTGCTAACAAAAAGAGCCATCCAGCCAGTCCCAGCAGACCAACTAGGATCCGGAATCTACTCAAGGTTCTTTTTGGTACCGAAAAAGACAGGGGACTGGAGACCAATATTAGATCTCAGCAAACTAAACAAGTTTGTAAAGAGAACAAGATTCCAGATGGTCACGCTACAGTCCATTCTGCCCTTTCTGGGCAAGGACAATTGGATGTGCTCCATGGACCTTCAGGATGCGTACTATCACATCAAAATTCACAGGCGTTCCAGAAGGTTTCTCTGCTTTCGGCTGGGGACCAGTCACTACCAATTCAGAGCCCTGCCCTTTGGTCTCACTACAGCCCCCAGAGTATTCACCAAATGTATGGCAGCGGTTATGGCTCACCTGAGACGGCAAGGATTCCAGGTGTTTCCATATCTAGATGACTGGCTCCTCACTGCCACCACCAGGCATCAACTTCTCCAAGCCAGAGCTTACACCATTCACATTTGCAGAGGGCTAGGAATATCTATAAATTTCAAAAAGTCTGCCTTGTCGCCTTGTCAGTCTATTACCTTTATAGGCGCCAACTTGAACACCGTACAACTTTCAGCAAAGTTAACAGATCAAAGGGTCTTAGATATTCAAAACCATGTCCATGTTCTTCTTCAGAGCGAAAAAATTCAGGCCAGGTATGTCCTGAAAGTATTGGGTCTTATGGCGGCCACCATAACACTTCTTCCCCTTGCACGTTTTTACATGCGTCTTCTACAGTGGATGCTTTTCGCCCAATGGTCTTTTCAGCAACTCCCCATGCACCACAAGATCATGATAACTCCAACTTGCAAAAGTCATCTGTCCTGGTGGATACTGTCCCCTCAAGTCCATCAAGGCAGACCCTTTGTTCCTCCTCCTCCCCCGGTCGCCACGGTGACATCGGATGCCTCCCTGATCGGAGAGGGGGGGCATTTTCAGGGCAGGATGGTCCATGGCACTTGGCAACCTTTCGAACGCCACCTGCACATAAATGTCCTAGAGATGAGAGCAGTGCTTTTAACGTTGCAAGCCCTCCACGACTCTCTTCCCCTAGGAACTATTGCAATCCAAACGGACAATATGTCCATAGTGTGGTATATCAACAAGCAAGGCGGAACCAAGTCCTATCCCCTGTGTCGAGAGGCACTCAGACTTTGGCAATGGGCGATCTCCTCTCAGCGGTTTCTGATAGCAACGCATATCCCCGGGAAGTCCAACATCATAGCGGACAGGTTGAGCAGAG
Source organism: Protopterus annectens (assembly GCF_019279795.1). Lineage (NCBI taxonomy): Eukaryota > Metazoa > Chordata > Ceratodontiformes > Protopteridae > Protopterus > Protopterus annectens. The sequence goes on along the minus strand of NC_056747.1, from coordinate 1,009,081,607 downwards.
GTATACTCATGCCACACGAGTGGTCTCTCAAACAATCGGTAGCGGAAGAGATTTTTCAGAAGTGGGGCCTTCCTTGCTGCGATCTTTTTGCTACACCCCAAAACAGCAAATGCCCCAACTTCTTCACCCTCTTCCCCCTTCCAGGCCATCCCCTCAGAGACGCTCTAGTCCAAGATTGGCCTCGGGGACTTCTCTATGCCTTTCCACCCTTTCCTCTAATCCCACAAGTAATTCAGAAAGCAACCGCCTTGAGAGCCAAGTTGATTCTCATTGCCCCTTATTGGCCTCGACAGATATGGTTTCTGTTCCTACATCATTATCTTTTGGTACAGCCTTGGCATCTGGACCCAGCTCCAGATCTGTTGACCCATCAGTCGGGGCAGCTGCACCAATCCCTACATTCTCTCAACCTCACTGCTTGGTTGCTCCACTTCCATCCTTAGCCAGGCTTCCTATGATTTCTAATCCCATCCGGGATATCATAGTAGCTTCCCTTAAATCTTCCACCAGAAGGATTTACACTAGTAAATGGAAACGTTTCTCCTTCTGGGCAAAGGCAAGGAATATAGATCCCTTGACTGCTCCAATTCATTCGGTCTTAGACTTCCTAGTCGAAATTTTTCATTCAGGGTCTTCTGCCTCTACAGGCTTATCGGACCACAACATCATGTCCAATAAGCTTTGCAAAGCTTTCCTTAAAGGTGTATATTTACTTAAGCCTCTGATCAAAGACCCTCCACCTCAGTGGGATCTTAATTTAGTCTTAACATCCTTGATTCTCCCCCCCTTTGAACCTGCGGTCTCCTGTTCATTGAAATTTCTTTCCTGGAAAACACTCTTCCTAGTCGCCATTACTTCTGCTAGGAGAGTATCTGAGCTTCACGCCCTCTGCATTCATCCTCCCTACTTAATCTTCCATAAAGACAGAGTTTCTCTAAGGACTAATCCATCCTTCTTACCCAAGGTGGCTTCAGAACAAATTTAAATCAATCAATTGATCTCCCAGTTTTTTCCCAAACTATACTAATAGAGCGGAGCAAAAGCTACATTATCTAGATGTTCACCGCCAGCTCCGATACTATTTGGATAGAACCAAACAAATGAGGAAGTCTGATCAACTGTTTTTATCATATGCAGAAAATAAGAAAGGCCTTCCTGTTTCCAAGGTAACCCTATCTAGGTGGCTGTCTTCTGTGATTACATCTATTTATCAACTCAGAGGCAGGGAATTAACTTCTAAGCCAAAAGCCCATTCAACTAGAGCACTAGCTACATCTACAGCTTTTCAAGCTAGACTACCAATAGACACTATCTGTGCGGCAGCCACATGGGCCTCTCCTCATACCTTTGTTTTGCCTTACAAATTGGACATGGCCTCCAGAGACAGAGCAACTTTTGGTTCCACCATTCTTAAGAGTCTGTTCCAATGAGCCACCCAGGATAAAGGTGCTAGAGACCCGGTCCCATCCAGCAAGAATGAAGGCGAGATTGACAACTTAACATTGAGAAGTTATGTACCTACCATAACGTTCCATGTTAGTTGTCTTCTCCCGCCTTCTTTCTTGCATCCCACCCACCATCCCCCTAGCCTGGACAGACCGAGAAGATCTTCCCTTCCTTGAAGGGTCCTTTTATTCCCTTGTTCACCATCTAGGTGTCCTTGGATATATATAGTGCAGATAATTATCTTTGGGGGGTTTTATCCCTCTTCCTCCTCCTTCCAGTTGGAGGATTTTGTTTTATTGGCCTATGCTGGGTTTTTCAGCTTCCAAACAAGATCTGGGGAGTTATCGCCTAGCATCATGGGATATAGGGTTGCCTCGAGCCGGTAAAATAAGCTCTCGAGCTTTAGTAAGTGGCAGTCGGGCCGAGGATCGGCTCCGAACCCATCCAGCAAGAAAGAAGGCGAGAGAAGACAACTAACATGGAACGTTATGGTAGGTACATAACTTCTCATTTTATGGTCTTCCACAAGGATAGGGTATCTCTCAGGACTAATCCTTCATTCATTCCTAAGATAGCTTCGGAGGCCAATCTTAACTAATCTATTCAGCTTCCTGTGCTCTTCCCTAATTACTCTTATAAAGGAGAATATATGTTGCATTGTTTGGATATCCGTAGACAATTGCAATTTTATCTTAAGAGGACTGAAGAATTTCAGAAGTCAGATCAACTCTTTGTAGCCTTGTCTCTGGCCAGAAAAAGTCTGGCAGTTACCGAGGTATGGATTTACCATTGGATTCCCAGCTGTATTTCCTTCATTTATAACAGCAGACACATGGAACTTTCCAGACCAGTTAAAGCTCACTCTATCTGGTCTGTGACTACGTCTTACGCCTTTTTGGCTAAACTTTCATTGGATGAGAGTTGCGCTCCTGCTACTTGGTCTAATCCCCACACCTTTGTTACACATTATAAGTTGGATTTGGTGTCTAGGAACAGGGCTTCCACTGGTTCCTCTGTGCTCCAGCATATCCTTTCCTGAGGCCTCCCAGGGTTCATAATAGCCGGGGACTCTGATCCATCCATGATGAATAATGACACGGATAGCATCAGATAAAGAGTTATGTACTTACCATAGATTGGAATCTGTGCTATCCAGTATCATTATTCATCACATTCCCACCATCCTTCCCCCTTCCTTCTTGAGATCTGGTAGGTGTGGAGGGATGTCTTCCTTTAAGGTCTTTTAAGTATTATAGGCAGTCCACGCTGCTTTTTCCCTATCCAGCAAACTTGATCTGAGGGTCGTAGGTTAGCAAGGGATTGTGTGAAGGGGAGGAGCTTGAGCTGCATCAGTAATAATTATTCATATACTATAGGTATGTTGTTCTCAAAACCTAATTTTGAGACTTGTGTTCTATTATTGTTCATGTAATTAAATGGTTGCCTACTAACATATCTTGTTCAAATTGCATTGTTGATGGCCTGTTGCCGTAAATGTAACGGGCATGCTGTTACAATACTGACTGTTATTCCATTTATGCATTGTGTTTGCCACGCAGTTTTTCCAGTTCTATCATTCTGGGCTCATTGTAACACCCGTGCATGCTGTTATTAATAATGTTGAAATGTTTTGTTCATGATTAACCAATACACTTTGAAAAACCTCAACATCATAGCATGTTTGGGCAGGTAGATCCTAGCGGACCTACCTGTCCTGCCTCATCTGGCCACGGCACTGGGTCCCAACACATCTGGGACCCAACATGGAGCTGCCTACTTCGCTGGTCCTGCACCACCCTTGGGTACAACTGCCTCAGGGGACGGGGATACTGACAACAGTTTCCATGGTTGGTGCCCAGAGTCATCCAGTATGACTTGGATGTTCACCTATGCCAGATTGAAGGCAGACTGGTGCACTATGAAGGGCAGGCTGGCCCCTTCATCCAGCTCCCAGAAGAGGCACCTTCGGGGCCATGAAGGAGCAGTGGTGACTGCCCATAGGTGGAGGCCTCAGTCCCACTGTTTCTATCTGGGGGCACGTGGCCCTCTAATTCCCAACTACCCTCCCCATCCAAGGTGTTTACCCCCTCATGTGTCATACACCGCCTCTGTCTGCTGTCTTGTCTGTTTCCGAAAGCAACCTCTCCTACCCAAACTTACCTACAGCCCTTCCCCAACATACCACTCTCACCTTAAAAAAAAAAAAAGAAAAAGGGGTATGTGTCCCCCCAAACAAATCACATCCCATACACAACTCTCCATTTTGCCCCCATGTACACTGATGTTAATCAGTTTACCCTTTAATTACTCAACAAATGTATGTCACCACACCCCTCCTTGTGGGTGTGAGGCTCTAAATTCCAAATTGTCCACATTATACACTGCTGTTGCTGCAAAATAAATGGATAGCTATGGTCCTTTCCTACACCCATCCTGCACATCCCTAGCTGCCTTTTATAATGTTTTTTCCCCTATTTCACCACCTTCCCATCACCCCTTTTTTACATTCCCTTTTTTGGAAATAGTGCGTGTTTAAGTGGGAATAAGTGCCCCTGAGTCACCCCAGCAATGGTCAGCTCACATATGAGTACTACTGAAGTGTCTGTTGTACAATACTGACTATGACATTGCCAGCCCAGCTACCTGGGATGTTATAAATATTCATATGTCATTTGTGAATATTACTATGATACATATGCTTGTTTTACAAATGTAAGAGACCTATATATATTATGTAGATATTAAAAAACTGGTGGAAAAGTGGGTGCAGAACTGTATGTTATGCACTGAGCTCATACCTCTCAGTTGTCCAGAGTTTTGCAGACTGAACACGTTTGCCTCATATTTGTAGTCATTTTCTCATACATTTTTGTTTTGCCTGGCAAAGCACTGGCAAATCATTAAAGACTGAAGTCATAAAATAATAGTGCACATTTGAATGTCAGCTGTTATATCCTTCAGAGTATTTCTTTGAATGCAAAACCTGGTATTCTGTCAACTGTCTAAATGTGTAAGAGTAATATTTATAAAGTGTCACTATTTTTGGTCCTTTGCCCCCCCCCCCCTTTATTTGTGCTTTTGTCCAGACGTCTTGCTCTAAGAGGTTGAGAGGTATGACTGAGCTTCAAGAGTGTAAACACATTGTGCCATACTGCCAAAGAACAGAAATGTATATCAAGTATTAACTGTGCAAATTATGTATTAATAGTAGAAGCTGGACACCTCAAACCTACAGACATAAGTTGCAAAACTTCAAGTAACTAAGTTGAACTTGTTTTACGAATGTGTTATCTCAGTTTCAGTGCAGCAAGCAGACATCGATGTCTACAGCTACAGGTTTTTGTTATTGTCTTGAAACATAAATAATTACTAGGTTGAAACTGTAAAAGTGTTTAACTATGTTATGACTTATAGTTCTACACAAACAGATGGATATGTACTTCTGATGCAGAGAAGTATGTTAGTTGTTGTTAGCCTGTGAAATGAAGGCAAGTGACAAACACTGATCAAATGTGCTATCTCAGTTTCACTGCAGCAAGCAGACATAAATGTCTACAGCTACAGGTTTTTGTTATTGTCTTGAAACATAATTACTAGGTTGAAACTGTAAAAGTGTTTAACTGTGTTATGACTTCCAGTTCTACACAAACATCAGGCGGATATGTACTTCTGATGCAGAGAAGTATGTTAGTTGCTGTTAGCCTGTGAAAAGAAGGCAGGTGACAAACACTGATGTAATCTGACCTAACCCAGCATTAATGTGGATTATTAATTTCAGACCTGTCTCACAGAAAGACCTTTGCATGTTGTATGTGTCTTTGTATCTGACAACATCCACTCATCTGCATTTGCCATGCTAACAGCAAGGAGCTAGGCAAATGTAAAATCGTTTACATATAGATGAGAATCTAGTATATCTGTCTGATGTTTGTGTGGCCTGCATTGCTCTGAGTATCACTCTTCTCTGCATATAATTTTGATTTGAAGCTCTTTATTTAAGCTTTGATGATTTCTATTTTGTATCTTATTCCATTATTACATTTGTTTTGTTTTAAGTATTCTGTTTTGTTGGCTTTTTAAGAGTTCTTGGCTAGGGTCAGTTAGAAAAAAGTTACTAAAGAATTCCTTTACAAACTGAATAGCATCAATTAATTAGTGAGAGGAGCTGAGAGACAGCATTGCTGTTTAATTTAGAAATATCTGTAGTTAGCTGAAGCGTTTGTGTGGTCTGCATTGCTCTGAGTATCAGTCATTTCTGCATGTAATATTGATTTGAAGCTCTTTATTTAAGCTTTGATCACTTCTATTTTGCATCTTATTCTAGTATTACAATTGTTTTGTTTTAGGTTTTCTGTTCTCTTGGAGTTTTAAGAGATGTTCATCGTGTTTCACTGCTGCAGTCATTACACTTGGGTTATCCTGCCATCAGACGGTCCCGCAGTCGGCCAGAGTTCCAAAGTCTTGGTCCGGCGTCGATTGCTGTCGCCTCCTCCCTGACGTCAGTGCGTCAGGGATATATAAGAAGCAGCTGACGCCATTTTCTTCAGTCTTTCTTGCCGTGCGGTGCCCGAAGCAAAAGCAGTTCGCAAGTGCCAGTCGGCCGACTCCTGAGATATCAAATTCGAATTTCAGAACCGAAGTCTTCAATAAAGCTAAGTACCCCATTGGGGAAACTTTTTCTTGCCTCAGACCGATGTCAGTAAAAGTTAATAATTGTATTTCTTGTGGGAAGCAAATACCTCATAAGGATTTTCATTCTTACTGTATTCCATGCCTAGGCCCAGATCACGACGTCACTAGTTGTCGGTTTTGTGCTAGATTTAACAAACGCACTATTAAAAGTCGGTTTGATTTTGCTCGCCATTTCTTTGGCTGAAGGTTTAATTATACCATGCCGTCGAAACAACCGACGACCGCAATTCACAAAAAACCGCAAGGATAAGGACAGGCATCCGAGGCCCAAAACTGACGACGAAGCCTTTTCTAGGCCAGTCGCCGGTTCTCAGTGAGGCGCTTTCACAGCCCCTGACACCCGCTACCTCAGAGCCACAGGACGCTGCCGACTCCCACGTGGAGGTGCCTAAGCCTCTGGATACTCAAGGTGTTGGGCCTACGGAGACTAACCCTTCAGATGGGTCCAGAGCCGCTGAGCAGGCATCGGCTTCTGAGGGTGTTTTCAGACCTTCACAACTTACCATTGCAACTACAGCCAAGTCTAAAGCTACATTAAAGGCAAAGAAGCAAGTACAGCATTCACCTGGACAGGCCTCCATGCCTAAAAAGCAGATGCTCAAAATGGCCAAAGACTTAATTACTCTGATCAGGGGTTCCCATCCCCCTCCTGACAAAAGGCCTAGGCAGGATACAGACTATGATTCCTCTGACCAGGTTTCTATTTATTCTGATTCCTCTTGAGACCAGGGATACTCTTTACCCCCCTATGAGGACTCAGATGCTGAAGAATCAATTCCTTCAGCCTCTCCTCCTGAGGATTATTGTTTTGGGGAAACTTTACATACCACGAGGGAGCATTTCCATTGGGAGGGCCAGGATTACTCAGAATCCAAGAAAAGGCTCAGAAACTTTCTTTTATTGCCTCAGCACAGGCCCCTTGCTATTCCGTCAGTGTTGGATATTGTGGATGATGTGTTCTCTGAATCCAGTTTAAATCCTGATTCTTTACCCCCTGCTCCAGTCAAGACAGACAGGTACTACAGAGTCCCTGAGTCTCACAAATTTCTTTATAAAAACCATGTTGCTGACCCAGAAACTATTTCCCAGGGTCCCAAAGGGATAAAGGCTTCCACGGCTAAAAATCCAGTTCCCTCTGACAGGGATTCTAGAGCATTAGACAGATGGGGGAAGAAAGTTTACACCTCTGCAACTTTAGCAGTGAGGGCTTTAAATTGCCAGTTTCACATGCTTAAATATCAACAATATTTACTGTCTCAGTTAAAACAGAAAATGAGTACAAGTGCAGAACAACCTGACTATAATGAAATGCAGGATTTATTGCATGCAGCTGAACAAGTGGGAAAGCATACTTTGCAATGTGGTTTTGATTCATTAGAGGCTTCCTGTAGAGCAGCAGTTACAGGATCTGTGATTCGAAGGCATGCTTGGTTAAAAGAACAAAGTTTACCAGATCATGTTAAGGCAAAATTACTGGATGCTCCTTTACAGCAGGATATTTTATTTGGTGTCAAGGCAGAAGAGGTATTAAAGAAAATGGAGGATAAGGCAAGATCTATGCAAACAGTGAAGGATTTCTTACAGGTACAGCCACCTCGATTTAGCAGGAATTGGCCTACAAAAAATTGGTCCTTTCCAGTGTCAGACAGGCCACAAAGAGACAGATACAGATGCCCAGGAGGCAGATCTCAGCCCCAAGGTTCTTACAGACCATGACAGTGGGGTGCTTCAACCCCAAAAGGAGGGGAAGACAAGTCACAACCTTACAGGAAACAGTCCCAATGACTTCCCCCTTCCAATGCCAAGCTCTTCCCTTTTGGCAGCTCCCTTAGGGAGGAAACTAGCACTTTTTTCACAAAACTGGCAAGCAATCACCCAAGACAAATGGGTTCTGAATATTGTGTCTCAAGGTTACAGGTTCCACTTTCACACTTTACCAAGGCTAAAAGGAATGCCAGACCTGCCACAAAATCAATGGGCAGAGGCACAAAAGCAAATTTCAGCCCTCATGGACATGAGAGCTATTCAAAAAGTGCCACAGCAGGAACAAGGACAAGGATTTTACTCAAGACTCTTCCTGGTCCCCAGAAAGGACAAAGCCTAGAGACCCATACTAGACCTGTCTACTCTAAATACTTACCTGGATGTTCCAAAATTCAAAATGTTGTCACTACAGCAGCTCCTTCCCATGTTGGGCAAGAAAGCTTGGCTTGTTACTTTGGACCTCAGAGAGGCATACCTGCATGTCCCTATCAGACAAAATTGCAGAAGATACCTCAGATTCATAGCTGGTTCAATGCACTACCAATTCTCTGCACTGCCCTTTGGCTTATCTGCTGCGCCCAGGGTCTTCACAAAGTGCTTGGCACCAGTAATTGCATTTCGCAGACAAAAAGGATTTCAAATATATTCATACCTGGACGACTGCCTGATTCAAGCAGAGAGCAAGGACATTCTTCTAAGGCATCTGGCATTTGTAAAAAGGTTGCTAATTTGCCTAGGGTACACAGTAAATGAAAAGAAGTCAAAACTAGTGCCCTCACAAGAGACAATATTCCTGGGTGCCAGCTTAAATACAGCGGCCCAGATGGCTTATCTCACGCCAGACAAACAAGGACAACTGGCTCAGTATTTTCAATCGATGGCAACCAAGTCTCAACTCCCTGCAAGAAAAATTCTGCAGGTCTTGGGATTCATGGCATCCTGCATACTACTAATTCCATATGCCAAACTGCATATGAGGAAACTACAATGGTACCTAAAAAGTGTTTGGACTCAACACTCTCACAGCTTGGAAACAGTAATACCATTAATTCCCTGCCTACAACAGGAGTTTCGATGGTGGGCACAGGCATGTCACCTCAACAAGGGTCAGCCTTTCACTCTTCCCACAGTCAGGCAGACTTTAACAACAGATGCTTCGGGTTACGCCTGGGGAGCACACATGGCAGGAAAGTGTATTCAGGGCAAATGGACCACAGACAAAATGCACCTTCACATCAATCAAAAAGAGATGTTGGCTGTACAAAATGCCCTAACAGCTTTCAAGGACCTTCTGCATCCAGGACAATTATTATTAAAGACAGACAACACCACAGTAATGTGGTACATAAACAAGCAAGGGGGCACTCATTCTTACCCCCTATGCAGGCAAGCCACGACCTTGTGGAATACAGCTCTAACTTATCAAGTTCATCTGCAAGCACAATTCCTGCCAGGAAAGAAAAATACTCTGGCAGACGACTTAAGCAGAAACATCATGGATCCTCACAAGTGGAAATTAAATTCACAAGTCTTCAGCATGATAATGCAAAAATGAGGGTGCCCGGACATAGATCTTTTTGCCTCCCCACTGAATTGCCAACTACAAAAATTCTGCACAAGGACTTATCACACATAAGCATGGAAAGTGGATGCTCTTTCGTTCAGCTGGAAAAGCCTAAAAGTTTATGCCTTCCCACCTCTGCCTCTCCTTTCAAAGGTACTCCTAAAAGCCAGACAAGAAAAACCACAAATGATTCTGATTGCTCCAGACTGGCCATGCCAGCATTGGTACCCAATCTTAAAGAACCTAGCTTAAGGCCCACCTTGGATTTTGCCTCAAATTCCACACCTACTGACTCAACAAAATAATCAGATCCTGCACAGTCAGCTCAAAACCTTAAACCTGGCTGCATGGCAGATACATTAGCCAAACAGACGACACCTCTCTCTAAAGCTGTTATGGATGTCATTTTGGAGGCCAGGAGATTTAGCACCAGGAAATCTTATTCAGAAAAGTGGAAGAGATTCTGTGCCTGGAACCAGGCTCAAAGCCTTGACCCTCTTGTCCCTAACATTCCTCAGATACTACAATATTTAACTGAAGTGCTGGACAAAGGACTATCCTTCTCATCCATTAAGATCCACGCCTCTGCCATCTCGGCTCATTACAACACAGATCCTCCTATTTTCTCTCATCCATTGCTAAAGCAGTACCTCAGAGGGGCTAAAAACATAAGACCGCCCCGGAGAGCACCAACACCTACTTGGGACCTCAATTTTGTCTTGGAAAAGCTCACTTTACCTCCTTTTGAGCCAGCCAATTCAGCAGAATTAAAATATGTATCATGGAAAACAGCTCTGCTCCTGGCAATAACCTCAGCACGAAGAGTCTCAGAACTACAGGCACTAATGGCAGTGGAGCCTTTCATCATTTTTCACCAAGACAGGGTTTCTCAAAGAACAAACCCTTCTTTTATGCCTAAGGTGGTATCCAGTGTGGCCCTTAACCAAACTATTCACTTGCCAACTTTTTATCCAAATCCCCAAAATAAAGGGGAGAAACTTCTACATTCCTTGGACATACACAGGCAATTACGCTTCTACTTGGACAAAACAAAAGCTTTCAGAAAAACTGAACAATTGTTTGTATCATATGCTGCAGGATCACAGGGAAAGGCTATTTCAAAGCAGACCATTTCAAAGTGGATAGGACACTGTATCCGGTTCTGCTACACACAGCATGGGAAACCTGTACCATCTAACATCAGGCCACATTCTACCAGGGCAACTGCCACTTCTACTGCTTACCTTAGAGGAGTACCTACCAAAGACATTTTGGAAGCTGCAACTTGGAGTTCAGTGCACACCTTTACCAAGCATTACCAGTTGCCTCTTTATTCTAGATCCAGAGCTGGCTTTGCCACTGCAGTGCTGCAGGGCCTCATAGCCACACCAAATCCTCTATAGAACCAGCCACCCTGACTCAGCTTTGGGATTCAACCCAAGTGTAATGACTGCGGCAGTGAAACACGATGAACATAGTACAGTTTTGTACCTACCATAAATGTAGATGTTCGAGTGTCTTCACTGCTGCAGTCCTGGTTACCCACCCGCCATCCCCTCTTTCTTAGCTGGGTCTTATCTATACATTTCTGCACTATACTACCTATGTGGTGTATTTGCTGGTTACTGAAGGTTTTGTTTTTACCTTATTGTATGTTTTGTAAGCAATATGTATTGCCTATCTTTTTGGGGGCACCTGACATCTGGGGCAAGAAAAACTGAAGAAAATGGCGTTGGCTGCTTCTTATATACCCCTGATGCACTGACGTCAGGGAGGAGGCGACAGCAACCGACGCCGGACCAAGACTTTGGAACTCTGGCTGACTGCGGGACCGTCTGACGGCAGGATAACCCAAGTGTAATGACTGCAGCAGTGAAGACACTCGAAAATCTACATTTATGGTAGGTACAAAACTGTATTTTCCCACTTGTTGTGTTCTTATACTTGTTGGCTGCCCCTACTATAAATCTCATTTTGGACACTCCTCCCAGTCCCATCCCATCAGTTTATCCTACTGAGTAGACAGACATCATTTGATAGGGCCTACCCCCATTAGTTTCTCAACCTGAAATTATCATGTTTCATCCCTTACTACTTAACCTAAAAGCAAAAAACATGTTACTGTATTTGTCTTTCTTCCTACTTTATTACTTTAATTTACTTTTGCTGCCTGTTCTTAAAATTACTCAATTGCACTTATTCTGCTGCATTTATTACTGCTTGTTAGTAGCCTGATTTAATTGCAACTATTATTCTAAGGCTTTTGGTTTAAGCACATGGGCTTCAAGCCAGTTGTTTACATTAATTGTTTTTTTGTGGTTTGCACTCTTGTGGCAGGAGAGGTAGATTACATCCTTCTAAGTCGGGAGTTGCTGGTTGAAGGCTTAGTGTCTGTTGTTCTAATATTGTCTTAGTTCTGGTTTAAGCACTTGGGCTTCAGGCCAGTTATTTTAAATTAAAAAGGGTTGTGGTCTGCACTGTTGTGGGAGGAGAGGGTAGATATGCCCTTCTGAGCTAGAAATTGCTGGTTAAAAGCTTATTGTGACTGCTTTTTTGAACTGTTTCTTTCTAACATTGGTACACCGTGTTTGCTGTAGCATAGACTAGATCCTGACCTGCTGAATCTAGCTTTGTTTGTATAACTTGAACACTAATCCAGGCCATCTTTTTTGGTGAGGGTTCCCCTGCACCCTAGTGGCAGGCGTGTGCATTTAGAAGTTGTGTGAATGGAGACTGCTGGAACAGGGCCCAGTTTTGAGCTTTAGTATTGGTTAGTTGCTTAATCTGTTTAAATCCATTAGCTATTGTTTGCTACTGTTATATTTAAGTGTGCATCTGTTCACTTATGTTAAATTGCCCTAAACAGAGTTTAAATATCCTTAGCATAGTCTGGTTACAGGATTTGCTGCATTCACATCTGTTTGTGTGATTCCTGCTATGCCATCTTGTGTTGGTCAGGGCCTGCCTGCATCTACTGGGAGTAAGTGAACTGGTTGGAACTGGTCTGGCATTGGCTGTTGAGCTAAGAGCTCAGGGACAAGGGTTGATTGGTCAGTCCCAGTGTTCCTATTTTACCTTTGTTTTTGTAGTGTTTAAACCCAGCATGTGCGTGTGTTTGTCCTTGTTTGCCATTTTAACCCTTTGTGAGGTATCGCTGTTGCATTTTTTTCCCTTACCAGCAATACTGTGTGGGTGAGGCCCTCGCCTGCAGCTACTGTATTGATTTTATATGGCCATACTCACACCTATAGGTACTGTCCTCAGATTGTATCCACTCTACTATCCCTGACCTCTCTTCCACAGATTCTGATAACCATGAATGGACAATTTCCTGTGCTTTCTTCTGCTAGTCTGGTTGATATGGGCATCCTGAGACAATGTAGCACTTGCCTTATGTACACAGACAACCCTCTACTACTACCATCTAGGAGCACAATATCACATTAAGAACCTAGAATCCTTCCTGTCTCAGTCACAAGCCAGTACATGATTGACAGACCACAATACTTTACCAGAGCTGGCCTTCATCTGTCTCCCCTGGGCTTTAGGCTTCTGGCAAAGGCTCTTGCCTCCCCCATTGTTTCTTTTTTAGGCAAAGTCATGAGCACAAAATTACCAGCATGAAAGCTTATTATAAACAAAATGTAAAGGTCATGCTGCTAAATGCTAGGAATCTTAGCATGAAACTGCAGTCATTGCAAGCATTCCTTGCCCTGGAGGATGCAGACATGTGTGCAGTCACTGAAACCTGGTTCAAAGCTGTGGAGAGCACCCTAACCTTGCCAGGCTTCTCAGACCCCAAATGGAGGGCTACAAAGCCAAAGGAGGTGGAGTTTCAATATTTATCATATGAATACACACCTCATGGCTGGTCAAACGGTATGACACACAGGAGATACTCCAAGTGCAGTTAACTGTTGACAAAACACCTATTCAAATCATAGCTAGCTACAGACCTCCAACCATGACTCAGGACACCCACTCCACCTATCTGGACTTACTTGAATCCATCAAAATTCAAACCTCTACCCTGATCCTGGGTGAGTTTAACTACCCAATCATAGAGTACAAGACCTATTCTACCCAAAAATGAACGCACAGAGATTCCTCTGCTTTGTCAATGCCAATGCATTGGATCATCTGGTCAACACCTTTACGACAGGTGGAAATATCCTGTACCTCGTCCTAACCAACATGAGTAGCCATTGTAGCACTCCTACAGTGTCATCCTCCCTGGTAAGATCTGACCATAAAGCGATCACCTTTGAAGACACCAACCCCCCACCCCCCTTCAGGGTCAAACAAAAACACTTTTCCAAAGCTGACTACAGTCTCCTCAGAGCAGATATAAGCAGCTTCACAGCCACCATCCCTTCAGTTGGAACTAGCAGTAATGTCCAAGCCTACACCAAAAAACTATATGAGCACCTACACAGCTGTATGGACTCAGCAATACCTGACATGACCAAATCATCTCCCTCAAGGAAAAGTAAACCTGTCTGGTGGACAGCAGTAATAAACAAACTCTATAACAGAAGGAAATATTTGCTGTCCAGGGCCAAGAAGAAGCAGGTGCCAAGTTGGAAACAATCTCTCCATTGTCTGAACAAGCTAACAAGGTCACTTGTGAATTACTCTAAGGCTAACTTTGACTCCAAATTGGCCACATTCACCAAGGACAATCACAAGCCTTCTTCACATATGTCTGCAATCTCAGAGCCAGCACCCAAATCTGCTCTGAACTGGTGGTCAATAACACCACATACACATACTCCTTAGATATAGCCAACCTGCTGGCAGACAGGTTCAGTGAAAACCTCACCCCCCTGTCCCCCCATCAGTTAACCAGGACATCCTCAGCACCTGCCCCACTTCCCTCACCATCATGGAGCAGGTCCTTAATGCCCTCGCAAAGGCAAACAATAAAGTCTCCATGGGACGTAATAACATCCCTGGCTGTATCCTACATGAACTCAGGCATGAGCTCTCAGCTCCATTAAACACCCTATTCAACCAAAGCCTGAGCACCAGCTTCATCCCAGCTGAATGGAGGACAGCCACTGTCATCCCTGTACACAAAGGTGGAGCGTCCACTGACCCAGGCAGTTATAGGCCCATCAGCCTAACTAGCCTGATCTGCAAGGCCATGGAATGCATTATCATGGACCTTATAAACAGGGACATCAGCAACCTCCAAATGCTTGACCCCACACAGTTTGGTATTGTCAAAAGGAGATCAGACCTGTTAAACTTGGTCGACGTCTTCTAAACAGTCACCAAAGCCATGGACGAGGAGAAGACGGTGCATACTACCTACCTTGACTTAGCCAAAGCCTTTGACATTATTCCCCACTCGGCCATTATACATAAAATTTCCAGCTAGACATCAACCCTTATGTTACCAGATTGATAGCTAACTGGCTCACTGATAGAACCCACTCAGTCAAAGTAGGGGAAGCCACCTCTGGTACTATACCCATAATGAGTGATGTACCCCAAGGATCAGTCTTGGGGCCTTTAATGTTTGGGATATACTTTTCTGAGGTGCAAGCCAAAACCAGTTGTCTGTGACTGACCAAGTATTCAGATGACTGCAAGCTGGGCGCTGTCTTAAATTCCCCTAGTGATGTGAGCATCCTCCTAGAGGCCCTTACCCAAACTAATGACTGGTGCCAGAAGCATTGCCTCAAACTGAATGCCAAGAAATGCATCATTATCCCCTTTGGGGAAAATGTCATCCACACTAATTATGACAGTAATAACAACATACTAAGCATGCAGTCAGTCATGAGGGATGTGGGCACCCAGGTTGATAGCAACATGACAGTTGACCAATGTGTTGCCTCCATTGTACTGAAGGCTTTCTACATGGGCCCCTCATAAATAAGGGTATGTCGTCCAGAAACAATGAGGTCATAACATCCCTGTACTCCTCCCTTATCAGACCCATTTTTCGAGTACAATGCCACTTTTGGCGTGTACTTTGCCAAGCACATGCAGCAGTTGCAGAGACCACAAAGGTTCCTGATAAGGAAAATCCAGGGTCTCATATACCTATCCTATACAGATAGGCTACAAGCCCTGCCCGTCTTCTCAGTCTCATACAGACTGATCATAGGTGACCTGTGTCTGGCATACAAGGTCATTTCCGACCCAGCGTTGATGGAGTTGCTGCATATCTGTTAGACAAACTCCACTTGCGCAACCCACATGCAAGACCTTAACCTGTTCTGTGACATGAATAGTACTTGATGGCGGAATAGATTTGTGTCCCAAAGACTCCATCATCAGTGGAATAGACTCCCTCTCCATGTCAAGCAGAGTACCTTTCTAGCCCTCTTTAAGAGGAACCTGGACGACTGCATAGGAAGCAGAAAATGCACCCCTGGGATCCCACCTGTGTCCCTGCTGGACAGGGGAAACAGGTGCTGACGTTGAAGGAACATGGGTGAAAATCTTGGCTAGGCTTATAAGGGCCTCCGGGCCAATAACCTAGTATCATCCCATGAACCTATGAACCTATTACTTTAGATGTTTGCTGCATTTATTTCAGACTGGCCTGCAGTGTTGTCTTAAATTATTCCCTGAGTCTGAACTGTGTAGTTACTGTATTGATTGAGTATTGTCTTCTTCCTGTATTAGTTGTTATTAAATATAGTTAAATCTTGTCATTGTGTCTGGTCTGTATAGAACTAAGTGCTTAGAGTAGTTGCATATGTATTTGGTGACACTGTATAGCCCATTCCAATAGCCTTGGTCACACTTACCATTTTGCTAATAGGCACATCACACAGTAGGATTCGTCACCCTTTGGTAAGGGCCTTACAATAGCTTGTAAAGAGATGGATTCTGGCAGTCAGAACTACCTTAAAGTCTGGGCAGAAAGGGCCATAGCTAGTAAACATGTGCCAGCCTTTCCCAGGAGGGTGTGTGTGTGTGTGTGTGTGTGTGTGTGTGTGTGTGTGTGTGTGTGTGTGTGTGTGTGTGTGTGTGTGTGTGTGTGTGTGTGTGTGTGTGTGTGTGTGTGTGTGTGTGTGTGTGTGTGTGTTGTGCGTGTGTGTGTGTGTGTGTGTGTGTGTGTGTGTGTGTGTGTGTGTGTGTGTGTGTGTGTGTGTCTATGAATCTTGAATCAAATCTCAAAGTGTGTGTGTGTCAGCTACTTGGGCAGGGACCCGAAGCACTGGTTGGACAGAGACGGTGACGGATGTTTTGGCTTGACCACTCTGCTAAGATGTTAACCTTATAGCCGTGCCAGTAAGGAGTGTTATTGGGGATCTGGAGAGAGAGGGAGAAACCAGCCCCAGACTGACTGTGATCTCTTTGTGTTCTGAAGGGTAATTGTACTTTACTGTGCGTGTATTTGTCATCCTCCCATTGTGTACATCCCTCACTGGTGGTAGTGGTGAGGATTGAGGCTCCCTGATGACTGGGCCAGTGCAGGGTGTCACACTGACAGTATGTACTGGTGGATACAGCTGGCATATCACATCATGTACCGTCATTGAGTCTCTCTCTGTCTGCCAATGTCATACGGGATTATTTCACAGATTGTCCTGGTCTCCCTGACCATTCCTGACATACTGCAACTCAGTGAGTGTGTACTCCGCATCTGTATCTGATTGCCTGATACCTATGGCTAACATACCTGGTGAGCCCCTGCAGCAGGACAGCAGGTTATAGGTACTAGTAGTGGGTGGATGCTGACTCTTGCTCAGCAGCAGTGCATACATATTGAGCACACAATGTAAGAGAATGGATACAGTAGCAGATATTCAGTTACCATTACTATGTCTCCAGGGGTGTGGCATGTCACAGACACATTCCCCAAACTATGTGGATAACCATCACGTATTGTCCAACTGGTGTCCGGTAATACACATTTGTCAGGCAGGGGGTCTACATCTATTAGGCACATGTACACATTCCGCAAACATCTGGGTACTGCAGATGTCAGACACCTATGAGGAGGTCACCCTACAACACATATGCACTATGCTCAGTTATTGTGTAGCTCAGATGTTCCAGGAATGTACACATACACCTGTAGTAGCACTCACCTATTTGTGGGATGCAGGCTGGATGACCTGGTACTGTAACGTTGACCATAGGGGACACCCAGCAGTCGATGGCAGTGATGTGTGTGAATACATAACAACACAGTCTGTCACAGCAGTCAGGCTATTTATGGTATTCCTGGTACCATATGAGGTTACTAGGCTATGGGCCTTGAGCAGCCATACCCCTAGGCCGCATGTTAGCCCATGTGTATGCAAGGCAGCAGTTGATGTCCCCATCCAACAGGCACACTGGTGGTATCCCAAGGGTGTATGTGGTGTTAAGCATCCAGTTGACCAGGTTACACCTGCAAAGGTGTAGGTAGCTACCATGCCTGATGTGGACAGGGTGCCCATTCTGTTGCAGGGTGATTGTGTGGGACACACATCCAAGCCGCCAACAAGGCCAGTTCAGGTCACTCACCAGGTGGAGGTTTTGTGTGTGTGTGTGTGTGTGTGTGTTAACAGAGTGGAGCATGACTTGCACTCATGCAGCAGTCCCAGCAATGTGGAGTCTGTGATTGTCTGGCATGCCAGAGTGAGGCCACCCCTGAGGAGTATGTATGACACCAGGTAGAGGGTTGGCCTTATAGCCTATAGGCGTACAGTAGATGTTTGATGGCCTGGTATTCCCTAGTAGGGAACCTCTGTGATATCCCCAGCTGATGCATGTGCTGTCTGTCGTTACTGTTGAAAACTCAAACTGTCGATAGCGTAATAATCGACACGAAAATGTCGAAACCCCCCGAACATCGAACACACACAAAAATAAAAACACACAAACACAACATAAATTGCTCTATGCTAGGGGGGCAAGCCCTCTGCACCCCCCACTACTTAAATATACCAACTCCGAGATAGCACTACATTGCAGTAAATGGAAAGCTCCCCTTACAGAGATTTTCGTTTACACACGCAATGACTTTCGCTTTCCACATTTTGGTGCCGACAATATCAGCTTTGATATTGTCGGCCTTCGACAGGGTGAAGTAGACCCGCTGTCTGATGTAAATGTTAAATGGAGGATTATGCACATTAATGGTCCTCATTGTCGAGAACATGAAACATCAGAATTAAGAGAGCAACACATGCTGTAATGCCAGTATGTTGACAATACCCACACACATAGGTTCATAGGTAAGTACTAGGCTATCTGCCCATGGGCATTTATAAGCCTAGCCACAGAGTGATGGCTTTCACCTCCACATTAGATTAGTAACCTGGACCTCTGTCAACAGGGCTCCTGAAGTGATCCCAGGGTAGAACTTATGATTACCCATCCACTCATCAAGATTTCTCTTGAAGAGGGTCAGAGAAAAGCTCTGTCGAATATGGATTGGGATTCTATTCCAGACTGAGGGGAGTCGCTGGGACAGGAATCTATCCCTCCAGCATGTCCTGTTTATTGTTGTACATAGGTTCAAGTCGCTAGAATGAGTGGTTCTGATGGATCTCGTTTTTTTGAGGTGAAGATTGTCCATTAGTTCAGGGTTTGACATGGCCCTATAGGTCAAGCATAGGTCACCTCTGAGCAGACGGTAAGCAACTAAGAAGAGCTGAAGCTTTTTTAGGCGTGCTTCATAGGGTAATTGTTTAAGGCCCTTAGTCCTCTTAGTGAGGTGCTTCTGTGGTCTTTCTAGTTGTTGCAGGTGTCTAGTGAGGTACATCCCAAATGGGGCATTTTACTCTATTATGGGCCTAATGAGTGAGGAGTAAAGGGGCACAATCAACTCCTTGGATCTGGATGAGAAACCCTTTGTGATCAGGTGTGCCACATAGAAGGATTTCCTGACCATTTTGGGTATGTGGTTATCAAAGGAGAGCATGCTATCTACTTGGGTACCCAGGTCCCTAATTACTTCTTCTGTACTTAGTGGGTTCCCATCTATGTGGTAGTTTGTAGGTACTTTGTTTTTCCCAAATGGGATTACTGTGCATTTTTTGGCATTTAGTTTGAGGCCGTGACTTTGACACCAAGTATTAGTCTCTGTGAGACCCTTTTGCAGGATGTCTGTGTCAGCTGGAGAGTCACTTATTGCACCCAATTTACAGTCATCTGCGAGCTTGGTTAGCCACAGTCCCTCCACCTTTGCCTGTACTTCGGAGAAATATATACTGAACAGGAGGGGTCCCAGGACTGAGCCCTGTGGGACTCCGCTTGTGACTGGTTTAGAGTCAGACATGGCGCCTGCCACTCTTACCGTGTGGGTTCTGTCTGAGAGCCAATTGGCAACCCATCTCGTGACATGGGGGTTGATATTTAAGCTGGTGAGTTTGTCTATGATTCCTGAGTGTGGGATGGTGTCGAATGCCTTAGAGAGGTCCAGATATACTGTGTGGACCACCTTCCCTTCATCTATGGCCTTGGTGACTGTTCCGAAGAAGTCGACCAAGTTCAGGAGGCAAGATCTGCCTTTAACAAAGCCGAACTGGGTGGGGTCCAGTGTCTGGAGGTTCCCAATGTCCCTGTTAATGAGCTCCATGATAATGCATTCCATGGCTTTGCAGACCAAGCTAGTCAAGCTTATAGGGCGATAATTCCCGGGGTCAGTTGTGGCACCACCTTTGTGGAGTGGTACGACTGTTACCGTACGCCATTCTTTGGGTACATAGCCTGTAGAGAGGCTGAGTTTGAATAGTGATTTGAGATGGGGGGTTAGTTCATTTTGAAGCTCGTGTAAGACACAACATGGGATAGCATCTGGTCCCATTGATGCTGTGTTTTTGGCCTTTGCAAGGGCTGTCTTTACTTGTGTGTCTGAGATATCTGGAGTGCCACATTCTTCTGGGATGGGTGCTAGCCCCTTTGGTGGAGGGGGGGGGTGAAGTTTGCACTGAACTTGTCAGCCAGGATGTTGGCAGTGTCGGTTGGTTCAGTGTATTTATGGCCATTAAGCACTAGCTCGGAGCATATCTGAGGGTTTGCCCCTAGACTCTTGACATAGTTAAAGAATGCCTTGTGGTTATCCTTAGAGTCATTGGCTATTTTTCTTTCGAAGTTGGCCTTGGATGATTTAATGAGGGCGCAGTTTTTACTGATGTTAATCAGAGATGCCTTCTTATTTTGGGATTTTGTTCTATCTTGCAGGAGTTTCCTCCTTCTGTTGTAAAGTTTATTTATGGCCGGGGTCCACCAGACTGGCTTCCTCTTTTTTGAGGAGTTGGTCTTGGTTTTACTTGGGATGGCTCGGTCCATGCATTCTTGAAGGTGTTCATAGAATGCACTTGTAAAGGATTCTGCCGATGGGTCATCATTTTCCATTTGATTGGGAGCTTTAAAACTTCCCACCTCTGTCTTGAGGAGTGTGAAGTTGGCTTTAGAGAAGTTTTTTACCTTGATTTCCTTGACTGTGCTGATAGATGGCAGAGGTATGATGTGGGTGTTAGCATTGGATAGTGCTAGCAAACGTGGATGTACAGGATCTGTAGATAATGGTGGCCAATGTATGCAGTCCTGTGATGCCTTCCCCTGTTCATGTCTTTCAGGCAGGATGTACCCCAGACGCCAACCGGCAATCTCAGAAGCCGAGACTGTGGCAGTCATTGATGCACTCAGACTCCATCACAGGGTACTGTTGGGGAGGAGCCAACAAAACCTGCAGGAACCCACTGCCCTGTGGGTGGAACTGGTAGTGACTGTGAACAATGTGGACCAACGCGACTGTACCTATGAACAGGTCCGACACCATGCCACCCACCTCATCCACAATGTACGGCAAAGAGCAGCAGCTGTGGCCAGGGACCATGCTGGCACAGGTGGAGGGCCTGCTACGCAAACACTACTCACAGCCATGGAGGAGTTCCTTGCAAACCTTGGTGCAGCCACCGCATCCCAGGAAACAATCTGAACATATGTCATGAAGGTGAGTGGCACAGCATCAACAGTCGAGGAGCGTCCAGGTAAGGCCCCAGTGGACATCACTTCAGTACTGTAGCATTCATAGTGGCAACCTTTGCATATCTGGATGCATATGTCAGGTCAAACTGCATTTGTGGGTGGTGTTTTGTAATGCACACAAATGCACACTTATTGTGAATGTCAGCAAATTGTGTAGTATCACAGCTTGTAGTGTACATGTTCAGAAATGCACATATTATCCTGTACCAATGCCACATATGTGTGTGCTGACAATGTCTCATCCCCACAAATACATAGGTTCCTCTGGTGTGGCTGGGGAACAGCTACCTGAAGCTGGTGAGTGTGTAACTGTCTTGCTGTGGCTCACCAATACCCTAAGCATGTTAAGGGCAGCCAGTTTTCCATGCACACAACTGTTATGCTTAGTCATATTGCAATGTGTGTATGTTCACTTGTGGGGTTAACTGCGGTGCATCACATTGATCATCACAGGAGCCT
Organism: Protopterus annectens; assembly: GCF_019279795.1. Lineage (NCBI taxonomy): Eukaryota > Metazoa > Chordata > Ceratodontiformes > Protopteridae > Protopterus > Protopterus annectens. The sequence continues at coordinate 1,009,059,730 of NC_056747.1, read as the reverse complement.
ATTCGCAGGTGTTGTAACATTGGCACATACAGTTGTATAGGTGTAGCTACTCTGGTATACAGGGGTACATTAGTATTGTGTACATGGGTGCACTGTGTTTTAGGTGAAGTTGCATCACATACTCCCACTCCTGACATATTTCACAGGTGTATAGTAGTAGAAACATTAACTGGACGTAGCTGCACTGCACTGCATGTTGTTAAGGGCCTGTGCCCAGTGTGTTTGTTGTGTTCTGATTGTGTGTCATGCATGTCATCATACAGAAAGTGTGTTCTGTATAATGCCTTTGTGCCACCTCACATGTGTGTGTGGGTGTGTGTGTGTGGATTAGCAAACATTGTAGTGCAGGTAGTAATTTACGTTTGTTGTCTTCCCCTCACAGGTGAACATGAGGATTGGGGTCTGTCCCCCTCACAACCTGATGTCAGTGTTTCATTGGACTATGATGCTGATAGTGGTCATAGTGAGGCACAGGTGGGGTTGTGGCTGAATCTGTACCATTGGTTGACATCACACTTCCAGCCACAATGTCCCCGCACACAGTCAGTATGCCCACACATACCCAGTCCCCAGCACCCACAGATATTGGACAGTCGGAGTGTGGTGGCATCGAACAGGCTAGTGTTGCAAGTGTGGCATCTGTGACTGTCGACAGTAGCCATAGCCAGAGAGCTGGTGAGGTCCCACACAGGCAGATTGACAGGGGTGCTCGAAGGAGGATTGCTGCCCATCCAGCCCCTGTCAGAGGTGTCACCCAATGCATATTTTGGCCCATCATGTAGGCACAGGCACATTCTGAATGGTACACCAGACGGATGCTGAGGGTCATGGATGCAACACTTCCTACCATGCGTGACGACCTCCGTGTCATTGGTGATGCTGTACGTCATTTTGCCGATGTGGATAGAAAGTGGTGTGAGACATTGTCAGTGCTCAATTGTGCAATGTCAGTGCTTGAGCATGTGGTGGGAGTAGGGCGTCGGACACGTGGACGTAGGTCAGCAACATCAGCTGAGAGGCCATGTGGCCATGCACATTCACACTCCCGTAGTGCCAGTACCAAGGGTGGGTGCTGTGCACACCACAATATTGCAGGCCATGGGCATATGGTCCTGGCTGGTCCTGTGAGGGACATGGATCCAGCAGACACCAGTCACCATTAGGGAGTAGTATCGCATCTGGCCTTGGGCCGGGTGGTGCCAGTGACACTCCTGGCAAAACCAGTTCCCGTGTCCATGGCTGGAGATGGTGAACTGTACATCCTGCCTTATACGGTCCACGGTTGTCCAAAATACCCCCCATGTAGGGCTAGCACATGGCTTGACTGTGTGCATGCACACATACACACACACACATCACTATGACATGCAGGTCAACACCAGACACACATAGCTTCTCTCCATGGCTTAGTTGAACACCACCCCTACAGACAAACACACATGATGTCAACTGTATGGCCCAGCCAAGGCCTTTGGCAACCCCACACCACACCCTGTGCATGTGATGATACCTGTGCCACATCCCTGTTATCCATACCATTGATGTAGGGACATGCTAATATGTGTCTGATGCACAAGGTGAATATAGTACAGTGTAGTAATGTTATACTGTGTAAGGTGCTGTCTGCTGACAATTGTCATGGGTACACATCGAAGTGTATGTACCTCTCTGCCATGATGCAATATTGCTGTTAGTACTGCTGACTGACCGTTGTCTCACATACCTTATTCTGTTTGTGTTCCAGGTGTCTGTGTGTGTACAGCCTGGGGAGCCGAGTATGGCAGAGTGGAAACACAGTGACCTTTTCATCGCCAAGGTACAGCTGTATACGTACATGTTTACCTAGGTGCGTATGCATGCAACAGTGTGCGAGGGACACTGGGAGCAGACAGTGGAACCTTGCATGCATACCCCTTAACATAACTAGCTAGCCTTCATACATGTCACCTGGGTGTTCTGTAGGACCACAGGTTCATAGATACAGAAGAGGTTACTAGACTACTGGCCCTGGGTCCCTCACAAGCCTAGCCATTACTGTATCCCCAACAGAATCATCAATCAGCACCTGATGCTCCTGCCATTGCTGGACACAGGTTGAACCCCAGAGACAGATGTATTTTTTCCCATCCACTCACCCTTGATGCAGTTGATGAGGGTATGCATGGTACTGTGTTTGACATGTTTGGGAAGTGTAGTCCTGACACAGGGTAGCCTCTTGTATTGTTGTACTGACTGAGGACTATTCAGAGATAATGTCCACCTTTTTATCTGGATAAGGTTCCTTTACCTATGTAGTGAACCACATAGAGGTCTTATTCAGTTACGTCAGGAACCTCCGTGGCAAAGGCTAGGTTTGTTCTGAATTAGTCCTTAACAGTATCACATACATTGATCCTGTTGACTTAGCCAACCTGCTAGCAGATAGGTTCAGTACAAACTTCACCCCCTGTCCCCCCCCCAAAGGCTCTTTCTACATCTCCAATACTTGTCCCGCACCTCACATCTCCGTAGATCAAGTGTTACAGGCCCTATCCAAGGCAAAAAACACAGCTTCCATGGGACCTGATAGTATCCCAGGATGTAGTCTGCACCATCTCCAGCAGGAACTGGCTTCACCATTGAGCAGTCTGTTGAACCACAGCCTAAGTGCTGGCTTCATTCCAGCAGAGTGGAGAACCGCCATTGTCATCCCCTTGCACAAAGGTGGTGCCACTACTGACCCTGGAAACTATCGCCCCATTAGCTTGACAATTCTGATCTGTAAAGCCATGGAGCGTATTATTATGGATCTCATAAACAAGGACATAGGCAATCTCCAAGCACTTGAGCCCACCCAGTTCGGATTTGTCAAGGGCAGATCTTGGCTGTTGAACCTGGTCGACTTCTTTGAGACTGTCCCCAAGGCCCTGCATGAAGAAAAGTCAGTACATACAGCTTACCTTGACTTGGCCAAGGCCTTTGACACAATTGCCCACTTGGGCATCATTGAAAAGCTAAGACATCTTGGCGTAAAGCGCTGTCTCATCAGGTGGATGGCCAACTGGCTCAATGACAGCACCCTCAAAGTCAAAATAGGCACACCCACCTCCGATAGCACAACTGTCAGTAGTGGAGTTCCCCAGGGATCTGTTCTGGGACCCCTACTGTTTGGCATCTATGTCTCGGTGGTACAGGTAAAGATAAAAGCCCTGTGGCTGACCAGGTTTTCCAATGACTGTAAGTTGGGTGCTGTCTTTGACTCCCCAAATGATGTTAACATACTGCAAGAGGGTCTCACAACAACTAACGACTAGTGCCAAAATAATGGCCTCAAGCTAAATGCCAAAAATGTATCATTATACCATTTGGCAAAAACATGACCCCTACTAATTACCACATCAATGGCAACCCCCTAAGCACACAAGCTATGGTGAGTGACCTGGGCACTCAGGTTGATAACAACCTCACATTCGACCATCGTGTAGCGACAGTGGTCAGAAAAGACTTTTACTTGGTTCATCTCATCAGTAAAGGGATTGTGTCCAGGAAAAAGGTGGTTATTACCTCTCTGTACTCCTTTGTCATTAGACCAATAATTGAGTATAACGCCCTGTTTGGGATGTACCTGTCCAAACATCTGCACCAATTGGAAAGGGCACTGAAATACCTTAGAAAGAGAATCCATGGCCTCCAACACCTGTCCTATGCGGACAGGCTCAATTCACTATCACTGTACTTGTTATCGTACAGATTGCTCAGGGGTGATCTGTCTCTCGCCTACAAGACAATCTCAGACCCTATCCTGCTGGAGATGCTCCATATCTGTAAGTGTAACTCCTCATGCACTACCTGCCCAAAAGGCCTGAACCTAATATGTGACATTAACATAACCTGCTGAAAGGACAGGTTTGTCTCCCAGAGGCTGCCCCATCTCTGGAATAGACTTCCCATACACATCAAACAGAGAACCTCGCTGACCCTTTTCAAGCACAACCTTGATGAGTAGATGGGAAACCACAAATTTGTCCTGGAGATTCCACCTGTGTCCCTCATTGACAGGGGCGACAAGTGCTGACTGAGGTTACTTTTGGGAGATAAACTGTTGGCTAGGCTTATAAGGGCCCCAGGGCCATTAACCTATTAACCTCCTATGATCCTATGAAGCAACTCCAGACCACTGCCACTACTTGTTGCCTGCATGCAACATTCCATCTTGAGTACCCAGGTCTGTCATCACAGTCTGTGTGTTTATGGGGTTGGTGCTGATGTGGGAAATACTGGGGACATGTCCTTTCCTTATGGCATGCTGACACTATAGTCTGCATTCAGCTTGAGGCCAGGACCTTGACACCATTGCATACCCACTGTATGGCCCATTGCAGTATGTTAATAGGAGTTTGTAGCTCGATGTCAGACTGCACAATACCTACAGTTGACACAGCCTTAGGCTGTACCTATGTATGTGGGTGGTGGCAGTTAGCATTCATGCCTATATACATGTGGGTTATTGGGGACAGCAGGAAGTCACAAGGCCTTCACGTCTACATATTGCACACACATAGGCGACACAGATTGTGGTTGCCACCTTGTCAAATATGGACTGTGGGCACGTCTTGTACTTATGTGACAGCTGGCAGGACATACCATACCCATGGCAAGTGCAACACACAGGACTTCCTTTGGTTTGCTATTATGACACTTAGCTTACACTATTTGTCATAACATTAAGGTGCTTCTGATATAGCTGCAGTAGTGGTGCTGCGGTAGCATTGTTGCCTCACAGCAAGACGTTGTCCCATTCGATTCTCAGCTAGAGCGTCTTCTGTGTGGAGGCATGCGTGAATGGTGCCTTCGTTGAAGGTTGTCGTCAGGGATGGTAACGCACGTAAAATCCACTACCAAACAATAGTAGACCAGAGTTCCGCTGTGGCAACCCCTAACTGGGATAAGCCGAAAGACACAGCAACAACAACAACATTAAGGTGCTTCTGATGTGCAATGCGGATACATACAGGGTTTCTTTCATTTTTAACTTGTGCTCTGTGACCTTATGCTACTTATTAAAAATTATTTTGATCGTGTTTCAGACGTTGCCTGTGGATATAACGTGGACATATTGTGGTGTTACGCTCTTCTGTTTTCAGTGACTTTGTTGTTTGCTGAGCGTACTTCAGCGGAGTTTTCTCCTTCTCTTGTTTTTTTATGTCTGTAAGTATGGCAACTGTCACATATTTGCCAGTGATTTCTAATAAAACCCCATTGTTAGGAGACACGGACCACATATATGTTGCAAACATCTGGATATTCTGCATACATCTGTACAGATGACTGGTATGGCCTGTAGGTGCATGTAAGGTGGATGACATCAACAGGCTCTTTAAAATAATGCTGTGGGGTGGGGGGGGTCACCATGCCTTAAAATGGTATAACCAACACACACAACAGTCACAGGGGATATGCTTCACACACAAACACACATATACAATAGTATAGTTGGCTGTATTGAGATTCAAACCCCTACCTACCTACTTGTATGTATCTTAGTGCTGCCCAATTATTGCATCATGCCACAGAGCTTACATGCCTAGAAAGTGTCCAACAGTGAATCTAAGGTTGATGACATGAACAGGCCCTGTAAATTAATGCAGGGGTCAGGGGAACAGGCCTCAAAATGGTATAACCAATGCACACACACACACACACACACACACACACAGACACACACACACACACACACACACACACACACACAGAGTTGTCAGTGCTGAGTTTAGAACCCCTACCTATCTTTTTATTTGTACTATAGTTCTACACAGTTATTGCATGAGCCACGGAGCTTATAGGCCTGAAGAGTGTCTGAAGGTACCTCTATGGTGAATGACACCATTAGGCCTTGTAAAGTAGGGCAATGGGAAGTGTACTGGGTGGAACTGGTCTCAAAATGGTATATCCAACACACACACAGGGGATATGCTTCTCACACAGACACATACAAACACACACACACAGTTACCAGTGCTGAGATTAGAACTCCTACCTATTTAGTTATTTGTATTATAGTGCTACGCAGTTTTCGCACATGCCACAGAGCTTATAGGGCAGAATAGTGGAGGTATTTCTGTGATGAATGACATCAGCAAGCCTCGTAAAGTAGGGCAGTGGGAAATGTATTTTGGGTGGGAAAGCCACAAAATACTTTAACCTACAAACACACACACACACACACACACACACAGGTGGGTGATGTCCGATTACAGCCACTACCTCACTACTGTTACACAATGGAGCTCACCTTCATACTGGCAAATGCCACTAGTTATAACTGGTGTGCATTTGTCTGCAGCAGGACATCACTCTGTGCCTTTCAGGGTGTCACTCTCTGTCTGTGTCTTCCTCTCTCTGTCAATGTCCATCTCTCCCTGTGTATGATTGATATATTTGTATATATGTGTATCACACTCAACAGATGCAGATATATCACATATGGGCCACCTACAGATAGCTGAGAGTAATCCTGTGTGATGGGGTTGGGGAGAGACAGTTAAGCTGTAAATAGGTGTCTGTATGCAAAGACATATATGCACAATACAGTTGTATAGTCTGATGTGGGTTTAGACATGGGCTGTAATTCTCTAAGTGTAGGAACATGCCCAGTATGACCTTCTATAGTAAGAGTGGGAGTCCATTCCAGAGATAGCTGTCCAGGTTTTTGTGTGCTACAGCCATACCTCTCAACCTTTTAGTGCAAGAAATCTAGACAAAGCCTGTCAAAATGGGGGACAATGGGCCACACATAGGAACATATTTTAAATATTGCTGTTATAAACTTAGACAGTTGCTAGAGTAAAAGTGTTTGTTTTAGCATACATTTTCTGAAGGATATGAGGTCTGAAACTGAAATGTATGTCATTATGTACTAACATAAATCCTCAGATCATCCCACTGATTTACCAAAGAAATACAAATTTTATGAGAAACAGACCAAAAATATGAGCTGAAAATCTGGGCAGTTGAGAGGTATGGCTACAGCCGATTGACTGATGAAGCTGTGTAAACAGTCCAGCAGGTCAGTGATATATTGGCTGGGGATCTCCTGGTTGTGTGGTATCCTTATTAACTGTAAAGTCATATCCTGGTGTGGGTATAGAGTGCATTGGACTTAGCAGCGTTTTCCATAATATGTGTGGTATATTCTACATAGCACTGTGATTTCCTGGTATGTCAGTGGCAGAGCAGTATAGAGTAATGTGAACCGCTGACAGACATTTGTTTATAGGTTCATAGCAGGTTACTAGGCTATTGGCCCTGAGGCCCTTATAACTTTAGCAGAAGAGAGAGTAGCCCATGTTTAGACATGTCAGCACCCTAAACCCCTGTCCAGCAGGGACATAGGTAGAATCCCAGGGGTGTATTTGCTGTTTCTCATCTAGTTATCTAGGGTGCACTTCAAAAGGGCTATCGAGGTACTCTGCTTGACGTGGACAGGGAGTATATTCCACAGATGGGGAAGTCTGTGGGACACATATCTGTCATGCCAACAAGTCCTATTGATATCAAATACCAGGTTTATGCTGCGCCTACAGGTTGCTTGAGTGGAGCTTGACTTCCAGATATGTGACAGTCCCATCAAGGCAGTGTCTGGATCACTTTGTATGCCAGACAGAGGTCAAATCTGAGGTGTCTGTATGAAACTGAGTAGAGGGACAGTGCTTTTAGCCTTTCTGTGTAGGGTAGGTGTTTGAGGCCCTAGATTCCCCAGGTGAGGAACCTCTGTAGTCTCTCCAGCTGCTGCTTGTGCTTTGTGAGGTACATGCTGAAGGGGGTGTTGTACTCACCAATTGCCATTATAAAAGTAGAATACATGGATCTTATGACCTGTTTGTCCCTGGATGAGATACCCTTACTTATGAGGTGGGCCATGTAGAAAGCTTTCCATACAACGGTAGCAACATGGTGGCCAGAAGTCAGGTTGCTGTTAACCTGAGTGGCCAAATCCCTCACTACTGATTGTGTATGTAGGACATTGTTGTTAATGTGATAATATTTGGGGATGTCACTCTCCCCTAAGGGGATGATAATGCATTTTTTGGCATTCAGCTTGAGGCCATGTTTCTGGCACCAGTCATTTGTTTGTGTGAGACCCTCTTGGAGGACGTCCACATCACTAGAGGAATTGATGACTCTGCCCAGCTTGCAGTCATCTGCAAACTTGGTCATCCGTAGGGCACTGTTTTTGGCCTGCCTCTCAGAGAAGTATATCCCGTCTAACCAAGGCCCCAAGACCAATCCCTAGGGTACGCTGCTCATTAGGGATGTACTGCTTGAGTTGGATACCCCAGTTATGATTAGATGGGTTCCATCAGTGAGCCAGTTTGCTACCCATCTGGAAAATATGGCTCGATGCCTAGTTGATAGAGTTCATCTACTATAGCCAAGTAGGGAATAGTGTAGAAGACTTTGGCCAAGTCAAGTTGGCCGGTGTGCACTGTCTTTCTCTTGTCCATGGCTTTGGTGGCTGTCTCAAAGAAGTGTAGCAGATTTAACAGACATACCTCCTCTTGACAAGGTCAAACTGTGTGGTCGAGTATTTGGAGTTTGCCAATGTCCCTGTTACTAAGGTCCATGATAATCCGTTGTATGGCCTTGCATATCAGGGTAGGTAGGTTGCTGTAGCTATAATTTCCTGGATCGGCGGACACTCCAGCTTTGTGTAAAGGGATGACAGTGGCTGTCCTCCACTCAGCTGGGACAAAGCCGGTATTCAGGCTTTGGTTGACTAGGCTGCCAATGGTGCTGCAAGGATGCAGCTTGGGATCTTGTCAGGTCCCATGGAGGCTGTCTTTTTTGCCGTTAAGTGGGCAGTGATGACCTCTTCCCTAGAGATAGGGGGTGAGGAGCAGGTACTGGGGATGTCCTGATTTACTGATGGGGGGACAGAGGGGAGATGTTTCCACTGAATCTGTCAGCTAGTAGATTGGCTATATCTGCAGCATTTGTGTATGTGGTGTCCTTGACCACCAGTTCTGAACAGATCTGGGAGCTTCCTTTGAGACTGCGGACATATGTGAAGAAGGCCTTATGATTGTCTCTACTAGATACGGACAATTTAGACTCGAAGTTGCCTTTAGAGGATTTCACTGGTGCTCCTATTTGCTTTTTCAGGCTAAGGAGAGAGTGCTTCCAGTTGGGTACCTGGTCCTTCTTGGTCCTGGACAGCAGTTTTTTCCTTTAGTTATATAGTTTCTTTATTGCAGATGTCCACCAGACAGGTTTACTCTTCCTTGCGGAGGATGATGTTGTCCTGTCAGGTATTCCTGATTCCATGCATCTATATATATGGTCTATATTAGATAATCGAACACTGACATCATTGAAAATCCAGGATCTCAACATGGTTTTTGTGAGATTGTGGTACAGTGTAGTTAGCAATATTTGCCCTTTCCTCACTGTAGTGCGATCTCGGATTTGGAATATATATTTAGTGGGGGATGTGGGGGGTGCAGCCCCCCACAATTGCAATTTCGTGTTCCGGGATTTTCAATGATGTCAGCGTTCGATTAGATAAACTTTTGTTTATCTAATATAGACCCTTTATATATGCTTGTATAATACTTTGGTGTACATTTGGATGTTGGTGCCTGTTCCTACAGTGGGGGAGGGGGCTGTGCAGCTGTTTATACCATCCCTCAGGTGGCGTAATCTGCTTTGGAGAATTTTTCTTTTTACCATAGCGGGGGGGGGGGGTGTCAGGGGAGATGGTGATATCGAACGTGACAGCTCTTTTTCTTGGAACTTGCCAAGGAGGATGATACTGTAAGGGTGCTGCAGTGGTTAATCATGTTGGTTACTACCAAGTCCAAGATATGTATCACAACTTGTGGGGGTATCAGGTAGCTGTCCCAAGGCATTGTAATTGATAAAAGTAGGAAATCTCTGTACATTTCTGTTCTGGCATGAGTAGTTTTTCCAGTCTATGGTTGGGTAATTCAAGTCAGCCAGGATCAGGGTAAAGGGTTGAATCTTGATAGAGTTGTAGAGGTCCAGATAGGTGGAGTGGGCATCCCGAGTCACATGTAGCTACATATAATTTGAATATGGGTCTTGTCAATGGTTAACTGCACCTGGAGTGTCCCGTGTGCGTCATACTGTTTGATCAGCCTGGAGGTGTGTGTCCGTTTAATATATATTTATACTCCACATCCTTTGGCTTTGCTGGCCACATTTTGGGGTCTGGCTGTGTGATAGTATGATTGACCAGGTAGCTTTGACCCAGATTTCTGTGACTGCACATATGTCAGGATCTTCCAGCTTTAAGCACGCTTGCAATGAGTGCAATTTCATGTTTAGACTCCTAGCATTTAGCGGCATGACCTTTAATTTGCATTTTGTTGAGAGTTTTATGTTGGTAGTATTGGCCCCATGACTTTCCCTAAAAAAGGCACTATGGGGGAGGCAAAGGCCTTTGCCAGAAGCCTGAAGGCCATGTGAGACAGATGCAGGCCATCTCTAGCAAAGCAGCGTGGTCTGGTGATCATATGTTCCCAGGCTGTCAGGCACTGGATCCCCCTAGGATGACACCAGAAAGTAAGCCAATTGTTAATTATTTTCTGTTTGTATTGAGGCATCTTTCTGGGTGACGGTAGAATGCTGGTTAAGCCTAGGGACATACCTGCATGAGACACATATTCAGCAAGCTCAATCATGTCTCTTCCTATGGTCCAGGGAGGTACGTCTGAAGTCGTTTCCACTGACATGGACTAGGACAGAGTCATAACAGTACCTGTTGTGGAGACACTTGAGTGCATTCTGGCACCTGACAAACAGGTAACCGTGACTTTCTCCTTATCTGACTGGTGAGAGGCACATTTGTGTGTCTCACAATGGAGTGTCCTATGAGTAATATGTTGGGTTTATGGTAAGGCCTTAGTGGTTACAAGACACTGGTGTGTGGGCTATGCATGGTCTGTGGTGTGGAGGTTTGTGGAGTTCTCATGTGTTTTTGCCTCTGAAGTGTTCTTTGTTTGGGTTTGTTTTTGTTGAGAACCGCCACATATATGGGTGTGTGTTGTGTAGTTGTGGGTGATGTTTACTGACTCCATGCACTGTAGGGAACCTATGTTACTGCACGATTTGTTCTGATGTGCACATTCTCCATTTGTCTGGCCAGTGGTTCCTCTTCCCCTTATATATGTCTCTTTGTCCTTCTATAATCCAGTCACAGGCTTTGTCCACAGTTGCTGCTGTTATGTATTTGTATTTCTGGTGTGAGCGGGGTAGACACCATAACATCACACACAGGGTTATGGACTTCACACTTCTGAGTGTACTTGTTCAGCAGGTTGTCCATCTTTGCACCCCTACATCTGCTGTGGTCCTCAGACAATTTATGTCACTGTATTATTATAAGGCTACATGTTGGCCCTAGCTGCCACAGCGTCACAGACTGACATCTGGACAGGCGTATATATGACAGTCAGTCATGGGCCAACACGTGGAGACAGGGTGTTAATATTGCTCTGCCAAACATAGGCAGTTGGGGACCTGTTTGGTATTAGTTTGCCTTTTCTTATGGGCATGACGTCTGCTTCTCCACTGTCTGCCATTGATATTTTCACATTAACCTTTATTTTTTTGCAAATAGTTTGGCAGGCAAATGCAATGTTATGACAAGCAGAACAGATATACGAGGCATACTTGTGGTCCTTCTGTGACAGCCTGTCATTCCAGGGGTATGGATGGTGGCCAGTGACTTGTCAGTACTTACACAGTAAGGAGGCAGCCATTTATAACCTGGCAGTACACTGACTTTCAAGAACCTGCTGTCATAATAGGCACAGTGTAGGTTACTCTGAACCATGTACTGTCCATGTGTGGCCCCATGTCCCTGAATTGTCCAGCTTTCCTGCAGTAATGGATATTGACTTCTGGACAGTGTGTACAACTCCTACCATAGGTGTAGCTGACATGCAAAATAGTTGGCACAGAAAGTCTTGAAACATGGACCCTACCAACCACAGTACTGTACCTAGACCACTAAGCCACAAAAGCCAAGAGTAAGTGTTGCCTACTTCCTGACAGTATTAACCACGCATGTATTTAGCTCAGTGACCCCTGCATATTGTGGACATGCAACAAGTTATCAAGTTGATCGGGACAGCCCTGGGAATGTGTGCTCTGCTGCTATTACACTACAAACATAAATGTTACTACATTTCTATGGGAACACGGGTGTGTTGGGGGGACGGGGGTATACCTCTCAACTGTACACATTAGTATAGACTGTCCAGATGTTTGCTTTACATTTTGGTTCCATTTAGCATATTATTGTATTTGTCTTGGAGAATACTGGCATGTCACTAATGACCGAAGGTTAGAAACTAATGACAGACATTTGAGTTTCAGACTTTTTACCTTCAGAGACTTAATGCAACTAACTGCAAGACCTGCTGTGATATCACTGTGTAAGTTTGTAAGAGAAATATTTCATCATTGTCCATATTTGTGGGCCTTTGCCACACGTCTCTTTATGGCTTTGTACAGCTGACTTGCTGGGAGATGCTGAGAGGTGTGTATGGGACTCCAACATTGACATACATGCGTGTGACCTATGACCCCCCCCCCAGTTTCTTACTCCCCCACATATACTGCAGTGAGATTGTCACTTAGGGGACTGCTGCATATTCTGGAGAAGCCAGTATTTGACAGACATTTCCTGTTGTCCCACATAGCTGTCAGTTGTCTGCTGCTATCCCGGTAAGCCATCCCATTCCCTTGCATACATGCAGCGATACTATAGATATGCTACCACAACATACTACTCCATTCATTTATTGTTAAGAAGAGTGACTTACCTTGTGCCTGTGGCAGTTGTGAGGATGGTGTTCCTGGGCTGACTCTGTCGGATGCACGCAGTACACAGCCTATACATGGTAAAGTACAGGTAGTGTGATGTGTGTATGGCATCCTTTTCACTGCATGTGCAAGTCGGAGACAGGTGTCAGTCCCTGGGTCCGTAGGGTGTCAGTGTATGTGCTATGCATTGCCTCTTTGCCAAGGCCAGGGCATACTGGGCATGCCTATGTCTGCCTACAGGAACAGGCTCAGGGGTTCCTCCTCAGAGTCCCCCCTGTTCCTGTGGGGACCTTGGCAATGGTGGGGGGCTGTGTGCCCCTTCCCTGTGATGTTCCTGCTGCAGCTGTTTCCGCAGGATCATATTGTGTAGCATGGCACATACTGTGAACATGTGTGCGCATGTGGCTAGAGAGTACTGCAGGGCTCCACCAGATATGTCAAGGCAGTGGAATCGTGATTTGAGCAGCCCAAACACACACTCTACAATGTTCCTAGTTTGTGCATGTGCCTCATTATGGCATTCTTCAGTGAGTGTGTGTGCATTTCTGATGGGTCTTATCATCCATGTTGGCGCGCTGACTGAGGTTACTTTTGGGTGATAAACTGTTGGCTAGGCTTATAAGGGCCCCAGGGCCATTAACCTATTAACCTCCTATGATCCTATGAAGCAACTCCAGACCACTGCCACTACTTGTTGCCTGCATGCAACATTCCATCTTGAGTACCCAGGTCTGTCATCACAGTCTGTGTGTTTATGGGGTTGGTGCTGATGTGGGAAATACTGGGGACATGTCCTTTCCTTATGGCATGCTGACACTATAGTCTGCATTCAGCTTGAGGCCAGGACCTTGACACCATTGCATACCCACTGTATGGCCCATTGCAGTATGTTAATAGGAGTTTGTAGCTCGATGTCAGACTGCACAATACCTACAGTTGACACAGCCTTAGGCTGTACCTATGTATGTGGGTGGTGGCAGTTAGCATTCATGCCTATATACATGTGGGTTATTGGGGACAGCAGGAAGTCACAAGGCCTTCACGTCTACATATTGCACACACATAGGCGACACAGATTGTGGTTGCCACCTTGTCAAATATGGACTGTGGGGCACGTCTTGTACTTATGTGACAGCTGGCAGGACATACCATACCCATGGCAAGTGCAACACACAGGACTTCCTTTGGTTTGCTATTATGACACTTAGCTTACACTATTTGTCATAACATTAAGGTGCTTCTGATATAGCTGCAGTAGTGGTGCTGCGGTAGCATTGTTGCCTCACAGCAAGACGTTGTCCCATTCGATTCTCAGCTAGAGCGTCTTCTGTGTGGAGGCATGCGTGAATGGGCGTGCCTTCGTTGAAGGTTGTGCGTCAGGGATGGTAACGGCACGTAAAAATCCACTACCAAACATTAGTAGACCAGAGTTCCGCTGTGGCAACCCCTAACTGGGATAAGCCGAAAGACACAGCAACAACAACAACATTAAGGTGCTTCTGATGTGCAATGCGGATACATACAGGGTTTCTTTCATTTTTAACTTGTGCTCTGTGACCTTATGCTACTTATTAAAAATTATTTTGATCGTGTTTCAGACGTTGCCTGTGGATATAACGTGGACATATTGTGGTGTTACGCTCTTCTGTTTTCAGTGACTTTGTTGTTTGCTGAGCGTACTTCAGCGGAGTTTTCTCCTTCTCTTGTTTTTTTATGTCTGTAAGTATGGCAACTGTCACATATTTGCCAGTGATTTCTAATAAAACCCCATTGTTAGGAGACACGGACCACATATATGTTGCAAACATCTGGATATTCTGCATACATCTGTACAGATGACTGGTATGGCCTGTAGGTGCATGTAAGGTGGATGACATCAACAGGCTCTTTAAAATAATGCTGTGGGGTGGGGGGGGTCACCATGCCTTAAAATGGTATAACCAACACACACAACAGTCACAGGGGATATGCTTCACACACAAACACACATATACAATAGTATAGTTGGCTGTATTGAGATTCAAACCCCTACCTACCTACTTGTATGTACATTAGTGCTGCCCAATTATTGCATGCGCCACGGAGCTTACATGCCTAGAAAGTGTCCAACAGTGAATCTAAGGTTGATGACATGAACAGGCCCTGTAAATTAATGCAGGGGGGGGGGTCCAGGGGGGAACAGGCCTCAAAATGGTATAACCAATGCACACACACACACAAACACACACACACACACACACACACACACACACACACACAAACACACACACACACACACACACACACACACACACACACACACAAAGTTGCCAGTGCTGAGTTTAGAACCCCTACCTATCTTTTTATTTGTACTATAGTTCTACACAGTTATTGCACGAGCCACGGAGCTTATAGGCCTGAAGAGTGTCTGAAGGTACCTCTATGGTGAATGACACCATTAGGCCTTGTAAAGTAGGGCAATGGGAAGTGTACTGGGTGGAACTGGTCTCAAAATGGTATATCCAACACACACACAGAGTATATGCTTCTCACACAGACACATACAAACACACACTCACAGTTACCAGTGCTGAGATTAGAACTCCTACCTATTTAGTTATTTGTATTATAGTGCTACGCAGTTTTCGCACATGCCACAGAGCTTATAGGGCAGAATAGTGAAGGTATTTCTGTGATGAATGACATCAGCAAGCCTTGTAAAGTAGGGCAGTGGGAAATGTATTTTGGGTGGGAAAGCCACAAAATACTTTAACCTACAAACACACACACACACACACACACACACACACACAGGTGGGTGATGTCCGATTACAGCCACTACCTCACTACTGTTACACAATGGAGCTCACCTTCATACTGGCAAATGCCACTTGTTATAACTGGTGTGCATTTGTCTGCAGCAGGACATCACTCTATGCCTTTCAGGGTGTCACTCTCTGTCTGTGTCTTCCTCTCTCTGTCAATGTCTGTCTCTCCCTGTGTATGATTGATATATTTGTATATATGTGTATCACACTCAACAGATGCAGATATATCACATATGGGCCACCTACAGATAGCTGAGAGTAATCCTGTGTGATGGGGTTGGGGAGAGACAGTTAAGCTGTAAATAGGTGTCTGTATGCAAAGACATATATGCACAATACAGTTGTATAGTCTGATGTGGGTTTAGACATGGGCTGTAATTCTCTAAGTGTAGGAACATGCCCAGTATGACCTTCTATAGTAAGAGTGGGAGTCCATTCCAGAGATAGCTGTACTCCGGTCCAGGTTTTTGTGTGCTACAGCCATACCTCTCAACCTCTTAGTGCAAGAAATCTAGACAAAGCCTGTCAAAATGGGGGGACAATGGGCCACACATAGGAACATATTTTAAATATTGCTGTTATAAACTTAGACAGTTGCTAGAGTAAAAGTGTTTGTTTTAGCATACATTTTCTGAAGGATATGAGGTCTGAAACTGAAATGTATGTCATTATGTACTAACATAAATCCTCAGATCATCCCACTGATTTACCAAAGAAATACAAATTTTATGAGAAACAGACCAAAAATATGAGCTGAAAATCTGGGCAGTTGAGAGGTATGGCTACAGCCGATTGACTGATGAAGCTGTGTAAACAGTCCAGCAGGTCAGTGATATATTGGCTGGGGATCTCCTGGTTGTGTGGTATCCTTATTAACTGTAAAGTCATATCCTGGTGTGGGTATAGAGTGCATTGGACTTAGCAGCGTTTTCCATAATATGTGTGGTATATTCTACATAGCACTGTGATTTCCTGGTATGTCAGTGGCAGAGCAGTATAGAGTAATGTGAACCGCTGACAGACATTTGTTTATAGGTTCATAGGAGGTTACTAGGCTATTGGCCCTGAGGCCCTTATAACTTTAGCAGAAGAGAGAGTAGCCCATGTTTAGACATGTCAGCACCCTAAACCCCTGTACAGCAGGGACATAGGTAGAATCCCAGGGGTGTATTTGCTGTTTCTCATCTAGTTATCTAGGGTGCACTTCAAAAGGGCTATTCAGGTACTCTGCTTGACGTGGACAGGGAGTATATTCCACAGATGGGGAAGTCTGTGGGACACATATCTGTCATGCCAACAAGTCCTATTGATATCAAATACCAGGTTTATGCTGCGCCTACAGGTTGCTTGAGTGGAGCTTGACTTCCAGATATGTGACAGTCCCATCAAGGCAGTGTCTGGATCACTTTGTATGCCAGACAGAGGTCAACTCTGAGGAGTCTGTATGAAACTGAGTAGAGGGACAGTGCTTTTAGCCTTTCTGTGTAGGGTAGGTGTTTGAGGCCCTAGATTCCCCAGGTGAGGAACCTCTGTAGTCTCTCCAGCTGCTGCTTGTGCTTTGTGAGGTACATGCTGAAGGGGGCGTTGTACTCACCAATTGCCATTATAAAAGTAGAATACATGGATCTTATGACCTGTTTGTCCCTGGATGAGATACCCTTACTTATGAGGTGGGCGATGTAGAAAGCTTTCCATACAACGGTAGCAACATGGTGGCCAGAAGTCAGGTTGCTATTAACCTGAGTGGCCAAATCCCTCACTACTGATTGTGTACGTAGGACATTGTTGTTAATGTGATAATATTTGGGAATGTCACTCTCCCCTAAGGGGATGATAATGCATTTTCTGGCATTCAGCTTGAGGCCATGTTTCTGGCACCAGTCATTTGTTTGTGTGAG
Source organism: Protopterus annectens (assembly GCF_019279795.1). Classification (NCBI taxonomy): domain Eukaryota; kingdom Metazoa; phylum Chordata; order Ceratodontiformes; family Protopteridae; genus Protopterus; species Protopterus annectens. The sequence goes on along the minus strand of NC_056747.1, from coordinate 1,009,042,194 downwards.
ACCCTCTTGGAGGACGTCCACATCACTAGAGGAATTGATGACTCTGCCCAGCTTGCAGTCATCTGCAAACTTGGTCAGCCGTAGGGCACTGTTTTTGGCCTGCCTCTCAGAGAAGTATATCCCGTCTAACCAAGGCCCCAAGACCAATCCCTGGGGTACGCTGCTCATTAGGGATGTACTGCTTGAGTTGGATACCCCAGTTATGATTAGATGGGTTCTATCAGTGAGCCAGTTTGCTACCCATCTGGAAAATATGGCTCGATGCCTAGTTGATAGAGTTCATCTACTATAGCCAAGTAGGGAATAGTGTAGAAGACTTTGGCCAAGTCAAGTTGGCCGGTGTGCACTGTCTTTCTCTTGTCCATGGCTTTGGTGGCTGTCTCAAAGAAGTGTAGCAGATTTAACAGACATACCTCCTCTTGACAAGGTCAAACTGTGTGGTCGAGTATTTGGAGTTTGCCAATGTCCCTGTTACTAAGGTCCATGATAATCCGTTGTATGGCCTTGCATATCAGGGTAGGTAGGCTGCTGTAGCTATAATTTCCTGGATCGGCGGACACTCCATCTTTGTGTAAAGGGATGACAGTGGCTGTCCTCCACTCAGCTGGGACAAAGCCGGTATTCAGGCTTTGGTTGACTAGGCTGCCAATGGTGCTGCAAGGATGCAGCTTGGGATCTTGTCAGGTCCCATGGAGGCTGTCTTTTTTGCCGTTAAGTGGGCAGTGATGACCTCTTCCCTAGAGATAGGGGGTGAGGAGCAGGTACTGGGGATGTCCTGATTTACTGATGGGGGGACAGAGGGGAGATGTTTCCACTGAATCTGTCAGCTAGTAGATTGGCTATATCTGCAGCATTTGTGTATGTGGTGTCCTTGACCACCATTTCTGAACAGATCTGGGAGCTTCCTTTGAGACTGCGGACATATGTGAAGAAGGCCTTATGATTGTCTCTACTAGATACGGACAATTTAGACTCGAAGTTGCCTTTAGAGGATTTCACTGGTGCTCTTATTTGCTTTTTCAGGCTAAGGAGAGAGTGCTTCCAGTTGGGTACCTGGTCCTTGGTCCTGGACAGCAGTTTTTTCCTTTTGTTATATAGTTTCTTTATTGCAGATGTCCACAAGACAGGTTTACTCTTCCTTGCGGAGGATGATGTTGTCCTGTCAGGTATTCCTGATTCCATGCATCTATATATATGGTCTATATTAGATAATCGAACACTGACATCATTGAAAATCCAGGATCTCAACATGGTTTTTGTGAGATTGTGGTACAGTGTAGTTAGCAATATTTGCCCTTTCCTCACTGTAGTGCGATCTCGGATTTGGAATATATATTTAGTGGGGGATGTGGGGGGTGCAGCCCCCCACAATTGCGATTTCGTGTTCCGGGATTTTCAATGATGTCAGCGTTCGATTAGATAAACTTGTGTTTATCTAATATAGACCCTTTATATATGCTCGTATAATACTTTGGTGTATATTTGGACGTTGGTGCCTGTTCCTACAGTGGGGGAGGGGGCTGTGCAGCTGTTTATACCATCCCTCAGGTGGCGTAATCTGCTTTGGAGAATTTTTCTTTTTACCATAGCTGGGGGGGGGGGGGGTCAGGGGAGATGGTGATATCAAAAGTGACAGCTCTTTTTCTTGGAACTTGCCAAGGAGGATGATACTGTAAGGGTGCTGCAGTGGTTAATCATGTTGGTTACTACCAAGTTCAAGATATGTATCACAACTTGTGGGGGTATCAGGTAGCTGTCCCAAGGCATTGTAATTGATAAAAGTAGGAAATCTCTGTACATTTCTGTTCTGGCATGAGTAGTTTTTCCAGTCTATGGTTGGGTAATTCAAGTCAGCCAGGATCAGGGTAAAGGGTTGAATCTTGATAGAGTTGTAGAGGTCCAGATAGGTGGAGTGGGCATCCCGAGTCACATATGCGGGCCTGTAGCTACATATAATTTGAATATGGGTCTTGTCAATGGTTAACTGCACCTGGAGTGTCCCGTGTGCGTCATACTGTTTGATCAGCCTGGAGGTGTGTGTCCGTTTAATATATATTTATACTCCACATCCTTTGGCTTTGCTGGCCACATTTTGGGGTCTGGCTGTGTGATAGTATGATTGACCAGGTAGCTTTGACCCAGATTTCTGTGACTGCACATATGTCAGGATCTTCCAGCTTTAAGCACACTTGCAATGAGTGCAATTTCATGTTTAGACTCCTAGCATTTAGCGGCATGACCTTTAATTTGCGTTTTGTTGAGAGTTTTATGTTGGTAGTATTGGCCCCATGACTTTCCCTAAAAAAGGCACTATGGGGGAGGCAAAGGCCTTTGCCAGAAGCCTGAAGGCCTTGTGAGACAGATGCAGGCCATCTCTAGCAAAGCAGCGTGGTCTGTTGATCATATGTTCCCAGGCTGTCAGGCACTGGATCCCCCTAGGATGACACCAGAAAGTAAGCCAATTGTTAATTATTTTCTGTTTGTATTGAGGCATCTTTCTGGGTGACGGTAGAATGCTGGTTAAGCCTAGGGACATACCTGCATGAGACACATATTCAGCAAGCTCAATCATGTCTCTTCCTATGGTCCAGGGAGGTATGTCTGAAGTCGTTTCCACTGACATGGACTAGGACAGAGTCATAACAGTACCTGTTGTGGAGACACTTGAGTGCATTCTGGCACCTGACAAACAGGTAACCGTGACTTTCTCCTTATCTGACTGGTGAGAGGCACATTTGTGTGTCTCACAATGGAGTGTCCTATGAGTAATATGTTGGGTTTATGGTAAGGCCTTAGTGGTTACAAGACACTGGTGTGTGGGCTATGCATGGTCTGTGGCGTGGAGGTTTGTGGAGTTCTCATGTGTTTTTGCCTCTGAAGTGTTCTTTGTTTGGGTTTGTTTTTGTTGAGAACCGCCACATATATGGGTGTGTGTTGTGTAGTTGTGGGTGATGTTTATTGACTCCATGCACTGCAGGGAACCTATGTTACTGCACGATTTGTTCTGGTGTGCACATTCTCCATTTGTCTGGCCAGTGGTTCCTCTTCCCCTTATATGTGTCTCTTTGTCCTTCTATAATCCAGTCACAGGCTTTGTCCACAGTTGCTGCTGTTATATATTTGTATTTCTGGTGTGAGCGGGGTAGACACCATAACATCACACACAGGGTTATGGACTTCACACTTCTGAGTGTACTTGTTCAGCAGGTTGTCCATCTTTGCACCCCTACATCTGCTGTGGTCCTCAGACAATTTATGTCACTGTATTATTATAAGGCTACATGTTGGCCCTAGCTGCCACAGCGTCACAGACTGACATCTGGACAGGCCTATATATGACAGTCAGTCACGGGCCAACATGTGGAGACAGGGTGTTAATATTGCTCTGCCAAACATAGGCAGTTGGGGACCTGTTTGGTATTAGCTTGCCTTTTCTTATGGGCATGACGTCTGCTTCTCCACTGTCTGCCATTGATATTTTCACATTAACCTTTATTTTTTTGCAAATAGTTTGGCAGGCAAATGCAATGTTATGACAAGCAGAACAGATATACGAGGCATACTTGTGGTCCTTCTGTGACAGCCTGTCATTCCAGGGGTATGGATGGTGGCCAGTGACTTGTCAGTACTTACACAGTAAGGAGGCAGCCATTTATAACCTGGCAGTACACTGACTTTCAAGAACCTGCTGTCATAATAGGCACAGTGTAGGTTACTCTGAACCATGTACTGTCCATGTGTGGCCCCATGTCCCTGAATTGTCCAGCTTTCCTGCAGTAATGGATATTGACTTCTGGACAGTGTGTACAACTCCTACCATAGGTGTAGCTGACATGCAAAATAGTTGGCACAGAAAGTCTTGAAACATGGACCCTACCAACCACAGTACTGTACCCTGAACCACTAAGCCACAAAAGCCAAGAGTAAGTGTTGCCTACTTCCTGACAGTATTAACCACGCATGTATTTACCTCAGTGACCCCTGCATATTGTGGACATGCAACAAGTTATCAAGTTGATCGGGACAGCCCTGGGAATGTGTGCTCTGCTGCTATTACACTACAAACATAAATGTTACTACATTTCTATGGGAACACGGGTGCGTTGGGGGGACGGGGGTATACCTCTCAACTGTACACATTAGTATAGACTGTCCAGATGTTTGCTTTACATTTTGGTTCCATTTAGCATATTATTGTATTTGTCTTGGAGGATACTGGCATGTCACTAATGACCGAAGGTTAGAAACTAATGACAGACATTTGAGTTTCAGACTTTTTACCTTCAGAGACTTAATGCAACTAACTGCAAGACCTGCTGTGATATCACTGTGTAAGTTTGTAAGAGAAATATTTCATCATTGTCCATATTTGTGGGCCTTTGCCACACATCTCTTTATGGCTTTGTACAGCTGACTTGCTGAGAGATGCTGAGAGGTGTGTATGGGACTCCAACATTGACATACATGCATGTGACCTATGACCCCCCCCAGTTTCTTACTCCCCCACATATACTGCAGTGAGATTGTCACTTAGGGGACTGCTGCATATTCTGGAGAAGCCAGTATTTGACAGACATTTCCTGTTGTCCCACATAGCTGTCAGTTGTCTGCTGCTATCCCGGTAAGCCATCCCATTCCCTTGCATACATGCAGCGATACTATAGATATGCTACCACAACATACTACTCCATTCATTTATTGTTAAGAAGAGTGACTTACCTTGTGCCTGTGGCAGTTGTGAGGATGGTGTTCCTGGGCTGACTCTGTCGGATGCACGCAGTACACAGCCTATACATGGTAAAGTACAGGTAGTGTGATGTGTGTGTGGCATCCTTTTCACTGTATGTGCAAGTCGGAGACAGGTGTCAGTCCCTGGGTCCGTAGGGTGTCAGTGTATGTGCTATGCATTGCCTCTTTGCCAAGGCCAGGGCATACTGGGCACGCCTATGTCTGCCTACAGGAACAGGCTCGGGGGTTCCTCCTCAGAGTCCCTCTGTGCCTGTGGGGACCTTGGCAATGGTGGGGGGCTGTGTGCCCCTTCCCTGTGATGTTCCTGCTGCAGCTGTTTCCGCAGGATCATATTGTGTGCATGGCACATACTGTGAACATGTGTGCGCATGTGGCTAGAGAGTACTGCAGGGCTCCACCAGATATGTCAAGGCAGTGGAATCGTGATTTGAGCAGCCCAAACACACACTCTACAATGTTCCTAGTTTGTGCATGTGCCTCATTATGGCATTCTTCAGTGAGTGTGTGTGCATTTCTGATGGGTCTTATCATCCATGATTCCAGTGCGTAGCCACCATCCCCCACTAGATGGCTGTACAGGATGTTTCCCCAGTAAATTCCTGGTACAGCTGTGAGGTATGCCAGATGTGGGAGTTGTGATAACTGTCAGGGTTGCCAGCACACACATTGATGGTAATGACCTGGGCTTTGCACATGACCTGGCAGTTGATGGAGTGATACCCCTTACAGTTGACGTAGACTCTACCCTCTTCACCGGGTGGTGCTTTGATGTGGACATGAGTGCAGTCTATTGCACCCAGTACCTCTGCATAGTGTGCTACATGGTGGAAGAGATGCATATTGCTGGTCCTCTCCTCAGGGGTGCTGGGGAGATAAATGTGCTCACTGTCATGTCTTAACATGACATCCAGGAACTGGTGGAATACCCTGGATGCGGATGCCTGTGAGACCCCCATGATGTCCTCAGTAGGTCTTTGGAAAGTACCTGTAGCTAGCATTCTTAAGGCTACACATAACCTTTGATTCCACTGGGATGGATTCCCGTCTGTTGGCTCTGGGTCTGAGGTGAGGCCGGCAGAGCTCAGTGAGTTGCTGTAGTATGTCCCTGTCCACCCTGTAGCGCTCTACTATCTCCAGCTCATGTAGCCCCTGAAAGGTTATCCTGGGTCTGAACACCCCTCTCTTCCTCAGTCTGGGACAGTTGTCAGCATCATCCTCATCACCACCCTCAGTCTGTAGCATGTAGAGATGTAGCAAAACAGCAGCAGCCCCTATCATTTTGTCAATTAAAATTTCCAAGTGTGTACTCCAAAGATGCAGAGTATGTGGGGAAAATCAGATTGAAGGGTGTTTGGGTACTTTATACTGGTGTGCTGCAGATGGAGCCTGTGTGATTGGCTGACTATGAATACATTCCACCTGCCAGCTGCATTACTAATGGGCCAGTGTGAGTGCCAGAGGGATTAGTAGTTATTTATAGTTGATTGCCTTTTGTAAAAGTGTTTCTTTTTTTCCTGTGTTTTTAAGCCCCGCAGCACACAAACCCACTGCTCAAATGTAAACACTTCTAAGCAGATCTGACCCTCCCCTGTACACGAGCATGCTTAGCTTTTCTTAAACCAGCTAAGCACAATTAAGCAGCCTCAGACACACACCCTTGCTTAGCTGTGCGCAAACCAAAGCCACTGAGCTCCAATGTGCTTTCACAAAACATGACACCCCCCTTTTCATGTTAGCTGCCTCTTCTGCCTACACTACCACGTTATAGCCCTTACATGGTTAGATACCTGCGGACACGGTATCCCATTTTGCTATTCAATAAACTTAGCTCATTTACATGCACCTAATTGCATACACCGTAGTTACACCACTATGCTAGAGCCTATGTCCTTAGCAACCACTGTTACCTGCCATTGTTATAAGTCTGCATCCTGGCCTGTAAATTTGTAAAATTTAATTTTACCATTCAGATTGCCTTTTAACTATTTTTATTTTATTGTTTGCAAGATTGCATGTTTGCACGCTGCTGCGTTCTGCTTAAACAGCCCATATCTGCCAAAAAAAAAACCTTTTAATTTTACCCAGTTTGCAATACTTTTTCATGCCAGTGGCCATAGTTTTGGCCATTGGCATGCCTAATGCACATAATACATGCTTTACTTTTAGTTGTCACGGCCCCATTTTTATTTTTGCAGCCCGGTACATGGTTACTAATCGCATACATTTCTGCTGAGACACGGCTCCTACATGGATGCCTGTCTGCTTCCTGGATTGCAAATTCACCTCATTTGCATGGTTTTCACCAGCAAATGAGGTGATTTACATTATGCAATCGCCTCTGTGGCTGAACAGTGCTGGGCGGCTCGTGCATGCCCCCAGCCTTGTTTCCTGGATCGCTCAGCCTCTGAACTCCGTGTTTGAGCCATGCCACTATGCTTACATGGAGATTAATTCCATGTAAGCTTTACTGAATTACCCTCATAATTTTGACAAGGAAAGTCATCTGTAAAGCCTTTTTTGTTGATGATGAGGTATGAGTAATTTTCTGAGGCTGTCCTGTAAGGTGATGGTGATGTTTATTAACAAAACAGAAAGCAGGTGATATCCCAGTAGTTATTCTAGAAAAATTCATTGGTAGTAAGGTTGCTTATCAGTGTAAATTGTTTATCTTAATTGTGAAATTGCATTTGCCAGGTAGTTAGTAAACTAGGAACAAGCAGTATTTTAAGATAGCAGCAATGTGAAGGTAGTGACATAAAATGTAATTTTCTTACAGAATGTTGCACTGAAGTCCTTGAAAGTTTGCTGACCCTTTCTATTTGTTTGGTAGAAAGTGGTTTGTAATGGATAAGATTTATGTGCCTAATAAATGCTAAGATTAAAAGTCATAGTGATTTTTAATTTTTAAGCATTGTAAATATTAACACATTTTTAGTTCAATATAATGTGCTGAATCTTCTCCTTAACCTAGTTGCTTCCTTTACCTCATCAAGGCAACCTTATTAAAATCTGTAGAGATACCACTACTTTCTGACTCATGTTCAGGCCTAGGCAATACGCATTCCTACTTTCAGAATACATTTTCAGGTAGCATGGTCAGCATTTAAACTTTTTTTGTATTGTTTTTATCTCAGAGCTAACATACTTCATATGCTTTATTAAATAGGCAAAAACAAACAGATATATTCCACTGGAAAATTAATTTCTTTAGCACTTTCCTGTGTAATACATTAGCAAAACAGAGAGGAAATTACTCCTTCAGGTTTTGTGAGCATTTGCAGGATATTAAAAAGAGAATTATAAAGAAAGATTCAAATAATCATGTTGCCGAATTCTGCTGATGGTTTATGTTTTTGTTGTTTGTCCATGATTGTGCCATCAATTGTTTTAGGTATTCTTTTGCCCAGATTTGAGTAAGGAGGTTGGTTCTAGGAATAACAGAAAATCAGCTTTCTCAAATAGTCAGCTGCATTTTAGCAGTTGTCATTCTTTTGCCCAGAAAAAAAGGGTATTGTAAATGGTCAACATATTTGTTGGTAGAATTATTTCATACAATGGAATATTTTTAGCAGAATGTGAAATATTAAAGAACACATTTCTTGTGATGGGATATTTAGTGAAGTTTTTGGAGGCTATTTTTAATGAAATAAACAATGGCAGATTGGTGAGGTTCACCCCTATTAAAAACCCTTGGAGAACACGTCTCTTGAATTGAGTACATCTATGAGTAACACAATGGATTTGCATCATTCTGTGGATGCCATTTGTGTTGAATGGATTATGGAGCAGCACTGCGATGGTGGTGCTGCGGTAGCGTTGTCGCCTCACAGTAAGACGTTGCTCCGTTCGATTCTCAGTTAGAGCGTCTTCTGTGTGGCGACATGCGTGAATGGGCATTCCTTCGTTGAAGGTTGTGCATCAGGCCCGGCAAGTCGGCATGTAAAAATCCACTGCCAATCATTAGCGGACCGGAGTTCCGCTGTGGCGACCCCTAACCTGGAAAAGCCGAAAGACACAACAACTGGGATTTGTTTTTTTGGTAATGAATCCCTTTGCAGGAGAGTGGTGGATAAACTTCAGTTTATCTATAAATCAAGTTGTAGTGTTAAGATTATGCTTGGGAGTAAAGAACTTTAAACAATCTGTTAATGGCAAGATGTCCAAGTGTAGTCAATGCAGGTATTGCAAGTTTGTCTATGAGGGCCCGAATATTATCACTGCTGATAACACAAGGGTCATTGCATGTGTGGGCAAATTTAATTGTTGTACAGAGGGGGCAGGGTATGTTGTCACCTGTACCTAATGCCCAGCATTTTGCATTGGTTAAAACAGAAAAGAAATTACACCTTTGCATTTACAGCATTTGCTGTGTATTAAAAAGAATACTTCATATAATTATTTTTACATGCCTACACTATTTTGTCCCAATTTTAGGAAATTTAACTGTTTTATTTGTTGAAAAGGTTGGCAAGGATTAGAAGGGTGGCAACTAGGAAAATGAACTTTTGAACAAGAAGTTAATTTCAAATAAAAATCAATGGAAGTACATTTCCTGGGCCGAATGAAAATATAATTATTAATTCAGGAGGAATGCCAATATTTTGTTAATGTTTCTTTAAAAGTCTTGTTAACTGTTTTCGGTCAATTGTTTGTTCATCCATTTATGCAATTGGGTTTGCTGTTTGATTTTGTTTATGTATTTAAAGGGTGGGTAGGTCGCAAATTGATTCATTTTGAAGAAGTCAGTTGCATGGACAAAAGTGCTAAAGAAAATAAAATTTTCAGTGGAATACCTCCTTTTGGTTTCTTGTTTTCACTAGTTTGGTTGTGAATGGGTCACTACTTGGAGAATTTTGTTGTGAAATAGGCAATTTTTATTTATTAATTTTAAATAGTGTTTGAATTATTCTTTATAAAACTACTTTCACAGATAAAAAATGCAGTGTATCTCTAACTGCAGAATGACAGTAGACAGCACCTCTTCTTATTGTAATTTCAGCTTTGCACTGAAGTTTTTGCTTTCTGTTTCCCACTAGCAGTTTCTCTTACTCTCTTAGTAAACATACAAACACAGTTTCAATGAGTAAACGGGAACCTTTATTGAGCTTCTAAAGTGAAAAATAGCTGTTTTCATTCACAGAACTGTATTTAAGCACTATTGACTTCTTCAGATCAATGCTAATGCCAAAGCTGATGATGTGAGGGACCCTCAACATATCTGGAAAAAGAGATAAGCACATCCTTTGCAGCACATTTTCGATATCTGAAGAAACTGTGTTGGATTTTACCATCTACATTTTATTTATTTATTTATTTATTTTACATTTGTTGACCGGGATAGTCCGACTGGATGCATGTCCATTTTCAGCGGAGGCCCGGGGAGAAAAGCTCCAAGGGTAAGCAGATACAGCATTACATAATACCAGCATTACATATTACAAACAGACTATTTACAGAGATTACATAAGTAAGCAAGTTAAACAAGTTCCACAGGTTACAGTTAGTCCTGAGCACAAGTCAGGATTAAATTAAATTACACAGTAAACTGGTTAACAGATTTTTACACATTCGAGTTAGCCTGGCTTGATACATTGACATAGCCAGTTAAGTGACAAATGTTGTTTGAGTCTAGTTTTACATTGTACTAAACCAGATCTGTTGAGGAAAATTATAAGCATTGCCTTTTGGGGAAAAATTGCCTCCCGCACACACACATCAAAATACACTCAGAAGAGGACATGAAAGAGTTATCCTGTTTTAAAACTACACAATTATTATATGCAAGCATCACAATTAATTTATAATATGCCAGGCAGGCATAACTTGTATGTGTTTGTTCTTTTTTAAGAAAATTAAGATGTATATATGTTCTCCCCTCTGCATGGAAGCTGCACTTCTCATTAATTTGTTTAACAACCACACCTTACTAGTTGTAAAGATGAAGGGGGAAGGTTTAAGGGCGGTGCTGGAGAGCAACAACAACACCACAAACAGAAGTAGTGGTAAAAGCACAGAACCAGAAGAGTGGTCAGCATACTTCTACAGGACTTTAGTGAGCTTATCCATTCTCCATCCTACATACTCATTAAATGGGATTGGCTGAAAATCCTGAAATGCTGAAAAAAGCCTTTTCTATGTTATTGCTTCATATGCAGGCTGTCTTTATACATTTTCAGTTTTCTAAATGAGTAATATATTCTTGCAGCATTTGTAAAATCTTTTCAGTTGACAACTTTGCACATGTATATTCTGAAATAGTTAACTTATATTGCGTTATATTGCATTTTTTCATTGTTATATATACATATTATTTTCTTTTTATAGAAGTCTCTCTGCTTGCACAAGCTCTGGTCATCCTGCCTAAAGAAGGACAGTTTAACTAATACACCTACCTGTTTAACAAATACTAAATAAATAAATATATTTGTTTTAATATGGAAATTTATAGCTGAAAAATCAGGTTGTTTTGCAATCTTTAACAGTTATCTTTCATAGTTTAATTTTGATTTCCTGAGCATGCAGTACCTTGCATAACGCATTTATGCATATCACTTACAGTTACACAGTTGCGGTGGTGCAGCGGTAGCATTGTCGCCTCACAGCAAGAGGTTCTCCCGTTCGATTCTCGGCTGGAGCGTCTTCTGTGTGAAGTCTGCATGTCCTCCCCGCGGTCTAGTAGCGTTCGAAAGACATGCATAGGGTGTGCCTTCATTGAAGGTTGGGTGTCGAGCTGGCACCTCGGCACTGTAAAAATCTACTGCCAATCATTAGCGGACCGGAGTTCCGCTGTGGCGACCCCTAACCGGGAAAAGCCGAAAGAAGAAGAGCAACAACAACTTACAGTTACTCGCCATCTGATATATTTCACTTTCACCAGCATTGCTACAAAGAACAGTTTGTTTATTGTTTAGACACACAAACAGCTTTTTTTGTCTAGATGCCACTAGATTCATACCTTGCATTAAAGTGGTTAACTGATTCCTAAACTGAGCAGAACTCAGTGCAAAAATCAAAACTGTGAGTGGACAAGTGCTCACTCATTCCCTTGAGGCAGAGCTGTAACAAGGGAATTCAGCACCCTGGGCATCACACACATCTCCCCACCCCCACCACAAATTAAAAAAAATGGAAGCTTACAGGCTGGCATTTAAGTGGTCACATTTGCAATCACTTATAGACATCTTGTAAGCTGTCAATCTGTGTTATTTTTAAGGTAGCTTAATTATGTTTAAAAATAAAGCAAGATTTAACTATATTTAAAAAAGTAACCAGATAGTTTGACAAACAGTTTACAGTCTGCCTCTTAATCTATTATTGCTTAATTGATATCCTGTAAACTGTATTACTTTCATTTTTTAAAGTTCAACACCCCCTGCAAGTTGATGGCTGGGCCTGATGCCACACGTGCCCTACCTTTAGGCACAATACACCATAGTCACTTCCTTTTGTTATCATGTTTTTTATTGTTTTATTGCTTTAGCTAAATCTTTACTTTATTGGTGTAATTCCCCACCCCTTTGGTTAACAGTCAAAAGTTTAATCATATAGTCTGTACTCATTTTGGTTTGTGTTACCTGCCTAAGTTATTTGCTCTTCTTACTAAATTCTTTTAATTCAGTATATTTCCTTTTCTTCCTTAACCTTCACAGTGTTTCCAGGTTTTTGTGGCTATAATCATACATAACACACCTTTCCTTCTGTTGTTGTGCTGCTCCTGCCATTGCTGTACTTTGCAAAGACGTATATCCCCACGGAGAGTTGAGGTATTGTACATCAGAACTGTGCTGACACATTCTCTTTTCTTGCCCCAATATACCTTCCTGTTCACAACCTTAGTTTGCCAACTGCTTAGGCTACCTTTAATTGTTTCTATATTTTCTTCTATTATTTCCAGAGACAGTTTGCACCATGCTGCTGGTAACTATATTTTTCCACCCTTTAACTCTCTTCCAGCTATTTCCAGTGTAGACTTGCTAAAATCTTCACTTTTGTGCTTGTCTGTAGCTGCCTGTTAGTAAAGGTGGTCAAGGCTGGGAGGTTTGAAGAAGATCTGAGCCAGGTCCGAGCCAAGGGTCTGGCTTGGCTCTTAGGGCCAAGTAAGAGTCGAGTCAGAGCAGACAATCGCAGCAGTAGTTCTGTCAAAAATAACTACATTTGAAAATCCAGAGACGATTATTTAAGTAAAAAAAAAATGCTACAGTTACAGCCAAACATTGACATTGCCACCATTCACTTAAATGAATTAATTCTGATGGTATGTTGATTACATTTCCTAACAGCTTACACCCAAACACTTCCTTCACTGTGCCTTAGCTACAGGTCTGCTGACAATAAAAAATGGGGAAAAATTATAATAATCGATAGTATACAAGTACATCACACTGTATGCAAGAACAAGAATGTTGTCCTGGCTTGTGAAAAAATAACATTTTTCCCCTTCTAGTCTAATGATGATTTAGTGCACGGTAGTTCAAACACACAATACAATAAATGATCAAACAACCCCAATGTAAAAGCTAGATTCTTTGTCTAAGTAGAACAACAAAATGATTTTGTTAGCTTTATGTAAAAAAAAACATATTCCACTTCACTTAAGGCAACCCACAGCAATAAGGAAAACAGTATTCTTAGTAACCTATTTGGGTACAAAATACACACACTGTGCCAGCTGACTGTGCCCCCTTCTGAGAGGTTACACCACCTCTGACTGTGAAGTTGGTACAAAATATAATAATAATGTCAAACTTTGCATTTTGATGGATACTATCCCCAGCAAACCATGTCAACCATAACTGGCCTTTGCTCTTATGTATTGTATGCACCCAAATTGATAGCCACTTTCTGTACACTTATTTTCTGTGAGAAAAGAATGAAAAATGTAAGAGCGAGCTATTTCAGCTTGTGACTGGTAAACAAATACACTGCTCCCAACAAGTCATAGCACTTTTACTTGCCAGCAGTAATTATATGATAGTCTTGTGCTATCATGTACGAGATGTGTCCATACCCCTTCCCCAAAAAGGCAGCTGAGTTCTCTGCACGTCTGTTGCTTGATGGTGAAGAGAGTGAAAGAAAAAAGAAACAACTGCTACAATAACATAGTAATTTCAATATGTTGCTGTTGAACACATATTCTTACCCCCAAACATACACTAACCACCTCTTGAAGATTCATAGCATTGAGCTAAAATCAGGGACAGTTGAGAGACTGCGGCTTACGTCAGTAAAATGAAAAACACAAGAGAATTCTGTCCATTCTTTCCTTGGCATTGGTTGTGCTTTCCAAGTTCTCCTGATCTCTCATTCTCTTACTGAAAAAGGTTTCACCCCCTCTGTGGAAATATGCAAGCAGTCTGGAGTTAAGGAGATAATGTACCTCTCATCCTAAAAACTGAGCTGCAAACTTTTTTATAAAAGAATTGCCCAACTACAATATCTTGCAATAGTCCTCTTCCATGAAGAATGTTTAAATCTTTCTTTTCAGTACTATGGCATGTGGCACCATCCTGTCTGATATTCCAGCCAACTACAGTGCTTAGATATGCAGACCTGTACAAAGAGGCCAATCACAAGTGGAATCCCTCAGGGATCAGTATTTGGACCACTTCTTTTTGGCATTTACTTCTCAGAAGTCAAGGCCAATGTCAAGTGGTCTCTGGCTGACTAAATTTGCAGATGATTGCAAATTAGGAGCAGTCATTGAATCTCACACTGATAACAAATGTTCTCCAGGAGGGGCTGACACAGACAAACAATGGGTGTCAGAGCCATGGACAAAAACGAAATGCCAAGAAATGCATAATAGTATCCTTTGGGAAGTTATCTGTCCCTGGTAACTATCATATTGACAACACAACCCTTATAGCCGACCCAGTAGTCAGGGACTTAGGGACACACATAGATAGTAATCTAGCCTTTGATCATCACGTGTCTATAGTGGTGAGGAAATCATTTTATGTTGTGCAACTTATAAACAAAGGTATGGCATCTAAGTCCAAGGAAGTCATTGTTCCACTGTATTCAACATTCATCAGACCTATCATTGAGTACAATGCCCCTTTTGGTATGTACCTAACCAGGCATATCCAACAACTGGAATGTCCACAGAGGTTCCTTACTAAAGGGTGTAAGTAATATGTCCTTTTCAGACTGCCTCAAGGCCCTATCCCTGTATTCTGTCTCCTACAGGCTTTTGAGGGGAAATCTATGCTTGGCATACAGGGCATTGTCAGACCCCACTCTGATGAATCTCCTGCATATCCACAAAAAACAGTAGCAGAATTACCCGTTCTAAAGACTTAAACCTTGCCTGTGATATAACTAGGACCTGCTGGTGAGATAGGTATGTATCTCAGATAGGTTCATAGGTTCATACTAGGCTATCTGCCCGAGGGCATTTACAAGCCTAGCCCATCGTTTTGTGGCTTTAGTATGGGGAACTATACCCATTATTTTGCTGTGCCTCTGTCGAGCAGTGACACTGAGGTAATCCCTGGGGTATATCTGCGATCTCCCATCCATTGGTCAAGATTTCTCTTGAACAAGGCCAGCGAGGTGCTCTGCCTCACATATACCGGGATTTTGTTCCACAGCATAGGGAGTCTTTGGGTGATGAATCTATCCCTCCAGTACGTCCTATTAATAGCCGTGTCGAGGTTTAAGTCGCCCGCCCTTGTGGCTCTGATGGATCTAGATTTTTTGAGGTGAAGCATATTCATCAAATCTGGGTTTGACATGGCCTTGTATGTTAGGCAAAGGTCACCTCTGAGCAAGCTGGCGACTGAATAGAGCTGGAGTTCTTTCAGTCGGGCAGCATAGGACAGATTTTTGAGACCCTTTATCCTTTTGGTGAGGAACTTTTGTGGCCTCTCCAGCTGCTGCAAGTGTACTACCTCATCTATGGAATAGGCTTCCCAGCAATGTAAAGCATATTTCCTCCCTAACTCAATTCAATTGCGACCTGGACAACTGGATGGGAAACCGGAAATTCATCCCTGGTTTGGCACCAGTGTCTCTAATGCAAACAGGTAACCTGTAAATGGTTCAACTCCCAGGCCCATGCTTACACTTATCAAGGGTATCAGAACTTGTCAGAGATTTGGGATGCATGGCTAGGCTTAAAAAGGCCCTAGTGGTCATTAGCTTACTAAACACCTGTGAACGTATAATAGAAAGCACTCGCAGCCTGTAGATCTGATCTGAATCAATAGTCAGAATTTACTCAAAAAAAAAAAAACCTTGTGATCGTGGCTCTGCTCTTTCTTGGCTCTTAAACCTGCTGGATCATGAGCCAAGCTTATAATCAGGCCAGAGGCAAGTCCGAGCCTGCTGTGGCTTGCCCACCTCTATCTGTTAGTATTCAGCCATGCCCATCTCTGTCTCTTTCTCTCTTTCTGTAACAAACTACCTCATTGATTCTTGTTCACTACAGAAAAAAATGACCTGACTTTTTTATAACCCCATCTCCTTTTTCCTTGTTGCTCTCTTGCCCCTTTTCTGTCCTGCCATACATTTTGATCTCCTTGTATAATATACAGTCAACCTTTACCCATTTCAGAGTCTTAACTGACTTCACTAACTAGTTGTATACTTAGCCATGTATTGTATTAGCCTATTTTAATTTTTGTGGTGACACTTTCTCACCCACTGTTTGTTTCAGTTGTTGCCTTTTATATCCTAAAGATCATTACTTCCATCAGTATGTTATTTACTAGTGCCAGGGTGCTTGATATTTGTGTGTTAGAAGTACAACATAACTGGATTAGTTTGTGTGTGTGTGTGTGTGTGTGTGTGTGTGTGTGTGTGTGTGTGGGTCATTATTTATCATATTGTTTTTTAGTTATAGTACATTTGGCTTGTCTGTTTTGGGGATGCAGTTCTACTCTGGTCTCATTCAGATGTTGATCTATAAAACCACAGTAACCATCACTCTTTGTCCAGTATGCTGTGCAATTTATTTATGTATATGTGTATGTATTTATGTAAGTAAGTATGCATTTATTTATTTGCTTTTCAAAAGTGGAGCCCAACTTGGCAGTTCCCGTTTTCAATGCAGGCCTAAGGAGAAAAGCTCCACACATACAATCAAAGTACAATGGATTACATACAAGACTTATAAATCATGATAAAACAGCAGTAAATGCAAAACATATTAAATGGAATAATAATGTATGCGTACTATACATAAGAGACGCGATCAAGTAAGAGTTTGCATGTAATGAAATGCAGAGGCTCTTATGATGGCTGATTAGATTAGAGTATTATTCTTTTAGAAATACATATTTAAAAAAAATAAGTATTTTTCAGTTAACATACCAGAGCATTTTTAGGACATAGCAATTACAACAGTCTGTGTGGACGTTTTATTTACTAACCTTACATAGCCTACTTCTGCTTTGTCTTTGCAAACCCGTGTAATAAACCATTGCTAAGCCTAGTCAAGGCAAAATAAATAAAATTTTATTTGCCAAACTATAACAAAAACAGGAATAATATTATTGCGATATATAATAATAATAATGTCAGTTGTGAAGGTATATGGTTTTGTTTTGCTATTGTATTACATCATTTCAGCCACAAGAGTGTACCCTAGACTTATGTTTGCTGACATAATTTTTCACTTTCTCATTACATTATTACAGTAAAATATAGCTGTAGAGCCAGAAGTTAAAGTTTACCCTTTGTAAATGCTTTTTAAATTTTATTTGATTGATATGGGTCATATGGATTTTTTGTCAAGTTGAGTGGCTTGGTTACATTCTTTATTGCATGCTACTTCGTCACACATCTGTGTCTTATAAAATCTTGGAATTTAAGTCTAGTGTGTGTGTCCATATGGTAAAAAATGTTGGGAAATCTGGATAGACAGTGCCAGTTAGTAGCTGAAGCAGTGGATGAACTGGAGGAAGAAAAATGACAAGGCTGCGCCTGCTGATCTCCCTGTCTCTTTAGAGGGCATGAAGGAGTGGGAAGTATTGTCTGTAAGGTGCACACACTTCAAGTCAGATTCCGTAATGGATATTTGAGAACATGTAGAGGTTTTGTGTCAGGGTGGGTCAAGGCTGGTGAGGACATTATCAGTTCTGTAAGTGATGACAGTCCCTTGCAGTAGGTTATTTCACACCCACCCCATAGACAGCCAATGGCACGTACAGATAGAATGCAGATCCGACCGAATAAAAAAAAACACTTGCATGGATGATGATGTCACACTGTTTCTCACCAAAGGAAGCAAATAGCATTAGAATTTTGAACTCGGACCAGATGGACTTGTGGAGTGGCTAGGGTGAGGCTGGATCTTCAGCAAGGGACTGATGCAAAATGCATCCTAAAAAGGACACACTGCTATTGAGTATTTTATTTGAGATTTTGTTATAAAGCTGCTTAAAGGCACCATACAGTTCAAGAATAAGATAACTTGGATAGGGAAGGAGCAGGGAATTAACTCCTAGGATCTCTAGGAAGGTGTCCACAAGGAATGTCCTTCTATTTCTGTTGATAATCCTCATCTTCTAGACTAAGGAGTCAGTGCTGTCTGCTTTAAGACAGTAACCCTGGTCTCTTTAGCTGTAGTGTGTTCATCTTTATCATTGCACACACACTGTGTTTATCCAGGATGGCACGGTTGCACATTGGTTAGCATTGCTACCTGACAGTTTCGTCTCTATGTTTTACTTATTAGCTTGGGTGCCTTGAGTGTGGAGACTCCATACCCTTCCTATACCTGTATTTTTTTCTGGGTACTCCAGTTTCTTCTCACACCTTAAAGATGTGCCATAAATGTTAAGGTATGAAGCCCTGTTTATGATCCAGTTGACCTGGGTTTGGATAGCACTGCAGAGATGGAGCAGCCGACACAGTGGGATAGAGTAATAATGAGACTGTGCCTGTCAATCTCTTTTTTGGGACAAGGCTGAGGGGACATGCTCATTCATTTCTTGGTGTAGACCAAAAGCCAAAACAAGAGTCAACTTCCACACAGCTTGGTCAGCAGCAGTTTAGAGGAGCACATTAATGTAGAGGTAGGATTGGCTACATCTCAGTGCTTCATTGTACACTCACCCAAGTCATGCCCCTAGCATGTTTAGAAAACTGTAGGTCCAACATAAATCAGCCAGTTCATTAACCAGCTGTAGTATTACAACTCATTTAGTCTCACTCACCTCTCTGCTAAAGAGAAAATTTAAAGCCCAGTAGCCAAAAGCCTGTCCTCACTGGAAAGAGTGGAAACATTTGGAGAAAAGGCATGTCCAGAATGCAGCTCAGTTGCTGTGACCATGTGGAGAATGGAATATTGTAGAGCATAAGGGGTGTGAAATCAGCAGTGTCTGACTTCAGAAAGTGAGTTCTAGATCTCTATATTAAACCGATTGTTTAAAAAAAAAAAAAAAAAAAAAGTGAATT
The DNA here is from genome assembly GCF_019279795.1 of Protopterus annectens. NCBI lineage: Eukaryota > Metazoa > Chordata > Ceratodontiformes > Protopteridae > Protopterus > Protopterus annectens. Next base: position 1,009,023,042 of record NC_056747.1, on the reverse strand, counting down.
GTTGATTGTCCACATAGTTCATGTATGTTTCAGTCAGTGTGTGTGTGTGTGTGTGTGTGTGTGTGTGTGTGTGTGTGCAAAAGTAACCTGTGATGGGCTTACACCACATCCAGCATTAATTTCTTTACCTAACACCTATTGAGTGCAGGTACAGCCTCCATTTCCCTCTAAAATTTAATGAATGAATGCCTTTGCTCAGATGTTCTTCGTGTTTCACTGTTGCAGTCATCACACTTGGGTTATCTGCCTGCAGGTAGCCCTCAGTCTGCCCGAATACCAGAGTCTTAGTATTTCTGCAAATGATGCTGTCACTTCTTCCATGATGTCAGGTCATCAGGGGTATAAAAACAGGCAGCCGATGCCATTACATCAGTCTTTCTTGCCGAGGAGGAGCCCGAAGCCGGAGCAGTTCGCAAGTGCCAGTTGGCCGCTACCTGAAATTTTTGTTTTTCGAGTTGATAATCCTGAAGTCTTCTAAAGCTAAGTAGCCCATTGGGTTTCTTGCTCTAACCGATGTCAGAAAAAGTTAACAATTGTCTTGCCTGTGGAAAGCAAATGCCTCACAGAGATTTTCATTCTTACTGCGTCTCCTGTTTAGGCCCAGACCACGACATCCCTCGCTGTCGGTTTTGTGCCTTGTTTAACACCCGAATCATTCATCGGGCTATTTTTGTTGCTAAATTCTTTCACTCTCGATCTCCATATTCTGAAATGGCTTTGGTAAGCCATCCGACTACTGATCTTCTGAAAAAACGTAAGGATAAAGACAGAGACTGACCGCATAGGTCCAAAACTGCCGACAACACTTCCGTTAAGCTAGTTGCCAGTCCGCTGGGACTCAGTGAGGCACCTTTGCAGCCCCTGATGCCCGCTTCTACGGATTCGCAGGCCTCTGCTGAGACTCATTCGGAGTCCAGTATGCCACGAGATGCTTCTTCGAATATGGAACCAGCGGATGTCTCTACCTTGGATGGGTCCGGAGCCACTGTGCAGGCACCAGCTTCTGAGGGTGTTTTCCGACCTACCGATGTTCGAATGACTTCTTTTTAGCCAAAACTACTGAGTTTCTTAGGCCCAGAGTACACACTACGCCTAGAAAACCGAAGACCAAAACGCATGCTCAGGCCCCCATGCCACAAAAACAAATGATTAGAATGGCTGAAGACCTTATAATGCTAATTAGGGGAAGCCAGCCCTCCCCTGCTAAGAGACAAAGAATTCAGTTGCCTTCAGATTCTACAGAACAGGAGTCCGATGACTCTGACCTTTCTGATTATCAGGACATGCCCCTATCAGCCTATGAGGATTCAGATGCAGAGGAATCCATTCTCTCTGCCTCCCCTCCAGAGGATTTCTCTTTTGGTGAAACCTTACATACTTTAAGAGAGCATTTCCATTGGGAATGCCAAGACTATCCTCAGTCCAAAAAGAGACTCAGAGAATTTTTAGAGCTATCTTAGCACAGGTCTTTAGCTATTCCCCCTGTCCTAGATGTTGTGGATGATGTTTTCTTGGAATCCAGTCTTACTCCAGATACCTTACCTCTGGACCCTAGGAAGCCTGACAGGTACTACCGAGTACCTGATTCCCACAAGTTTCTTTTCAAGAATCCTACTGCTGATCCAGATATAATTTTCCAGGGACCTAAAGGTATTAAGGCTACTACAGCCAAAAATCCTACCCCTTCGGACAGGGATTCCAGAGCTTTAGACAGATGGGGTAAGAAGGTATATACCTCTGCAAATCTTGCTATCAGGGCATTGAATTGCCAGTTTCACATGCTGAAGTACCAGCAACATATTATGGATCTCATTAAACAAAAAATGGTAATATTTCCAGATTGTGCAGAAAATAAAGATTTGCAAGAACTTATGCATTCTGCAAACCAAGTTAGTAAGCATACTATGCAGTGTGGTTTTGATGACCTAGAAGCATCTTACAGGGCTGCAGTCACTGGGTCTGTACTGAGAAGACATGCTTGGCTGAAGGAGCAGAACTTGCCAGATCATGTCAAATCCAAATTACTAGGCGCTCCTTTAAATAAGGACGTTTTGTTTGGCACCAGAACAGAAGAAGTTCTTAAAAAGATGGAAGAAAAAGCTAAATCTATGCAAACTGATAAAGAATTCTTACAAGTGCAACCACCTCGATTCAGTAGGCATTGCCCTTCAAAACACTGGTCCTTTCCAGCCCCCTCCAGGCCTTCCCAAACAAGACCCAGGGGAAACAGACCACCCAGACTACAGTCTCAAGGTATGCAGAGATCTAAGCAATGGAGTGCTCCCACCCCTAAAACAGGGAGTGGTAAGCCACCTCCCTATGGAAAAAGTTCACAATGACTTCTCAACTCTAGCTCCCAGCCCTGCCCAATTGCTTGTGCCTCTAGGAGGAAAACTTGCCCTTCATGCAAAAAACTGGGTGTACTCAGGATCGATGGGTCCTCAACATTATATCCCAGGGGTGCAAATTTTATTTCCATTCACTGCCAACTTCAAGCGGGTTTCCAGACCTTTCTCCAAACCAGTGGGCAAAGGCTCAAAACCAAGTTCTTTCCCTGCTCAACATCAGAGCTATTCAGCCAGTTCCAGTAGAACCAAGGGGTCAAGGTTTCTACTCCAGACTATTCCTGGTATCCAGGAAAGAGGGCTCTTGGTGCCCAACCTTGGATCTTTCATTTCTCAGCACCTTCCTGGTGGTCCCAAAATTCAAGATGCTTACCCTGCAACAGCTTCTCCCTATACTATCCAAGGATGCTTGGTTAGTCACCCTAGACTTAAAAGAAGCTTATCTGCACATCCCCATCAGGGAATCATGCAGGAAATATCTATGATTCAGGACAGAATCTGTGCATTATCAGTTCTCTTCACTTCCCTTTGGCTTATCTACTGCAACCAGGGTATTCACAAAATGCCTGGCTCCAGCCATTGCATACTGCAGAGAAATATCCTAATTTACCCGTACTTGGACGACTGTCTGATTCAGACGGACAGCCAGGAATTGCTGCTTCAGCACCTGGCATTTGTAAAAAGCCTTCTCACTTCTTTGGAGTACACAATCAACAAAAAGAAATCACAACTGGTGCTCAGTCAAAAGATTGTATTCCTGGGAGCAAGCTTGGACACAACTTCCCAGATGGCATTTCTCACTTCAGAAAAACAAGTCTATCTGACAGACTACTTCATGCAAATGGCCACCAGCACCCAGCTAACTGCAAGAAAAATACTGCAAGACCTAGGGTTCATGGCCTCATGTATCTTGCTAATTCCATATGTAGGACTGCATATGAGGAAACTTCAATGGTACTTAGAAAGTCTTTGGTGCCACCATTCTCAGGACCTGGAGACAGTCATTCCTATCATGCCTTGTCTGAGAGCAGAGTTCCTTTGGTGGGCAGAAGCATGCAACCACAACAAGGGACTGCATTTTACTCTACCCCACGCCGCCCAAACCCTGACCACAGATGCATCAGACTATGCATGGGGGGCCCACATGGCTGGCAGATGCATTTAGGGCCACTGGAGCCCAAGCCAAATTCTCCTGCACATCAACCAAAAGGAGATGCTAGCTGTACAGAATGCTCTTACCCACTCTGCAGGTTAGCCATGACTCTGCGGAGCACAGCTTTGGACAACCAAGTCCATCTACAAGCTCAGTTCCTGCCAGGCAAACAAAATTCACTGGCAGATGACTTAAGCAGAAATCTCCTAGACCCACACGAGTGGAAATTGGATCCCAGCACCTTCAACCTCCTGATCCAGAGGTGGGGGACCTCAGAGGTGGATCTCTTTGCCCCCCAACCACCAGTTAAGCAAATTCTGCACCAGGAACCCTCACAGCAGGGCCTGGAAAGTTAATGACCTATCCTTTCAATGGGAAAACCTCTCAATCTTTGCCTTTCCCCCTCTGCCCCTTCTCTCAAGAGTACTACTCAAGGTAAAAGAAGACAGACCAAGGACAATTCTGATTGCCCCGGACTGGCCACGCCAGCACTGGTACCCACTCCTGTGCAGCCTGACAACAGTGCCACCCTGGCACCTACACCAGACCCCTACCCTGTTGTCACAGCAGGAGGGACAGATTTTGTATTCACAATTACAAACTCTAAATCTTGCATCCTAGCTTATTCCTTGAATACTCCACCAGCAACCCTAAGTAAACAGGTGCTGGACGTCATTCTTGAACCCAGAAGGCCTAGTACTAGGAAATCCTATGCAGAAAAGTGGAAAAGATATTGTTCTTGGATTCAGTCTAAAGGAAAGGACACAGCTGTGCCCTCCTTACCTCTAATCCTGGATTACCTAGCAGAGCTACTCCACAAAGGCCTATCCTTCTCCTCAATTAAGATTCATGCCTCTGCCATTTTGGCTCAGTACAATACAGAGCTACCTCTATTTTCTCACCCTCTCATCAGACAGGTCCTGAAAGGGGCTAACAACTTAAGGCCCCCAAGGAGAGCACCCATCCCTTGGAACCTTAGCATTGTACTGGAAAAGCTCACGCTTCCCCCTTTTGAACCTACTGCTTCAGCAGAGTTAAATTCCTCTCTTGGAAAACAGCCTTGCTTCTAGCCATCACTTCAGCTAGAAGAGTGTCTGAGCTACATGCACTGATGGCTATGGAACCCTTTATTATCTTCCATGCTGACAGGGTTTCCCTCAGGACTAACCCATCCTTTATGCCTAAGGTGGTGTCCAGTGTGGCCCTTAACCAATTCATCCATTTGCCAGCCTTCTTCCCTAACCCTCAGAATAAAGGGGAAAGGATCTTGCAATCTTTGGACATGAGCAGACAGCTCAGGTTCTAACTTGATAGAACTAAGCCTTTCAGAAAATCTGACCAGCTGCTGGTCAGCTTTGCAAAAGGGGCAGAGGGCGAGGCCATTTCTAAACAAACCATTTCCAAATGGATAGCACACTGCATCCATTTCTGCTACAAGCACCATGGAAAACCAGCCCATCAGGGGGCCAGAACACATTCCACTAGGGCTACTTGTACCTCTACAGCATTTCTCAGGGGCGCCCCTACCAGGGACATTGTGGAAGCTGCAACCTGGAGTTCTGTACACACCTTCACCAAGCATTACCACTTACCTTTTCCAAATCCAGGGCAGGATTTGCTACAGCAGTCTTGCAGAGCCTACTGGCCAGCCCTAACTCTTCTTGACTGCCTCCACCCTTCCTCAGCTTTGGGAATCAACCCAAGTGTGATGACTGCAACAGTGAAACAAGAAGAACATAGTACAGTTGTGTACACTTACCATAAATGTAGATGTTCAAGTGTATTCACTGTTGTAGTCCTGGTTTCCCTCCCTCCAGCCTCCTGTTTTTCTCTATCTTTCTATCTCTCCTTTCTGTTGCTATTCCTAATGGTATTGGTATTTACTTTTTACTGATGGTGGTTTCCACACCATATACTAACTCCCTATTTGGAGGCTCCTGACTTTTGGGGCAAGAAAAACTGATGTAGTGGCATCGACTGCCTATTTTTATACCCCCGACGACCTGACGTCATGGAAGAAGCGACAGCATCTGACGCAGAAATACTAAGACTCTGGTATTCAGGCTGACTGGGGGCTACCTGCAGGCAGATAACCCAAGTGTGATGACTGCAACAGTGAATACACTTGAACATCTACATTTATGGTAAGTGTACACAACTGTACTTTCTTTGTAGTTGGTTTTATTTTTTTATTTATTTATTTTGTGTGTGTGTGTGTGTGTGTGTGTGTGTGTGTGTGTGTGTGTGTGTGTGTGTGTGCGCGTGTGTGTGTGTGTGTGTGTGTGTGTGTGTGTGTGTGTGTGTGTGTGTGTGTGTGTGTATGTATGCATGTATATGTGTGTGTTAGTTAACCATGTTGTCCTGTTGATTCAGATTCTTCCTACCATAAACTGATAAGACAAGCATATGATAACAAGATTGGGCAATAAATAAAAAATGTACAGGCTGGAAAGGATATATTGCAAATCCTTTGGAGTAACAGCCCATTATCATGATTAAATGCCAAAAGCATGCAGTACATACAAGCGGTTAATACATTCTACGTCATATGTGAATTTTAATTTACTGCATGTCAGCAGTTAACTTGTTTGTTGTGGCTGATCCAGAAAGATATCAGTGTTGGGTCTACTTTGGGTTAATGGCCTAGTTTGTACTCTACCTGCTTACTGCCAGCAAGTATGCCATCACAGGATATTTAAACAGTGGCAATTAAAAAACACATTTTTGCAGGGGGAACTGTGCTCCCTGTGCAGTCTGATATGGGGATGTTCATCGTGTTTCACTGTTGCAGTCATTACTCTTGGGTTATCCTGCTGGCAGGCTACCCGCAGTTGGCCTGAATTCCAAAGTCTTGGTCCAGCGTTGGTTGCTGTTGCCTCTTCCCTGACATCAGTGCGCCAGGGGTATAAAAGATGCAGCTGACGCCATTTTCTTCAGTCTTTCTTGCCGCGAGGTGCCCGAAGCAGAAGCAGTTCGCAAGTGCCAGTCGGCCGACTCCTGAGATTTTCGTGTTCAAATTTCAGATCCGAAGTCTTCATTTAAAGCTAAGTACCCCGTTGGGGAAACTTTTTTCTTGCTCCAGACCGATGTCAGAAAAAGTTAATTGTATTTCCTGTGGGAAGCAAATACCTCATAAGGACTTCCATTCTTATTGTATTCCATGCCTAGGCCCTGATCACAACGTAGCTAATTGCAGATTTTGTGCTAGATTTAACCAACGCACTATTAAGCGTTGGTATGATTTTGCATTTCATTACTTTGGCCGAAGATTTAACTACATGATGTCGTTGGATAGCCATCCGACTACCGCAATTCACAAGAAATGCAAGGAAAAGGAAAAGGACAGGCATCCGAGGTCCAAAACTGACGACGAGGTTTCTTCTGAGCCAGTCGCTGGTTCGCCGGTTCTCAGTGAGGTGCTTTCGCAGCCCCTGACGCCCGCTACCTCAGAGCTGCAGGCCACTTCCGACTCCCACGTGGAACAGGCTAGGCCTCTGGAAACTCAAGGTATTGGACACTCGGAAAATATTCCCTCAGATGGGTCCAGAGCCGCTGAGCTGGCATTGGCTTCTGAGGGTGTTTTCGGGCCTACACAGTTATATATAAAACCGACTACAGCTCCAAAAGCAAAGACTAAAGCACCACTAAAGACAAAGAAAGAAATGCAGCAAGCCCATGGACAGGCCTCCATGCCTAAAAAACAGATGCTCAAAATGGCTGAAGACCTAATTACTTTGATCAGGGGTTTCCATCCACCTCCTGAGAAGAGTCCTAGGCAAGAGACAGAATGTGAATCTTCAGATCAGGTTTCCATTTCCTCTGGGTCCCCTTCTGACCAAGAATACTCTCTCCCTCCCTATGAGGATTCGGATGCTGAAGAATCTATCCCTTCAGCCTCCCCTCCTGAGGATTTTTCTTTTGGGGAAACCATGCATGCCATGAGGGAGCACTTCCAGTGGGAGAGCCAAGACTACTCAGAATCTAAGAAAAGGCTTAGAGATTTTCTTTTACTACCTCAGCACATGCCTCTTGCTATCCCTCCTGTTTTAGACATAGTAGATGATGTATTTTCAGAGTCCGCCCTGTCCCCTGTCTCTTTACCCCCTGCTCCTGTTAAGCCAGACAGATACTACAGGGTTCCAGATTCACATAAATTTCTTTATAAAAACCCTGCTGCTGACCCAGAAACTATTTCTCAGGGTCCCAAAGGGGTCAAGGCTTCCACTGCAAAAAACCCAATCCCCTCTGATAGGGAATCAAGGGCACTGGACAGATGGGGGAAAAAGGTTTACACTTCTGCTACCTTGGCTGTGAGGGCTTTAAATTGTCAATTTCATATGCTTAAATATCAGCAATACGTATTGTCACTTCTTAAACAGAAAATGTTAACAATTCTTAATGTGCAGAAAACAAAGAAATGCAGGATTTATTGCATGCAACTGAACAAGTGGGAAAGCATACTTTGCAATGTGGGTTTGATTCTCTGGAGGTCTCTTGCAGTGCCGCTGTTATGGGTTCTGTCATTAGGCGACATGCTTGGTTAAAGGAACAGAGTCTGCCTGATCATGTTAAAGCAAAATTATTAGATGCTCCATTACAGCATGATACTTTGTTTGGTGTTAAAGCAGAAGAGGTGTTGAAGAAAATGGAGGATAAAGCAAAATCTATGCAGACAGTTAAGGATTTTTTACAGGTGCAGCCTCCCAGATTTAGCAGGAACTGGCCTACAAAGAATTGGTCCTTTCCAGTGTCAGACAGGCCACAAAGAGGCAGATACAGACGCCCCAGAGGCAGATCCCAGCCCCAAGGCTCATGCAGGCCTAAACAATGGGGTGCTTCTACCTCCAAAAGCAGAGAAGACAAATCACAGCCATTCAGGAAACAGTCCCAATGCCTTTCCTCTGCCAGAACCAAGCACTTATCTTTTGGCAGCCCCCTTAGGGGGAAAACTAGCACTTTTTTCACAAAATTGGCACATGATCACCCAGGACAAATGGGTCTTGAACATGGTGTCTCAGGGCTACAGGTTCCACTTTCACACCCTGCCAAGGGCAAAAGGTATGCCAGACCTGCCACACAATCAATGGGCAGAGGCACAAAAGCAAGTTTCATCCCTCATGGACATGAGGGCCATTCAGCAAGTACCACAACAAGAGCAGGGACAAGGATTTTACTCGAGACTTTTCTTGATGCCCAGAAAGGACAAAGCCTGGAGACCAATACTAGACCTGTCTTTTCTAAACACATTTCTGGACGTTCCAAAATTCAAAATGTTGACTCTGCAGCAGCTACTGCCCATGCTGGGCAAGAAGGCTTGGCTCGTAACTTTAGACCTAAAAGAGGCATACCTGCATGTCCCAGTCAGACAATCTTGCAGAAGATACCTCAGATTCATAGCTGGCTCAATGCACTACCAATTCTCTGCACTGCCCTTTGGCTTATCTACTGTGCCCAGGGTCTTCACAAAATGCCTGGCACCAGTAATGGCATTTTGCAGACAAAGAGGAATTCAAGTATATCCTTACTTAGACAACTGCCTTATTCAAGCAGAGAACAAAGACATTCTACTAAAGCATCTGGCATTTGTAAAAATATTACTAATTTGACTAGGGTACACTGTAAACGAAAATAAATCAAAACTAGTACCCTCTCAAGAGATAATATTCCTGGGTGCAAGCTTAAATACTACTGCCCAGATGGCTTATCTCACGCCAGACAAACAAAGGCAACTGACTTCTTACTTCAAAATGTTGGCAACAAAGACCCAGTTATCTGCAAAAAAAATTATGCAGGCTTTGGGCTTCATGGCATCCTGCACCCTGCTAATTCCATATGCCAGACTGCATATGAGGAAACTACAATGATATCTAAAAAGTGTTTGGACTCAACATTGCCACAGCCTGGAAACATTAATTACCCTCATTCCCTGCCTGCAACAGGAGTTTCAATGGTGGGCACAGGCCTGTCACCGCAACAAGGGACAGCCTTTCACTTTACCCACAGCCAGGCAGACAATAACAACGGATGCATCAGTTTATGCCTGGGGGGCCCACATGGCAGGAAAATGTATTCAGGGCACATGGCCCGCAAGCCAGATGCATCTTCATATCAATCAAAAAGTGATGCTAGCTGTTCAGAATGCCCTGACAGCTTTCAAGGATCTACTTCATCCAGGACAACTACTGATAAAGACGGACAATACTACAGTCATGTGGTACATAAACAAGCAGGGAGGCACACATTACTACCCCCTTTGCAGACAAGCCATGACTTTGTAGGACACAGCATTGACCTTTCAAGTTCACCTGCAAGCACAATTCCTGCCAGGAAAAATAAATACTCTGGCAGACGAACTAAGCAGAAACCTCATGGATCCCCACGAGTGGAAACTGGATCCACAAGTCTTCAGCATGATAACAAGGAAATGGGGATGCCCAGACATAGATCTATTTGCTTCCCCTCACAATTGCCAACTACAGAGATTCTGCACAAGGACTTATCACAAGCAAGCATGGAAAGTGGATGCCCTATCCTTCAGCTGGAAAAACCTAACAGTATATGCCTTTCCTCCACTGCCTCTCCTCCCCAAGGTACTCCTAAAGGTCAGACAAGAGAAGCCAAAAGTGATACTGATTGCCCCAGACTGGCCACGCCAGCACTGGTACCCAATCCTAAAGAACTTGTCTCAAGGTCCAGCCTAGACATTACCTCAAACTTCTCACTTACTGACCCAACAAAACAATCAGATCCTGCACAGCCAACTCAGGACCTTAAATCTGGCAGCATGGCAGATAATGTAGCCATTCAGAACACTCCTCTCTCCAAAGCTGTAATGGTTGTTATTTTGGAGGCCAGGGGGCCCAGTACCAGAAAATCTTATGCACAAAAACGAAAGAGATCCTGTGCTTGGAACCAGAAACAAGGAATTGACACGTTTGTACCAAATATTCCTAAGATTTTACAATACCTAACTGAGATGCTGGACAAAGGCCTATCCTTTTCATCAATTAAGATTCATGCCTCTGCCATTTCAGCCCATTACAATACGGAACCACCTATCTTTTCTCATCCTTTAATAAGGCAGTACCTCAGAGGGGCCAAAAACATAAGACCTCCAAGGAGAGCACCAATACCTACATGGGACCTCAATTATGTCTTGGAAAAACTCACACTGCCTCCTTTTGAGCCAGCCTCAACAGCTGATATAAAATTCTTATCCTGGAAAACAGCTCTGCTCCTAGCAATAACCTCTGCAAGACGAGTCTCGGAGTTACAGGCACTCATGGCTGTGGAAGCTTTTATCATTTTCCATACAGACAGGGTTTCTCTGAGGACGAATCCTACATTTATGCCTAAGGTGGTGTCCAGTGTGGCCCTTAACCAAACCATTCACTTGCCTACCTTTTATCCAAACCCACAGAACAAGGGTGAGAGACTTCTGCATTCTTTGGACATACACAGACAGCTACGCTTCTACTTGGACAGAACTAAAGCTTTCAGAAAGACTGAGCAACTTTTAGTGGCATATGCTGCAGGATCACAAGGAAAGGCTATCTCAAAACAGACTATTTCAAAATGGAATGGCCATTGCATTCATTTCTGTTACTCACAGCATGGCAAATCAGTGCCTAAGGGCATTAGGCCACATTCAACCAGAGCAGCAGCCTTCCTCAGGGGAGTACCAACCAAAGACATCTTAGAGGCTGCAACTTGGAGTTCAGTGCACACTTTTACAAAGCACTACCACTTACCTCTCTACTCTAAATCCAGAGCAGGCTTTGCCACTGCAGTTCTGCAGGGCCTCTTAGCTTCTCCTAATCCTATTTAGCCCAGCCACCCATCCTCAGCTTTATGATTCAACCCAAGAGTAATGACTGCAACATTGAAACACGATGAACATAGTACAGTTGTGTACCTACCATAAATGTAAATGTTCGAGTGTATTCATTGTTGCAGTCCAGGTTACCCTCCCACCATCCCCCTTTCTTTTGCTGGGTCTTATCTGTACTTCTCTATTCTATACAACCTATGTGGTGTATTTGCTTGTAGATGAAGGAAATGTTTACTTTAGTGCATGCATGTTTATTGGCACAATTTATTTAGCCTTCCCTTTTGGGGGCACCTGACATCTGGGGCATGAAAAACTGAAGAAAATGGCGTCGGCTGCATCTTTTATACCCCTGGCGCACTGACGTCAGGGAAGAGGTGACAGCAACCGACGCCAGACCAAGACTTTGGAATTCAGGCCGACTGAGGGTAGCCTGCCAGCAAGATAACCCAAGAGTAATGACTGTAACAGTGAATACACTCGAACATCTACCTTTATGGTAGGTACACAACTGTACTTTTTGCCTGCATACCCCAGTCTCTAAATATGCTGTCTGTTATATTATACCAGCTGTAACAGAAAGCAAATGCAGATGTTCGTCATTCCCATTGCTACAGTAGGCTTAAGGCTGTAATGGTTGTTTCCTGCCAGCTAGCCAGCTTCAAAAATCTCTGTCTCTTTCCACCAACACCACTACACCTTTACTTTGACAGCTGACTGGCTAATCCCAAGGAGGGAAATCAAATTAGAGTGAAGATTTCTTCAGTACTTTCTTGTTGTCTTGAGAAGAAGCATCTGGCTTCACAGGAGCAGCACTTGGCTAAGAGCTTTGTTTCTGTCAGATAATTCCCCATTGGGGAACCTATCCACACAGAAGTTATTGCCCTTTTAAGAAAAATAATATGTATTTCTTTTTATTGAAAAAATTATGGTATTTCCTCTTCAAGAAACCCATTTTTTTTATAATGTTGTAAGGCTAGCCACCTGGTGATGTGAACATTGGCTCTAGATGATTGTGACTGCTGAAATAACATCCTGAACCCATGTGCAAACATGGTAAAAAGGTAGTAGTGGATTGACGGATGAATTGACACGTTTGTATCAAATATTCCTGTCAAGGACCACTATTTTTAGTTAGATGTCTGTTCATGTATTTGGGGCTAATGGTGTGAGATATTATGTACTACTTGTGTAAACTTTTACAGTTACCACAAGCTGTCACTCAGATTTAATCTATTTATACAAGATGGGGAGATTACCTTTTAGACATCAATTTCTTGAAGCTGTGGCAGTAGGTACTAAATGAGGCAAGAAAGCCTGCTACTAGAAAATCCTGTACTGGTAAGTGGAAACAATATTATAGTTGATGCCTAATCAATAAATAGGGAGTTTGTACCCTGGTGCTCAAATATTTGTATGAGTTACTTTCTTCTAACCATTCTTATTCCTCTGTAAAGGTTCATCTTTTTGCCATTTCATCATGTCTACCCATGCCACTTCCTCTTTCTTCTATGTTTGTTGTGAAATAGTTTTTGAAAGTAGCTATACACCTAAGACCTCCTCATAAACATGTTTCTCCTTGTCGGGAGTTCATCTTTTTGCTGGAGAAATTGACTTTGTCACCTTTTGAACCTGCCCTTCAAGCTAATTTAAGGTTCTTGAGTTGGACAACTGTACTTATCATTGCTGTGACATCTGCAAGAATAGTATCTGACTTGCAAGCTCTCATGGTGGGTGAGCTCTGTCTGATTTTTCACAGGGATAAAGTCTCTTTAAGAGCAAACCCCTCATTCATGCCCAAAGTGGTTTCAGAATTTACTTTGAATCAAGCCAGCAATCTCCCAGTTTTCTACCCAGAACTTAAAAAAGAAGAAAGGATTCTGTATACCCTGGATGTGCTTAAGCAGCTCAGTTAATATATTGACAGAACTAAGCCTTTTGGAAAAGCTGACCAGTTATTTATTTCTTCTTTTTTTTTCAAATATAAATTTTATTTTTACCATACACATATATCACAAAAAGATTGCAGATTAACCATGCAGAGTAATATAGAAGAGAACAAAAAAAACTACCCATTATATACAATTGTGCTGCTTAAGAACAGTAAAATTGCTGAAAATTCGCTTAATGAAAAGTCTAGATGAAAGAGGTTAAGTATGATAAGTGCACACACTATCTTACGCTTAGGTCAAAATTTGAAGAACTGGTATAGGGGAGAATTAGTATTAATCTTGAGCCACCTTTAACTCGGGATAAGGGTAAGAGGGGGGAGACAAAGGAATTAACTAAGCATATAGGTGAGTGGGAATTAATAATGATGAAGTAATTTAATTTATAGTTGTTAGCTGTCAGTCAAGAGCTCAAATATGATGTTCCAGAATTTCTGGATGTAGGCCTGCTTGTGGGAGTTAGTTATTAAAAGTTTTGCAAAGTAATGTATTTAACAGCCAATCGCCTAAAACCTCTCCAGGACATCTTAGAACGATCTCTCCAATGTTTGGTAATGTAGAATTTAACTAACAGACAAAGTGTAATTAAGATATGCAATTTTAATTTAGATATTTTAAGGTTGGTAACATGTAGCAGTGTCATTTCCCAGGAGAGGGTTGATTTATGGTATCCCAGCTTGTCAAGTCTCACCTTGAGAGAGCACCAAATACTGTGGGAGTATCTACAAAATCATAAAATATGAATGATGTCTGCATGGGGATAGATGCAGCAGGGACATGACGTGGACACATTTGAGTTAAATTTGTTTAAGTGGACTGGAGTGAAGTATAAGTTGTTGGTAACCATACATTGTGTGTGAGTAAGCTTTTTGAATGGGGAAAATAAAAGTGTGGATTTAATAGCTGATAATTTCTGATCTACTAACAGGTTTGTCCCTTGTTGATCCCAGTATTCTGCGTATACAATTTTTTCCTGATATAGAATTGAGATTATAAGTTTATAAGATGAGGACAACACACTTTTCTTGCTGGCTAAAGTTTGCAACAACTTGGCAACCAGGTTGCAGTTAGAATCACTAATAGTATGGCCATGAAGTAGAGATGCAATAATTTCCCTTATCTGCCTCAAAATTATGATGTATTTTTAAGGTAAGTTTAAGAGGATTCAAAGTTCTGTTAGTGATGAGTGACTATGTTTATGGATTTCCCATAGTGTGTACTCCCTTATTAGAGGGTAGTCTAACAAATTGATCATGCTGCAGTTCAGTTTGAGATTTGGATTAAGGTGGATGGGCTGGAAAAGGAGAAGTGCATTTTCTAGATTCAGGGATTTAAATAACTCTTGAAAGGTTTTGATTCTAACCTTTAAGGTATGCTGCAGTTTCAGATTTTTGAGAGTTGATGGACCTAAAAACGGAAGAGCTTTAGGGTTAACTTTGCTACTCAGGGCATGATTATGCCACATTTTTACCCAGAGAGGAGCCCGTGTTACAAAGTTTGGATGATGATTGGCAATTGTAATTATTCTATTGGAGTGCATGATTCTATAATAGAGTTGCAGATCAGGCATAGCAAGACCTCCCTTAAATTTTGGAAGGATAAGTCTTTGATATGACACTCTTACGGATTTGGGGTGCCATATGAATTTTGCAAAGGCTATATGTATTCTAGTGAAAAAGGCATTGGGAGTGGAGGAGAGAGATGCATGAAGATGATAGAGAAGCTTTGGGAGGATATTCATTTTAATGATAGAAGTTTTAGCTAACATAGGGAGTTTCATCTGTTGCCATCTAGACAAATCTTGTGAGATAGCCATCCATACTTTTGTTAAGTTGGAATGTAATATAGAAGAAGAAGAGTGGTCGTAGGAGACCCCTAGATATTTAAAGGGGTATACTATATGGAAAGATGAGTCTGGAAAGAAGTTTTGTCTATCGGCTAAAGGATTGATCAGGAAGATATAGGATTTGTTTTGGTTAATTTGGTAGTCTGAGATATAAGCAAAGGTGTTCAAGGAAGTGACTATTTTCTTAGTATCTGACATGGGGTGCTCAAAATATAGATTCAGGTCGTCTGCAAATGTGGTCAAGCTGGTGCTAGTATTGAGAATCCTGGGGATTGAATGGTATGTTTTATGTAATATGGATAGGAAGAAAGGTTCTAGATATAAGTTGAAAAGAAGCGGGGACAGGGGGACACCCTTGTCTAGTGCCGTTTGAGATTTTTATTGGTTGTGAATGTTGCTTGTTTATATAAAGGCATGTGTAAGAGCTATTATATAGAAATTTAATGGTGTTGACGAGTTTGGGAGGAATGTCAAAGTAAGACAGCACTGTGAACAGAAAATTCCAGTTGACCCTGTCAAATGCCTTGCATGCATCCAGTATCATTTCATACCTTAGGTTTCTATCCTTTTTGGTAAGGTTAATCATGGTTTCCATAGTTAAAGTATTGTCCCAGGTATGTCTGCTGGACATGAAACCTGCTTGACCTGCAGAAATTAGGGAGTGAATAACTTTTTTAAGTCTTTTGGCAAGTATGGCAGATAAAATTTTTATGTCAACATTCATGAGGGAGATTGGCCTGTAGTTGTTAAGGTTTGATTTATCCAGTACAATACCGTTACTTGATGTGCAATTATATATCTTAAGTAGGATGGGAGCTAAGATGTCTTTAAATGATTTATAGAAATCTGAGGAGTAGCCATCTAGCCCTGGAGCTTTCCCTAGTTTCAGGTTGCCAATGGCCTTTATGATGGATAGTCAGAGGAGCAGAAAGGATTACTTTCTGGTTTTCACTTAATTTTGGAAATGTGAGGTTGTTAATGTAATTTTCTATCTCTGCAAATGGGGTTTGAAGATTGCTACTAGTATAGATATCAGAATATACTTGGTGAAATAAATGAATAATTTTAGTATCTGATTTATAAAATTTATTCTGATGGTGAATAAGGGCAATTCTGGAAGATTTAATCTTATTTTCGATCAATCTAGCTAGTGCTTTAGAGGGGGTTTGAATCCATTTGGAATATTTAGTTATTAATCTTAATTCTTGAAAGGAGTATATTTATCATTTCATTTTCCAAAGCCAAGGTGTAATTCACTTGAAGCTTATCATCTAGATTGTTAATCTCGGACACTAGGTGGTTCTCCTTCTCTTTCCTCTTTTTTTTTAAGATAGGTGGATTTTTGGATAAATATACCCCTGAGTACATTTTTACACGTCGCCCAATGAACGACATATGGGATATCTAGGTCACAATGGTCAGAATTGAACTCATTTAAAATGTTGATAATCTCCTCAGTAACTGTCGGGTCATACAAGACATTGCTGTTAAAACCTTTATTTATTAGGGTTGAGTTAGGTGTAAAGTTTATCGTTAAAGCAATCTTTGAATGATCTGAAAAGAATTTGGGCTCATTTGAATATTTTATTTGCCACTTAGTGTTCTAGACATTAGAAAGAAATCTGTGCATGACCAATAATTATGGCATTTAGAGAAGTATGTGTAAATGTTGTTGTTCCTGGCATGACTATCAAAGGATACAGGGTCAACCAAATCAAAGTCAGAGATTAATTCCATTAGAGCTAGGGAGGCTTGTGTGTTATGTGATTTGGATTTATTAGTGTGGTCCATTTTAGGGTCAATTACTGTATTCCAATCCCCCCAAGGATATAAAAATGGTTAGGGAAATTAAATAACATTTTATATACTTTTAAGCTGAATCCCTGTTGTCCTGAGCATGGTCCATACAGGTTTAGGAATAAAATTGGTTTATCAAGAAGTGGGGTTAGGCACGTGAAGTAGCACCATTTACTCTCCTGGTTTGCACCCTTGTCCATAATAGATGGTTTAAATGAATTTTTAATAATAATCGCTACCCCCTTAGAGTTAGAGCTGGTTCCTGATGAAATAATGTCTTTTATCCATTTCCTATTCTTTTCATTTACCCAGTCTTTGTCCACCATATGTAATTCTTGAATATAACAGATATCTGATTCCAATTTAATCAATAAGTGCATTAGTGTATTTCTTTTATTTTTATCCTGGAGCCCTATGACATTCCAGGAGATTATGTTCCACACCTTATCTGTAATTATGGGGACTTAAGGTTAAATTATTGGGTTTATAGAGTAACCAATGGGGAATGGACTAATCAGTGGCTCAATATTGAACCGGAGATTAAGAATGGGTGTGACAGCTAATAAGAATACAGTACAAAACTCTCTCAAATCTACCCCAGTGCCTACCCACTTAACCCCTATATTTGAGAGAGGCAAAAAGAGAGTAAGTAGGAAAACATGACTTTAAAATAATTATGAAGTTAACAAGTGTAAAATAACAATAATAATATTTACAAAATATGTACATCTTTGATCCAGTTCCAAAAGATGCCATCTGTAACCCTTCTTAACTTATCCAACTAGCTCTTTACTGAGGATTCATTACGGAAAGTAATCTAGTGCTTAGGAATCAAACCTGTTCATGTTATAAGCATAAGGCAAGGGGAACTAATTAAGCAACTTCTAAACACGAGTACCAAAATAGTGATCCAAGCAGAAAATGGCTAATAATATAGGCAGAACAATATATACCTAGGAATAAGCAGTTATTGTTTTATACATTTAAATTTCATTCCCTTCTCGTATGTTAAATACTGATGTGAAGTTGTTAAATCTTGCCGTTTATTCTCACTGATGGGTTCGGAGCCGAGACACGGCCAATAGCAAAGCTCAAGGTTTAGCAATAGCTTGAGACCAAGCCCCTTATTCCATGATGCACTCCTGGAATTACCTCAGATCTAGTTTGCCATGGCAGGGATCTCTTGGTTTCAACATTGCTCAAGACTGTTTTCATCTATTAGCAAGTTTTTACAAACTTTTTTTTATTTTCTTATAGTGTTAGTTCGGTGCTACTTTAGTGTGACTTAGACTGTTAGCCCCTTCCTTATTAATAGTTGTTCTGGCCTTGGCCTTTAGTGGATAGTTGTGATAGAGTTTATAAGATAGTTTTGTCAGTTTATATATATATATATATATATATATATATATATATATATATATATATATATATATAGTGTGTGTGTGTTAAAACTGTTTCATATTTGCTATTAGTTGTGATAGAGTTTAAGCATTAGCATAATTATGTCTAAAGTTAAAGAAAAATCTAAGTCTGGCTTCAAGAAATGTCCAAACTGTGGACAAAAGATGTCAGTCACTGACGGACACGTTCAGTGTGTATACTGTTTGGGTGCGAAGCACCTACAAGAATCTTGTAGTATTTGTCACTCCTTCTCTTCTAGAGTGCTTTTAGAAAGGAAGAGAAAACTGGTGGATCTGGGCTTGATTAAGCACCCTTTGTCTGAAGCTTTGAGTGACCAGGATGGTGCCAGCAAGTCATCTAAGTCTTCAAAATCTTCTGCGGATTCCAGGGGATTTAAGAAGGCTAAGAAAATGGACGATTCAGGGCCATTGGTTCCATTGACCTCGGAGCAGAGTGTGCCATCCTGTCGGAGCCAGCTCACAGCCTTGGAGCCGGTCTCTGAGACTCCTTCATCTCCTTTGCTTCAAACGGCACCGTCTGTGCATTCATAGAAGTCTTCTGTCAGCCTCTCTGATCTGGATATGGACCGTTTGGTGCAGAAGCTCTTAAGGGCACCAGGCCTTGCCAAATTATTGTCGGCTCCGACACTCCGAGAAGAGTCATGTCTCCAAGGACATCTTCAGCATCAGGTCCGGCTTCCTCCTCCCCTCAAGCGCCTGTGTCTGCTTCTGTTTCCATTGGCCAACCCAAGCATAGAGACCCTGAGCCTCAGGTAGCCTCACAGGGTGCCCCTTGCTTTTCCGAGACCTCTCCAGAGGCTCCCACTGATGAGGTCCCCAGGAGGAGGTTGTGTAAGAGGAGACACTTGGACTCCCCACAAGAGTCTTTGACATCTAACACTGACTTAAATGAGTCAGAAGGGTCCCCTCGATCCCCCTCTGAGGATATCTCCTTTGCGGGAATACTAGAGATCCTTAGGCAGAGGGGTGATTGGCAGTCCAAAAGCCTTACAGAGGATGAGTCAGTGCTTCTGAAGGTTTTCGGGTCTCGACCTTCCACCTCTTGGGTGTCTCCACCTTACGACGAGCTCATGGATCTGATCTCTCGTAGGGCATGGGAGTCGCCAGAGTCCATGGAACCTGTCCCTCGGAGGCCAGATAAGTTCATCTCCGCCCCCATTGCCATGGTGGCAGCGGCCACCAAGAAAGAAATGTCTGAGACTTCCTCATCTATCCATCCTCCTAACAGAGATTCTAGGATCATGGATAGATATGGGAAACACATGTACAGTTCAGCGACTTTTTCTCTTCGATCACTGAACTATTTAACCCACTTCACCAGACTCCAAAGAGATCTCCTGAAAGATCTAGGAGATGCTCTCCAGGGTACAATAGATGCAGGGGTTTCTGACAAAGTTATCAACAAGCTCGCTACTCTAAACTTGATTGTGAACTCGTCCATGCGTCTCATATCTTACGCAGCTGATGGTTCAAGTAGGGCCACAAGTTCAGGCATTGCTCTGCGTAGACATGCCTGGATGTGTATCTGTTCCTTTGCGGAGCCTTTCAAGTCTTCATTTATCAAAACCCCATTTGATTGCTCATCCTTGTTTGGGCTTTAGGTCAAGGAAACTTTGACCAGGTGTGAGCAGGAAGGAAAGACTCTGTATGCCATCGGAGTCTGCTTTTCTAACCCTACTTGGCCTTATCCTGAAGGCCCTAGGGGTGGAAAGATGTGATTCCGAAAAGCCCAATGAGCCTTTCAGGACACATGTGGCGAAACCCCCTCTAGAGGCAGAGGAGGGGGTTATAATGGAAGACGCCCGCCACGAGGCAGAGGGGGTCTGCAACAGCAGGGTGACAGATGTCAATTCTCTGGTCAGCCCTACCAGCGCTCCTGGAAGGAGGCCCGGCTGTCCTTCTCTGGAGGCAGTTGGGGGTCACTTGTCTTTATACCCAGAAGCCTGGCTAGACATAACATCTGATACCTGGGTACAAAGCATCATCTCCAGAGGGTATTTCATACCCTTCTCTTTCCTCCCTATTGCTGTCAAGAGAATCCTGGATGTTCCACCCAGTTTCGGGGAACAAGCAACTATAGAGGTCCACAAGTTGCTAGAAAAAAGAATCATCCAGCCAGTCCCAGCAGACCAAACAGGATTCGGAACTTACTCAAGATTATTTTTGGTTCCAAAGAAAACAGGGGACTGGAGACCTATCTTGGATCTCGGCAGACTCAACCAATTTGTGAAGAAAGAGAAGTTCCAAATGGTCACGCTTCAGTCCATACTTTTCTTTTTAGGGAAAGACGATTGGATGTGCTCCATCGATCTCAAGGATGTGTACTACCATATAAAGATGGACAGACACTCCAGAAATCACCTGCATTTCCGGCTGGGAGCCAATCACTATCAGTTTCGAGCCCTGCCCTTTGGTCTCACTACAGCCCCCAGAGTTTTCACCAAATGCATGGCAGTGGTCACGGCTCACCGGAGGCATCTAAGATTCCAAGTGTTTCCATTCCTAGACGATTGGCTCCTTACCTCCACCACCAGGCATCAACTGTTTCAGGCAACCAAATCCACTCTGACACTCTGCAACCAATTAGGTCAACTTCGAAAAGTCTGCCTTGTCGCCATCGCAGCATATCGTCTTTATAGGAACAGAGTTAGATACCTCACCACCACTCTATGTCTTCCAGCCGAAAGGGTCTCACTGCTTCACCAGCACATTGCCTCATTGGTGTTAAAGAACAGAGCTCCAGCCGTAGAGGTCTTGAAAGTATTAGGTTTGATAGCGGCAGCAATATTAGCCATTCCTCTCGCAAGGCTGCATATGTGAATTCTTCAATGGCTTCTGTTCACCCAATGGTCTTACCAGGAATTGCCAATGAACCATATGATCCTCATCACAAACTCATGCAAGAGGGACCTTCAGTGGTGGTTGACCTCTCTTCATGTCACAATGAGACGACCCTTTGTGCCCCCCCCAGTAGCCACTGTGACCACGGATGCTTCCCTGATAGGGTGTGGGGGGGGCATTTTCAGGGAAAGACTGCCCAAGGCACACAGACGGATCAAGAGTCACATCTGCATATCAGTGTTCTAGAGATGAGAGCAGTTCTTCTGTTGTTGCAGTATTTTCAGGACTCTCTTCCTCTAGGGATGATTGCAATTCAGACAGACAACATGTCAGTGGTCTGGTACTTGAACAAACAGGGCAGAACCAAGTCTTACCCCCTTTGTCAAGAAGGCCTCAGAGTATGGCAATGGGCTGTGTCATCTCAGCGTTTTCTGTTAGCAACGCACATCCTGGGGAAATCCAACGTGATAGCAGACAAGCTGAGCAGGGCAATTTTGTTGCCTCACGAGTGGTCTCTCAAACAAGACATTGCGGACAGGATTTTCCACAAATAGGGCCAGCCTTGCTGCAACCTTTTTGCCAGTCATATCAATACCAAATGCAAAAGCTACTTTGCCCTGATACCACCTCCAGGACATCCCCCGAGAGACGCACTCGTACACGATTGGCCTCCGGGTCTCCTATATGCATTTTCTACAATCCCATTGATACCCAGATTTTTACAGAAAGCAAAGTCGCTGGGAAGGACTGTCATTCTTATAGCCCCCCATTGGCCTCGACAGATTTGTTTTCCCTTTCTTCAACATCACCTGCTGGAGGATCCATGGATCCTGGAGCCAGTTCCAGATCTGCTGACACACGTCAGGGGACCTTCATCCTTCATTGCAGTCACTGAAGCTAACTGCTTGGCTGATCCAGTTCCCTACATAACCAGGCTTCTTTCCCTGTCGTACGACACAAGACAAATTCTATTGTCTTCCCATAAGCCTTCCACCAGAAAATTATATCGCAGTAAGTGGAAGAGGTTCTCCATTTGGGCCAGCAAACAAATAATTGATCCTTTTCAAGCTCCATTGTCATCCATTCTAGATTTTTTGACTATGATTTTTAAGGAGTGAGCAGCAGCTGCTACAGTTCAGGTTCAGTTAGCTGCTATATCCAATTTCCATCTTGGAATTGATGGTTTAACTATTATGGCCCATAAGTTATTTAAGGTTTTTCTCAAAGGTACTTTTCACATGAGGCCCCCAATGAAGTCTCCTTATTCTCCTTGGAGTTTGAATTTTATGCTATCTCAAATAATTCTTTCCCCCTCTGAACCAGCATCATTTTGTAATCTCAAATTTCTGTTCTGAAAAACTATTTTTCTAGTGGCCATTACTTCTGCCCGCAGAGTGTCAGAACTTCAAGCATTATCTATCAGACCTCCTTATAAGATTTTCCATGCTGATAGAGTATCTCTCAGAACAAACCCCTCCTTTTTGCCTAAAGTCTGTTCTGAGTCTAATATCAATCAGGTCATTGAGTTGCCAGTCTTCTTTCCCAACCATTCCAAAAAAATAGAATACATGCTGCACAAACTTGACGTGCACAGACAGCTCAGATTTTATCTTGATAGAACTAAGGATATTAGGAAATCAGATCAACTTTTGTATCCTTTCCGGAGGCCAGAAAAGGTAGACCAGTGGCTAAAACAACCTTTTCAAAATGGTTATGGGATTGTATCTAATTTGTTCATGCAACTGCTAACATACCCTTGCCACACAAGGTAAAGGCTCATTCAACCAGAGCCTTTTCTACATCTTCTGCTTTTCTAGCTAAATTGCCCCTTGATAACATTTGTGCTGCAGCCACTTGGTCTAAGCCTCATACTTTTATCACTCATTACAAAGTGGATAAGGCCTCCAGGGACAGGGCTTCTTTTGGTTCTACGGTCCTGAAAAATGTACTCCCGTGAGCCTCCCAGGATTGCGGGTTACAGGGATGCTACCCATCAGTGAGAATAAACGGTGAGATTTAACAACTTCACATAAAGAAGTTATGTACTTACCATAACGTTCCATGTGAGTTGTTTATCTCGCCTTTATTCTCACGTCCCTCCCTCCATCCCCCACCTGGCTGACATTTGACTCAGAGGCTGGTATCATCCTGGTTATTCAATTTTTCTTATTCTTTTTCCTTGTTGGGAGAGTGGACATCTTCCAGGGATATAGTACATGCAGCAAACAAGATCTGAGGTAATTCCAGCAGTGCATCATGGGATAAGGGGCTTGGTCTCGCGCTATTGCTAAACCTTGAGCTTTGCTATTGGCCATGTCAGAGCCGAGGATCGACTCTGAACCCATCAATGAGAATAAAGGCGAGATAAACAACTCACATGGAATGTTATGGTAAGTACCATAAAAAACACAAGAGGCCAGGTACCCAAAACGGATATAAAGGATGCTACAGCTGTTTTTTTTTTCTTTGTTACATCTGAAGAAGTCTTGTGGATGAAAACGCCTTGTGAATATTTGCGTTTTATGTACTAAATAGACTGCTGATGCTTCCACTTCAGATTGTGTTTCATGCTTTGGGTTTGACTACCTCTACTTGGCACCTTTGTGTGCTGCATTGGTTATGGTAAGTGCATAACTTATTTTTTTAATCCTGTGTAAATGACAAGAAATGACCCAAAATAGCATTCATGAGAATCAAACAAGACATAAACATCAGTGAAATCTTAATGTGCTGATCGAGTCATTATAGTGCATAGAAGGAGAAAAAGGAAACTACAAAAGACATGAAACAAGGCATTTCCCAGTCACTTATGTCTCTTGATTTCGAATGTCCCCAACAGAATTTATGTTCTTTTGTTAAAGCAAGTTAGAGAACACCGGGCTTTCCCTATTAGCCTAGGGCTTTGCATCGTGTCTGTGCACCAAACAGCTATTAGACGAGTGGCTTTATTGTCCGGAGGGTGTGGAGAGAAGCACCCTGGCTCACAACCATCTTACAAAGATGAATGACATCTGGCAGGATGATCCAGTCGGGTAAGAGCCGAAACGGGAATCTCACAGCAAGGCACATCGTAGGGTTATGTATAGGTGCCAGTTTTTATTAAGATTCCTTTCACAGTTTTAGTAAGGAATCTGCCGCACAGCGCTGATTTTATTAAAGGGGTACAAGTGCAGAGATTGCTATAAGGGAGACCGTACTTTGCTCATTTACGTTAAGACCAGACCCATATAACTAGGATAGATCTCACCTTCCTAATCAGCCGGACTATGCTGAGAGTATATTCAGTGCTTGAAATCGTTTTCTTCTGCAAACAGAGAGGATTCCTCAAGAAAAGACCAGTAAGTAGGCATACAGGACCCCGCTGTTTCATGTTGGGCAAGCTAGATAAGTAGGAGAACTTCATTTTTCTTATTTCCTGCTTGACTAGGTGCACATGATAACGGGATTCGTACTTGCCACCACTCATGGGTCCCCTTGACTGCACTATGTTGTAATATACATTCCTGGGACTTGCAGGTGAATAGCGGATTTTACTTATGAGCTATATTACCTTCTTTTTAACAATGGAAGGTGAGTATCTAGATTGAGATCAATTAAATGGGGCCAGAATAACCATACATAGTCTCCAATAAGAGAATTATTGTTGCGAACATCGCAATTATGCATCCGGAGCTGATCCAACGCATTTTAGAAAAATGGGATTAGCTTCCTTGGGGGAAGCTATTGTAAACTTAATTTCTTTATAGTAGAAAGACAGAGTATTCGGAAACCTCATTTGAAACTTGATTTTGCATTTAATGAGATCCGCACAGTAAGGAGACAGTTTGCTGTGCTTTTCCTTGATTTCTTGTGGGAGATCCTGGGAGATGGAGATTGTATAAGTGTTCCATGTGAAATGTTTTAACTTTTTGTAAGCTGAAAGAATGGCTTGGACGTCTTGATAATTGAGAAGTTTCACATATATGGATCTTGGTGTTTTGGTACTTTGTTGTTTTTGGAGGGCTTGATGTGCTCTTTCAATAATGCATTCAGCCGGAGGGTCTCTTGGTGAAGCAGAGTGCTGAAAATTTGTTTGATAGTTGGAAGCAATTGACTATGCTCATATTTTTCTGGTAGACCCCTAGCAATAAGGTTGTTTCACCTGCTGCTTACTTCCAGGTCCAGAATTTTTAACTGTATATCAGATAGTGTCTTATCCTTGGTTTTTAGTTCAGCTTTTAAGTGTTCGATTTTCATTTCATTTGCTTTGGATCTCCCTTCTACTAGTTCTAATCTTTCAGCAATTTGATAGATTGTGGTTCCAAAGGTATTTAGTTTATTAGAAAATCCTTGTACAGCAGATTACAGAGGTAAAAGGGCACTTTTCAGCTCATCCATATGTATGGTGACATTGGCCTTCTGCTTAGTGGATTCCTTTACTTGTTCTTGTTGGGTTTTGGATGTTTTCTGTCTTTTAGGGATAACTTCTTTTTCTGGAGATGAAATTGCTGATAGTTTAGTTTTGGATGTTTGGGTGTCCATACCTTCAATATCTTTAGGCATTTCCTCACCTCGGCTTTGCCTGATTCTTCCCCTTGTGGTTGCTGTCTGTTGCTGGGGTGCTGAAGCCTTCAGGCCTCTATTTTCCATGTGTATGCCCATTTTGGTGTCTGTTGGATAGTAAATCTAAGTTTAACTTGCAGATTTACCGGATTTTAAAATAATTCAAGTGGAATCAGGCTCTGTGCAGGTATTTCTTTTCTGATGAAAGTTCTTTTTTTGGATTTGCTGGCTTATTGCAGTAATTCAACTGTTATTGTAGGAGCTATGCGGAGAGGGTGCTGCTCAAACAACCACCATCTTGGAATCACCAGTTATTTATTTCTCATAAAGGGACAAAGAAGGACACCCTTTGTCAGTATCCAGGTAGTTGTCCTCAGCTATGGCTTTTTGTTATTCTCACCATGGCAAATGTATTCCAGGCAGCATCAAGGTGCATTCTACTAGAGCCTTGTTTTCTTTGATGTCATAGTGGAACAAAAGGTGTACTCTAGTATCATTCTAGAGGCAACAAAATAGTTCTCTGCACATACTTTTACAAAACATTACAAACTGGATTCCTTTTCTTGGTCCAGGCCTAGCTTTTCTAGGACCACTCTTCAGACCTCCTGGATCCATATCCTTTCTCCTGCCTGGATGGATAAGTTTTGGTAGTCAGCCCATAACCCATAAAAGGCTGCTGCAGCAGTGGTAATGATCAGTATAGTTCAGTTGTATAAGTTGTACTTACCCATAACAGTAGATGTTCAAATTTCTCACTGCTGCAGTAGCTGCACCCACCCCATCCCCCTACTTTTGTATATAATTGCAGTTGTGGTATAATACAAGGATCTGATGTTGTCTTTTCTATCTGGCTTCAACCATTCTAGAGTACTCAGCCTGGGAGCTCTGCATACTCTACACATAGTACTCTGCTGTCCCCTTCTCTCCACAGATCTTATTTGCTGCCTTAGAGAATGTATTGTGCATGGTCTGCAAGCTCTGCTCATTGTATTCTTTGTCTGCTATTTTTAACTGTCATGGTATTCTCTGTCCTAGTTAGGACTAGGAGTTTGTTGATGGTGTTTAGTGGGTGTAAGTATTAGTTTTGTTAGTTTGCATAGTTGCTAAATGTATGTTAGAGTGTTTTATTCTCACTGTGTTTTCTTGGTTTGAGCATCCCCACCACATTTTCCTTACCTCAAAAAAAAAGTTAATATTTTATAGTTTTTATAGTGTGTGAGAATGTTTTATTAACGTGTTAGCATTTTTTGCTGTGGTTGTTTGGCATTAGGTAGCCAGGTTGTTGTATTCCTGGGTAGTTAGAGATACTGTTTGTTATATTTTTGCTGGCTGTCTTTTTCTGGGAGGGAGAAAGACTTCAAAAAATGTTTGACTTACAGGCACAAGTTATCCCCTAAAAATACCCATGACCACTGTGTCTATTGTTTTTGATCACTGCCCACTTGGAAACAGATTGATGTTCTTTGTGTTTCACTGTTGCAGTCATCACCTGTGGGTTATCCCTGCTGTGGTAGCCCTCGGCTGGCCCGAATACCAGAGTCAATGTTTTTCTGCGTCGGCTGCTGTCACTTGCTGGCAGATGTCATCTCGTCAGTGCTATAAAGGAAGGCAGCCGATGCCAGTACATCAGTCTTTCTTGCCGTAGAGCCCGTAGCAGAAGCAGTTCGCAAGTGTGTCGGTTGGTCGCTACCAGAGGTTGAATTGCAACTGAAAATGTCTAAAGCTATGTACCCCGTTGGGGATCCTTTTTTCTTGCACTAACTGATGTCTGAAAAAGTTAACAGTTGTCTCGCTTGTGGAAAGCAAATACCACACCGATACTTCCATTTATACTGCATCACTTGTTTAGGCCCAGACCACGACATCCCCCGTTGCTGGTTCTGTGCCCTCTTTAATGTGAGAACCATTCTTCGTACAGCTCTTTTTGTAGCTAGATATTTTCGTCTTCTGTCTTCGAATTCCAAAATGGCATCAGTCAGCCAACAAACCATAGACTTTCCGAAAAAATGTAATGATAAAGATAGACAGACCACACAAGGCTAAACCTTCCGACGTCTCTACCGCTAAGCAGGTCGTCAGTTCTCCAGAATTCAGTGAGGCGCCTTTGCAGCCCCTGATGCCTGATTCAGTACCTTTGCAGGCCTCTACTGAGACCCTTTTGGAGTCTGGTATGCCTCGGAAATCTTCTTCGCCTTCCAAGCTTTGGTTGTTTCTGCCTTGGTTGGGTCCAGAACCACGATGCAGGCACTGGCTTCCAAGGAGGTTTTTCACACTACCGAATCTAGACAAAAATAGAAGTCTTCTCCTCAGACTACTGTTTCTCTCAGACTGATGGATACTGTTAGGCTGAGAGGCAATGCCACTCCTAGGAAAAATGCCTCTAGCCACCATTTTACCCCTGCTCCACCACCCCAAGCTCAAATGCTTAAAATGGCAGAGGAGCTTATCACCCTTATCAGAGGTAGTCAGGCCACACCTTTTTAAAGGAGAAGGGACCCTTCCTCTGAAATACTGATAGAACAGGATTCTGAGGAGTCTGATTACTCAAATTTGGAAGAGGAACAACAACCTCTTACTGATTATGGGGATTCAGATGCTTGAGGAATCAATCCCTTCTGCCTCCCCACCAGAAGACCTTTCTTTTAGAGAAACCCTTCACACCCTCAGGGAACATTTCCACTGGGAATCCCAGGACTTCCCTCAGTCTAAGAAAAGGCTAAGAGAGTTTCTAGACCTGCCCCAGCACAGACCCTTATCCATCCTCCCTTAGAGGTGGTTGATGTCTTCCAGGAATCCAGCTTAAATCCTGACGCCCTCCCACCTGCTCCCAGAAAACCTGATGGGTATTACAGGGTACTGGATTCTCACAAGTATCTGTACAGAAATCCTGCTGCAGACCCCAAGGTCATTACACAGGGACCAAAAGGAGCTAAGGCTAATTCTGCAAAGAATCCTACTCCTTCTGACAAGGACTCCAGAGCTCTGGACAGATGGGGTAGAAAAGTGTACACCTCTGCAACCTTAGCTATCAGAGCACTCAACTGCCAGTTCCACAGGTTAAAATATCAACAACACACTTTGGAACTATTAAAACAAAAGATTTCAACCTTTCCTGACTGTGCCAATTCTAAAGAGTTAGCAGATTTACTGCACTCTACTTGCCAAGTGGCTAAACACTCTTTACACTGTGGATATGACACCCTAGAAGCCTCAAGCAGGGCAGCAGTGTCAGGATCTGTCATTAGGAGACATGCATGGTTGAAGGAACAACCTCTCCCTGATCATGTCAAATCTGAATTACTTGATGCACCCTTGGATAAGGACCGCTTGTTTGGAGTAAAAGCAGACGAGGTGCTTAAAAAGACAGAAGACCAAGCAAAATCTATGCAAACAGTAAAATATTTCCTTCAGGTACAACCTCCAAGGTTCAGCAGGAATTTTCACTCGAAACACTGGTCCTTTCCTGCACCTAGCAGACAGGGGTAAGGAAAGCACCACAGGGACAGACCACTCAGAATCCTGTCCCAGGGACAGCAGAGAACCAAACAGTGGACAACTTCCACTCCTAAGGCAGGGAGTTCTAATGCATTCCTCTATGGCAAAAACTCTAAATGACTCCCTCTCCCCCTCTGCCCTCTTTTCACTCACCAAAAATAAGGGGAAGGCTGTCTCTCTACAAAGAGAATTGGCTTTCTGTAACAAAGGACCAATGGGTCTTAAAGATAGTTTCTCAGGGATACAAATTCTCCTTCAACAAATTCCCAGTTCCAAGAGGGTACCCAGACTTGCCTCCAAATCCGTGGGCAGAGGCATTAAAACAAGTCCAAACTCTCATATCCCAAGGGGCAGTAGACACTGTCCCCTCAGACCAAACAGGCAAAGGCTTTTATTCCAGACTATTCCTTGTTCCCAGAAAAGAGGTAACTTGGCGCCTCATCCTGGATCTATCCATTCTGAACACCTTCCTGGTGGTCCCCAATTTCAAAATGCTACCTTTGCAGCAGCTGCTACCTATGCTGACAAAAATGCATGGTTAGTTACACTAGATCTAAAAGATGCCTACCTCCACATTCCCATAAGGGAATCCTGCAGGAAATTCCTTCACTTCAGAGAAGGCTCACAACACTTTCTGTTCTCTGCACTACCCTTTGGCTTATCTACTGCTCCCAGGGTATTCAACAAATGCTTAGCCCTGGTCATGGCCTTTTCCAGACAGAAAAATATACAAATTTACCCTTATCTGGATGATTGCTTCATTCAGGCAGATTGCAAAGAAAAGCTCCTCAAAGATCTTTTCTTTGTCAAAACCCTCCTAACCTCCTTAGGGCACACCATCAACGAGAGGAATTTAAGAAAAAGACCCTCCAGGAAGATCATTTTCTTTGAGGGGGCTCTGCTGGACACGGCATCCCAAATGGTTTTCCTATTCCCAGAAAAACAGTGCTTCCTGCCTCTCTATTTTACCCAGGTGGCTTCCAGAAGTCACCTCACTGCGAGGAAGTTCCTGCAAGCTTTGGTGTACATGGCATCTTGCATCCTTCTAACTCCTCTGGCCAGGCTTCACATAAGAATCATTCAGTGGTACCTTAAAGAACCTTTGGTGTCAGCACACTCAGCCTCTAGAGACCTCTCTACCTCTGATCCCCTGCATAAGGGCCAAGTTTCTCTGGTGGGTAGGGGCCTGCACCCAGAACAAGGGTCTTCCCTTTGCCCTCCGCACAACCGGGCAGACCATTACCACTGATGCCTCAGACATAGCTTGGGGCACTCACCTACAGGGCAGGTGCACCCACGGTCTTTGGGATGGCCAGCACCTTCCTTCACACATCAACCAGAAGGAAATGAAGGCAGTACAAAAGGCTCTGATATCCTTCAAACCCCATCTCAAGCCAGGGGTTCTCCTGATCAAAACAGACAACAGCACAGTAATGTGGTACATCAGCAAACAGGGAGGGACCCAATCTTACCCTCTCCGCAGGCTAGCCATGAACCTCTGGCTGGCAGCCTCTTCCATGGGACCGCACCTGATAGCACAATACCTACCAGAGATCAACAACACCCTGGCAGACCATTTCAGCAGAAACTTACTGGACCCCCCATGAATGGCAGCTCCACAGAGAAATTTTTTTACAAATCAGTCAGGCGTGGGGCACTCCGGAGGTGGATCTCTTTGCTTCGCATCCCAACCATCAGCTGAAAAAATTCTGTACCAGGGAGTATCACCACCTAGCATGGATGGTGGCTGCCTTCCCCTGGAACACCCTCTTTGTGTGCGCATTCCCTCCTCTGCCTCTTACCCCCAAGGTACTGATCAGGATAAGGGAGGAGAGACCAAAGGCCATCCTCATTGCTCTAGATTGGCCCAGACAACATTGGTACCCTTTACTGCACAGCCTGACCTTACAGCCTCCCAGGCAGCTCACCCTGATTTCAGACCTCTTAACGTGGGGGTGGGGGATGCTGCACTCAGACTTGCAGACTCTCAAACTATCAGCATGGCTAATACTCTAAAGGCAAACAAGGGACCCCATGTTAAGCAAACAGGTCCTACACATTATCACAGAGGCCAGAAGGCCCAGCACCAGAAAATCTTATGCAGGAAAATGAAAAAGATTCTGCTCCTGCAGCCAGTCCAGAGGGGGCAATACCTCACAACCTTCCTTCCCTCTTATCCTGGACTACTTAGCGGAGCTACTTACTAGTGGCCTCTCTTTCTCCTCTATTAAAATCCATGCATCAGCCATTTCAGCTCATTCTGATACAGAACAGCCCCTGTTTTTCCCATCCTTTGATTAAACAATTCCTCAGAGAGGCCTCTAATATCAGACCTCCCAGAAGGGCACCAACTCAAGCCTGGGACCTTAATTATGTTTTGGAAAAACTAACTTTACCACCCTTTGAACCTGCTGCTTCAGCAGAACTAAAAATACCTCACCTGGAAGACTGCTTTTCTCCTAGCTATCACCTCAGCTAGAAGGGTTCCAGAACTTCAGGCACTGATAGCCTTTGAGCCCTTTATCATCTTCTATGCAGACAGGGTCTCCCTGAGGACTAATCCCTTCTTTAGGCTCAAGGTGGTATCTAACGTAGCTCTCAACTAAGTCATACATCTACCCACCTTCTTTCCTAACCCTCAAAACTAGGGAGAAAGAATTCTGCACTTGCTGGACGTGCACAGACAGCTCAGATACTATCTGGACCATACTAAACCCTTCAGGAAAACAGACCAACTACTGATCAACTTTGCCCGAGGAGCAGAGCAGAAGCCCATCTCCAAACAAACCAGTTCTAAATGGATATCACACTGTATCCATTTCTGCTACAGTTTGCATGGGGACCCTGCCAGGTCTATTTGAACCCATTCCACTAGGGCAGCCCCCACTTTCACAGCATTCCGCAGAGGAGTTCCCACCAGGACATCCTGGAAGCTGCCACCTGGACTTCTGTCCATACCTTTACCTAGCATTACCACCTACCCCTATTTTCTAAGCATAGGGCAGGAATTGCCTCTGCAGTTCTGCAGGGCATGCTGACCCTTTCCTAGGTCTCTTACAAATCCTACCACCCCTCTCCTCAGCTTTGGGAATCCTCCCATAGGTGATGACTGCAACAGTGAAACACGAAGAACATAGTAAACTTGTGTACACTTACCATAAATGTAGATGTTCGAGTGTATTCACTGTTGCAGTCCTGGTTTCCCATCCCCCTTCCCCCTTATATCTTCTTTCTTTAGGGGGACATAAGTTACTAATGATGGCTTTTAGCCACCAGGACCACTCTTTATATTTACTTGGGCTTCTGACAGGTTAGGGCAAGAAAAACTGATGCAATGGTGTCGGCTGCCTTGCTTTATAGCACTAATGAGCTGATGTCAGTCAGCAAGCGACAGCAGCTGACGCAGAAAAACATTGACTTTGGTATTTGGGCCGGCCAAGGGCTACCACAGCAGGGATAACCCACAGGTGATGACTGCAACAGTGAATACACTCGAACATCTACATTTATGGTAAGTGTACACAGCTGAACTTTCTGCATATGCTGCCTTTGGGACCTGAGCTCTCAATGAGCATCAGGCCAAGTTAGTGATGAAAGCGATGCTCCCTCCATTTGCAGTGTCTTCTTATCCTTCTTCTTCTTGCCCTTCTCCAAGTAAAAAGCCTGAGAGGAAGGAAAGGTAGTGATCCTCATTCGAGCACTAAAACTAGTCATCTTACATTAAGAAGGCCTCCCTGCACTGTTGTAGCAGGAGTGTATAGCTCAGGTCCCATCTGAGTTGGGGATTGCTGAAGAAAGGCTCAGTGTGGGGCTTTCACACTGATATTTTATCTTAAAACTGTTTAATTTCACTTGTATTTAAGCCCCATGTTTGTGAGTTAACGGTGCCCTGTATAGGCGGACATGCCTGGAAACACAATTTTTCCATAGACGTGTGTCAGTAGAACCCTGTCAGTTTTCCCTGTTGCTCTGCGGGCAACACAGTTGTGCATTCTGCAGGATTCCCACAGCTTTTCACCCCCTAAACTTCAATAGATTAAGCCTCTCTGTTATTTCTACAGCATAAACTGATCCAATTTGCCCACTCCCTAATAGTACTATGGTATAAACCTCCCATAATGGATGGTCAGTTTCCCACCATTTCTCCAACTAGCCTGAGCCTGATTAACATGGGTATTCTGAGACAGTGTAGTAATTGCCACATGTATACTGATAACCACTTACTCCTAAAACAAACATATAGCGTATGTGAGAGATGTGATTACACTTTGAATTTGGAAACAATCCTCTTACATAACAATAAACAGGACATCAACAGGTTGTCAGCTCACACACTTTACCTCTCAAACAAGATAAGGATACAACACATAAACCCACATATGTGGAGGTACTCACTAGAAGCCTACCAAAAGATCAGAGACCTCCCAAGTGTGAAACACCTGCACACACCGCAACATGTATAGAAACCACTACACATAACAGCACACATACAAATATCTCAGCAAATAAGCCCTGCAGCACAGCTTAGAACTGAGCATCTTGGTCATAGGTGACTCGATAGTGAGACACACAGATATCCCCCTCAACAAGATGGACAAGGAGAAGGTCACAGTCAGCTGCCTGTCATGTATCAAGATCCATCAAATCACGCATGCACTCAAGTCACTCAACAACAAGCACCGTTATGACTCTGCCATAGTTCATGTTGAGGTGAATGACCTGAGATATACCTCTCTGGACTATATGAACAGAGAGAAATTACCGAATTCTCAGATTGTGTCCTAGGCAGGTATGACCCTAGCCCTAAGCAGCATTCTGCCTTCACCTAGGATGATGCCACAATATAAACAAAAATGATAGACTTCAACAATTGGCTTAGCTTCTGATGTCAATCCAGGGGGATCCAGTATCTGTCAATATGGGAGGACATGGTCTACAGACCACGCTGCTTTGCCAGAGATGGTCTGCACCTGTCTTCTTTAGTCTTTCAGATGCTGGCAAAGGCTCTTGCCTCCTCCATAGTGTCTTTTTTAAGCAGTATCAAAAGTACAAAATTTCTGACGTAACAAAATGCACCCGTGACAAACTCAAGGTTATGCTGCTTAATGCTAGGAGCCTAAACATGAAATTGCGCTCCCTGGAAGCACTTTTCACCCTGGAAGATGTGGACATCTGTGCAGTCACTGACATGGTTCTAAACTGCAGAGAGCACCCCAATTCTGCAAGGCTACAATGCCTTCCACATGTTTAGACCTCAAAACGAGAACAAGCTTCATTAAAGCTAAGTACACCTCAAGACTGGTTAAACAGTATGACTCTCTTGAGCTACTCCAGGTCCAACTAACTGTAGGCAAAATACTCTACCACATCATTGTTAGCTATATGTCCCCCACAATGAGCCAAGAGAAGCATACCATCTACCTGGACCTACTGGAGTCTCTCACCATTACTAGGTAATATAAATATGGGGGGATTCCTCAAGATTGGAGACATGCACTTATTAAAGCTGTCTTTAAGGGAAAGGGGAGTAGGACCAACCCATAATCATATAGACCCTTAAGTCTACTTTCATGTTGTGGAAAAATAATGGAGAAGGTAATACTGGATAAGCTATTGTCAGAACTGGATAGGTTGGGACTTGAAACCATATATCAGCATGCATATGTTGAAAATAGATCTATTACCACCTGTAACATGATGTTCTATAACAATATAATAACAGCTATGAATGAAAAAATGTGCTGTGATGTGATTTATATAGATTTAACTTCAGCATTTGACAGGGTCATGCACAAAACACTGATCAATACATTAGTACAATTAGGTATTGATGTACTGTTGATAAGATGGATATAGCTGCATGGCTTAAAAAATAGGACATGGCAATTATCACACACCAACTGGACAGGTGAAATCATTGGTTACAGTCAAGGTGTCCCACAGGGCTCTGTACAAGGTCCTTACGTGTTTAGATTGTATCTTTCAGATCTTACTTTTTCATCTGAGGTGTTCTACAGTCTATATGCTGACAACCTGAAATTGGGTAAACTGATTACAAGTGTTGCAGATAAGGCATGTCTGCAAAATAATTTGACTAAATTGACCATTTGGGCACAGGAGAATAATATGTTGCTAAATACATAAAAAACTAAGCATATGAGATTTCAACTATCCTTCAGTCGATTGAGAGACATACACAAGCGCAAACATGATCGCCCAGAGGTTCCCGGACTTTGTCAGTACAAATGCCCTGGAACAGATAGTCTACACCCCAACAAGGGTGTCAAATATCCTAGACTTAATACTTACCAACATGGGGGAGGGTCACTGCACGCCACTGTGTGGTGCACTCCCTGCTAAGGTAAGACCATAAATCAGTTGCATTTGTAGTAACTATTGGACCTGACATCCTCACAGGAGCAATAAAACTAAAACATTTTTTCAAAGCTAACTACAGCCTTCTAAGCAATAGTGTAAAAAGTTTAAACCCCCCCCCCCCTGCAAACACAGCCAGCAATGACTCCTATGCAGAGGTGTACACAAATGCCTTGTATAAACACCAAAACAACTGTGTAGACTTGGCTGCACCTGACTGGATCAAAACCAGGTCCTCCTGACAAAAAAACAAGCCACTCTTGTGAACATCAAGTATAAACAGTTTATATAACAAGAGGAAGAAAGTGATGTCTAAGAGCAAGAGGAATTAACTCAGCAAAGAAAAAAAATTCCTTCCACAGCTTGAACAAGCAAGTCAGATATCTTGTCAAGTCCTCTAAAGCTAATTACAAAGCTAAAATAGCATCCCTAGCTAAAGATAATTGTAAAGCAATCCTTATCTACATCAGAAATCTAAAAGGGAATGCCCAGCTATGTGCCAAACTCGTACAGGATGGTACCACTCATACTGTACTTGAGGAAATTGACAACCTGCTAGCTGATAGATTCAGCACAAACTTCACCCCCCTTTCCCCATCAGCCATACCCCAAAGCATTCCTGAAACTAGTCCCCCCCCAGTATCTCTAGAGAGCAGGTCATATCTGCACTCTCCAAGGCAGAAAACACAACCACAGTGGGACCAGACAACATCCTAGGCTGCTTACTCGGCAATCTAAAACTAGACCTAGCAGAACCACTTGGTGCTGTCTTTAACCATAGCCTGATTACTGGCTATGCTCCAGCTGTGTGGAGAACAGCAATAGCAGTCCCATTGCACAAAGGGGGCCCATCAACCGACAGTGGTAACTATAGATCCATAATTATCCAGAATTGTTGAACATGCTCCATCTTAGCAAAACCAAATCTACTCGAGCTACATGCTCTAGGGATATAAACCTCAACACAACAATGAATAGAACACGCTGGAGGGATAGATTCCCTTCGCAGGGACTTCCCTTACTATGGAACAGGGTCCCGATCTACATAAGACAGAGCCCCTCACTATCACTCTTCAAGAGGAACCTTGATGAGTGGATGGGTAACAGAAAGTTCACACCGGGGATCACACCGACAGCACTACTAGATAGGGGCCAAGGGTACTAGCTGCTAGTACAAGGGTCTAGGGAACTACTAAAGGGGTGGTGAATACTGCACAATGTGGCTGGGCTAATATATACCTTCGGGCAGATAGCCCAGTACCAGCCTATGAACCTATAAGCCTAACTAGCCTCATTTGCAAGACTATGGAAAGAAACATCATGGACCTTAGCAACAAAAACATAGGTGACCTTCAAACTTTTGACCCAACCCAGTCTGGCTTCCTTATGGGTAGATCATTGTTGTTAAACCTGGTAGACTTCTTTGAGAATGTCACCAAAGCCCTGAATGAAGGTAAGACTGTGCATACTACCTATCTTGACCTAGCCAATGCTTTTGACACAGCTCCCCACTCAGGTATCATTAAGAAACTCCCAGCTGGGGATTAACCCTTATGTCACTAGATGGGTAACTGGCTCAAAGACAGAATGCACACTGTTAAAGTTCGGGACTCCACCTCTACCAGTAGACCAGTCACCAGTGCCATACCACAAGGATCTGTGCTAGACCCGCTACTGTTTGGAATCTATTTTTTGGAAGTCCAGGCTAAAGTAGATGGCGTATTGCTTACCAAGTTCACTGATGATCGCAGATTGGGTGCAATCATCGAGTCGGCCAAAGATGTTAACATATTACAGAAGGGGATAACCACGCACTAAAACTAAATGCAAAAAAGTACATTATTATCCCCCTTGGCAGAGAGGAATACTCTGTTAATTGCAGTATTGACAGCACCCCCCCCCCCCAAGCTCAAACTCAGTAGTGCAAGACCTGGGAACTCGAGTTTATAGAAATCTTAACTTTGATCATCATGTAAGGAAAGCCTTCTACATTGCTCATATGATAAGTA
Source organism: Protopterus annectens (assembly GCF_019279795.1). Classification (NCBI taxonomy): domain Eukaryota; kingdom Metazoa; phylum Chordata; order Ceratodontiformes; family Protopteridae; genus Protopterus; species Protopterus annectens. The sequence goes on along the minus strand of NC_056747.1, from coordinate 1,008,985,441 downwards.
AGGCATCACATCCAGGTCTAAGCATAACTCCACTGTACTCGATTCCTACTAGACTACTAAAAGAGTACAGTGCTCATTTTTGCATGTACCTCACCAGACACCTGCAACAGCTGGAGAGACCGCAGAAGTTTCCCATAAGGAAAATTCAGGGCCTCCAAATCATGCCTTATATGGATAGACCGAAAGCCCTGTCACTGCACTCGGTATCATATAGGCTGCTGAGAGGCAACTTGTGCCTAGCCTGTAGGGCAGTTTCTGACCCTGCCCTAATGAGAATGCTGCACATCTGCAGATCAAATGAGACAAGAGTCACTCACTCCAGGGATCATTACCTAGCCTGTGATATCAGCAGAACATGCTGGAGAGACAGATATATATCCCAGAGATTGCTGCTCCTTTGGAATATACTCCCAATTCATGTAAAGCAGAACTCCTCACTGACCATATTCAGGTGTAACCTGGACAATTGAATGGGAGACTGCAAATTCATCCTGGGGTGGCACCCATGTACTTATGGAAGTGGTAGTCTGTTCTGACCTTAGTCTTACTCTGTTAATAAAACCCATCTAACCAAGTTCATTTAAGGTAACTTGGGTATAAAATGGCTAAGGTTGAAAGGGTAACTCAGGTGTATAATGGCTAGACTTGTAAGGGCTCTATGGCTGTTAGTCTAGTAATGTCCTATGAACGTATGAAAAGGACCCAAAGTCCCCTGATGAATCCGTCACAGAGGACACTGATCTCATTGAAGAAGAGTACTCTCCCAACCCCCCCCCCCCAGCAATGACAGCTCCATCGATGATCTTATGGAATTTTTGAGACAGTGTGGAGAATGGACTGTAGAAGCTCCCTCCCCAGAGGGGTCATTGTTTCTGGAGGCCTTTGGCATGGGCCTGTCTACAATCTGGATATTCCCCCTTCTGGACGCACTTATTGACCTGGTGTCTCAGAAAGCTTGGAGGAAATACAATGTGGTGTAACCAGTCCCCAGGAAAGTGGGTAGGATTTGTCCCCATCTAATGACAGACTGCACTGGAGTAAGGATCTATCAGTTGATGGTGATTGTGGTAGCTGCCGCCACAAAAAAGGATATCTCAGAAGAGAGTTCTTCAGTACATCTGCCCAACAGTGAGTCTCGGGCTCTGGATAATTTGGGGAAGCGTGCATACACTCAAACTACCTTGCTCATTTGATAAGACTTCAATGGGACCTGGTGTCTGAAGTGTTGACTGTGGAGAAGACCCAGACATTCCCAGAAACCCAAACGCTCTGAAGGCTGAGTTGTCAACAATGCAGTCTATCACTAACATGTCCGTGAGGTTGCTGTCCAATGTAACAGATGGCACATCTTGCACAGCAGGCACCATCATTGTCATATGCCACACCTGGATGCATATGTGTAATTTTGCTGACAGCTTTGAGGGTCTTTTATCATTTTCCATTCTGTGATTCTTTCCTTTTTGTCCCAAAGGTCAAAAGAGATGTTAACGAGGAGTGAATAGGACAGAAAGACTCTGTCTGCAGACAGAGTCCTGTTTGCCACCCCTCAGCAATCTTATTTCACGAATCAGAAAGGGGCAAGCACCTCTTTTTTCATAAAGGTCAGCAGCCTTTCCTGGACACTCCTGGAGAAAGTCCCCTTGAGGCAGGGGTGGAGTAACCATAAAGAACATCTTCCATATGGCAGAGGAGATCCACAGAACCAAGGCTTACATGACACTTTCTCCAGGAGGTCTTTTCAGCATACCTGAAAGATTGTCTGACTGCTGCTTTCTGGATGCATTTGGGGGTCCCTTGAGTGTACACTTAAAAAGCTTAGGAGGCCATCATCTCAGTTGCATGGGTTTTGACAGTCATGTCCATAGGCTGTGCAATTCCCTTTTTATTTGCTCCAAAGGAATCATACAAATTCATTCCAGATGTGATACCCCATTAGAAGTGGGAAGCAGCAGTTGAAATCCAAAAACTGCTGACCAGTTGAGTCATCAAAGAAGTCTCACCAGACCAGCAAGAATCTGGGATGTATTCCAGATTCTTTCTGTTACTAAAGAAGAATAAGGCCCTCAGACCATTTTTGGATCTCACCCAACTGAACCATTTTGTCAAACAGATCAAGTTCTGCATGGTTATTGTGCAGTCCATTCTAACTCTCCTGAAGAAGGATGACTGGATGTGCTCGATACATCTCATGGATGCCTGCCATCACATAAAGATAGTGAGGCAGTCCAAGAGAATTCTGTGCTTTTAACTGCATGTCAGTTATTACCAATTTTGAGCACTGTACTTTGTTCTCACTACAGCTAGCCAGGTGTTCACCAAATGCATGGCAGTAGTGGCAGCCTGGCTCAGGCTGCAGAGATTCCAGGTATTCCACACCTGGATGATTTGCTCCTCAGCACTTTCATGAAAACATCTCTCATCAGTGTTCAAGACTCCTTACTCCTGTTCTGTTGGTCCTTAGGCATTACAGTGAATCATAAAAAGGCCAGCTTGGAAACAGTACAAATGTTGGAATTTACAGGCTGACATTTGGATAAGATCTTTCAGATAGCCAAACTTCCTTTATCCAGGTTAACATCCTTTTGCTGGCCGGCATCCCTCATTCTTCAGGTTCACAAACCTCCAGAAGCTGTAGTTCTATGGCTCCTTGGACACCGTTTCTGTCTGTTTCCTCTGGCAACGTTCCATATGAGGGTATTACAGTGGACTTTTGCAGCTCATTGTTCTTACTTTACACATCCCATTGAATTTGCAGTTTCCCTGATGAATATTTGTCATCTTCACATTTGGTAGTTGTTGGATTCATCTCTGGTCACAGCAGTGAAACCTTTTGCTCTTCCCCATCTCTAGACCACAGTCACTAAAGAAGCTTCCCTTCTGGGATGGGGACAGGTCATAGGGAAGATTGCCCAAGAGATGTGGTCAAATTTTGAGGCCAAACTTCACATCAGTGTCTTGGAAATGAGAGCAGCCCTCCTAGCACTGCAGGCCTTTCAAGACTTTCTCTCCAAGGGTATGTTTGCCATCCAGATGGACAACACATCTTTGATTTGGTACCTGATCAAGCAAGGAGAATGCGCTGCTATCCTCTGTGTTGAGAGGCAGTGAGGGTTTGGCAGTGGACAATGTCCTCTCAGTGTTTTTCTGATTGCAATATACATCCAGGGGAGGTCCAACATTCTGACAGAGAGTTTGAGCAGGAACATTGTCCTACCTCATGAGTGGCCCCTGAACCCAAAAATAGTAGCTCAGATTTTCCGTCACTTGGCCCCCTCCTTTTTTTGCCTCCCCATTCAACAAAATGTGTAGCAGTTTCTATGCCCTGATCCCTCCCTAAGGACAGTCACCCAGAGATGCTCTTCTCCACTCTTGGCACCAGAGCTCCTGTACACCTAACTTCTGATGTCCTTGATAACCGAGTTTCTTCTGAAGGCAGCCCACTGCAGAGTGATGGTTATCCCCATTGCCATATTCTGTCCCCAACAAGCACAGTTCCCTTTTCTTTGTCCTCACCTGTGTCACCCTCCCTGTGTGCTGAGTCTGCTGCTGTAACTGCTCCCCCATCCTCCAATGATGCTTCTGCCCAACATCTGCTCCCTCAGACTGGCCTCATGGTTTCTCCAATTCCAATGATGGCCAGAAATCTCAAGCTGTCTGGAAGAGATATCCATATTCTTTCTTCATTCTGGAACTCTTCCAGTAGGATGGTATACTCTAGTAAGTGGAAGCATTTCACTACTTGGGCCTCATCTAAAGGATTAGTTCACTTTTCAACCCCTTTAGATGCCATCCTAGACAGTTTGGCTGATCTTTTTCATGTTGGATTAAGTTATTTTACCATTAAGGCACAGTTGCCTGACACCTCCAGTTTCCACATCGTCGGGGATGATACGCCTTTGACAACTCATAAGCTGTTTAATGTCTTCCTGAGGGTACCTTTTTGTTAAGACTGCCTATTTGAGATATGGTACCCCCATGAAATTTTCTTCTGATACTGCAAGTGCTTGCTGGACCTTCTTTTGAACCTTCAGCAACGGTATTCTTGATATTCTTGTCTTGGAAGACCCTCTTTTTGTGGTTGCAACCTCCACCAGAAGGGTATCAAAGCTCCAAATGTTATCCTCCATTTGTCTTTTTTTTTTTTTTTTTTTTTCATAAGGACAGCATTATTTTAAGGGTAAATCCTTCATTTTTGAAAAAGGTCACCTCGGAGTCTGCTCTGAACCATCCTATTTACTTGCAGGTCTTCTTTCCAAATTTAATTTACAAGGGAGAGCATTTGCATAATTGTTTGGATTTCTATATACAACTCAGGATTTATTTGGCTAAAAGAAGCTTTAGAAAATCTGACAAGCGGTTTGTTTCTTTTTCTAAGTTGAGACTATGAAGGTGTGTGTCTAAAGTGTCCCTTTCCAAATGTCTCTCCAACTGTATTTCATTGTGTACTCTCTGAAAGGAATGCCCTTACCTGTGAGGCATAGAGGTCATTCTGCTAAAGCAGTAGCTATTTCAACTGCCTTTTTGTTACAGGCTTCTATTGATGATGTTTGTGGTGTAGTTCAAGTACTCATACCTTTGTTTTCAGTCACAAGCTGGATGTTCAGTCTAGGTCAAGTGTTTTGTTTGGCTTCACCATTTTGCAGAATGTTCTCTTTCTTAGGAGTTGTCTAGCTGAGTACTCTGTTCTTCAGGTTGAAGCCGGATGAAAAAGACATTGGATATTAAAGGTATGTATTTATCATAGAGATAGATCCATGTTGTCTTTTTCTGTCCAGTTCAACCATCCCTATCTCCATAGCCCTTCCAAATTGGTATGGTGGTTAGCTGAGTGCTCCTGACTGGTCTGGCAGCCAGGGCTATGAGATATAGTGCACAGATCCTTGTCTGTTGCCCAATTTACTGTCACCTTCTTGTTGATGATATTGTGAGATTTGATATTTTTTTTTCAGGGGGAGTGATCAGGGTAAACTTGATGAGAGGAGAGAAGGGAAGAACAGAGTACTATAAGTAGAGGAGGTGGCGCTCCCAAGCTAAAGAGTCTAGAATAACCTGCTTAAGATCTGAGTCAGATCTGATAACCCACAAGTTGAACCAGATGAAAGAAAACAACATAGATTTGTTGTTCTGGCAAATACATAACTCTACTTTTTGGTTGTTTCTACTATATATATTTTCCTTGTTTTATTGGTTTTGATTCAGTATTGTTAAGCAGTTCTCTACTTGTATAGGCAAGAAAGTCCTGAAGAAATCTTCACAGTTGCTTTTCTTCCTTGGGATTTGCCAGTCAGCAGTCAGACTGAGACTGTGGGGGGAGCTAGAGCTTTTTGAAGTTTTCCATCTGTTGTTTCCTAGGCAGGAAACAACACTTAACGCCTAAAGGCTACTGCAGCTTTGAGGAAATTGAACATCTACTGTTATGGGGAAGTCAAGCTTACACAAGTGTACTTTACTACCTTTTCTTTCAGCAGGTGCAAACTTAGAAGTAGTGTATTTTAGAGATAGAGGATGTGGTGGTAGAGCCCTCTTATCAGGGTTGGGGGGAAGGGGGCAGGAGGCACATATTTTCTGCAGAAATTCTGTTATATTAGAAACACAGAAACACATAAATATACTAGGCAAACAGCCTGGGGCCTATTTAAGTGTACTCAAGCAGAAATCCCAAATGCTACTTTGCAGGTACATACCAAACGGAGCATTGTACTTTATAATTGGTATAATAATGACCTAATACAGAGGGACAATTGCCTCCCTGAACATGGATGCAGTACCCTTACTTATACGATGTTCATCGTGTTTCACTGTTGCAGTCATGACTGTGGGGTTCTCCCCTGCCGGCACCTTCTTGTTGATGATATTGTGAGATTTGATATTTTTTTTTCATGGGGAGTGATCGGGGTAAACTTGATGAGAGGAGAGAAGGGAAGAACAGAGTACTATAAGTAGAAGAGGTGGAGCTCCCAAGCTAAAGAGTCTAGAATAACCTGCTTAAGGTCGGCCAGAATACCAAAGTCTGGGTCCGGCGTCGGCTGTTCAGCCATGCTCCCTGACGTCAGAGTGCCAGGAGTACAAAGCTGACAGCCGACGCCATGTTCCCCAGTCTTTCTTGCCTTGCGGTGATAGCAGTTCGCAAGTGCCGGTCGGCTGACTCCTGACAATCTTTTCTAATCAAACTTCAGTCTGAAGACTTTCTTCTCCTACTCAAAGCTAAGTACCCTGTTGGGGAAACTTTTTTCTTGCTCCAGTCCAATGTCAGAAAATGTTAATAATTGTATTTCATGTGGGAAGCAAATACCTCATAAGGATTTTCATTCTTACTGTATTCCTTGCTTAGGCCCTGACCACGACGTAGCTAGTTGTCGGTTTTGTGCTAGATTCAATCAACATACTATTAAACGAAGGTACGATTTTGCTTTTCATTACTTCGGTAGGCGTTTTAATTACAAAATGTCGTCGGATACAGTTCCGGCTACCGGAGTTCACAAACGACGCAAGGACAAAGACAGCCCTCCGAGGTCCAAATCAGACGATATCGCACAAGCAGAGCCAGCTTCAGGTTCGGCCGTCGTCAGTGAGGCGCTTTTGCAGCCCCTGTCGTCGGCCATTTCTGAACCGATAGCTGAAACGGATTCCCACGAGGAGCCAACTAGGCCTTTGAATATTTCAGTTGGACCTTTGGACAATGCTCCTTCGGATGGGTCCGGAGCCGCTGTGCAGGTACCGGCTTCCGAAGGGGTTTTCAGGCCTACTCAACTTCTTATAAAGGCAAAGCCAAAGACAAAGGCAAAGACTCCTTCCAAATCAAAGACTGCAACCCAGGCCTCTTCTGATCCGGCTCCCAAGTCTCAGAAAGAGTTACTTAAAATGGCGGAGGACTTACTTACTATGATTAGGGGTTCACATCCCCCTCCAGATAAAAGGCCAAGGCAGGAAGTTTATTATGACTCCTCTGATCAGGATTCTGTTTCTTCTTCTGACCAGGAATATTCTTTCCCTCCTTATGAGGATTCTGATGCTGAGAAATCCATTCCTTCAGCCTCTCCCCCTGAGGATTTCTCGTTTGGGGAAACTTTGCATGAAATGAGGGAACATTTCCACTGGGAAGGACAGGAGTACTCGGAATCTAAGAAAAGACTAAGGGATTTTCTTCTTCTTCCCCAACATAGGCCCCTGGCTATTCCTCCTATTTTAGATATTGTGGATGATGCTTTTTCGGAGGCTAACTTAACTCCTGACTCTTTTCCTCCAGCTCCTGTTAAGCCAGACAGATACTATAGGGTTCCTGATTCCCACCAGTTTTTATTCAAGAACCCTACTGCTGACCCTGAAACCATTTCTCAGGGTCCTAAGGGCGTTAAGGCCGCTTCTGCTAAAAACCCCATTCCCACTGAGAAGGATTCCAGATCTTTAGAAAGATGGGGCAAAAAAGTGTACATTTCTGCTACTTTATCTATTAGGGCTTTAAACTGTCAGTTTCATATGCTGAAATACCAACAATTTCTCCTGTCTGTTTTAAAGCAAACGCTAACTTCCATTTCCGCCTGTGCAGATGATAAGGAACTACATGACTTATTGCATGCCACTGAACAAGTTGGGAAACATGGTTTACACTGTGGATTTGATGCCTTGGAGGCTTCTTGTAGGGCTGCTGCCTCTGGCACAGTAATTAGAAGGCATGCATGGTTAAAGGAACAAAATTTGCCAGATCAGGTAAATGCTAAATTATGGGATGCTCCTGTTCAGCATGTTTTATTTGGATCTAAAGCTGAAGAGGTGATTAAAAAGATGGAGGACAAGGCTAAGTCCATGCAAACAGTTAAAGATTTCTTACAAGTACAGCCACCCAGATTTAGCAGGAATTGGCCTACAAAAAATTGGTCCTTTCCCAATTCAGACAGGCCTCAGACGGGTAGATATAGACGCCCCCGAGGTAGGCCTCAAACGCAAGCCTCTTATAGACCAAGACAGTGGACTGCTTCCACCCCTAGGGGAGGAGAAGACAGGTCACAAGCTCATAGAAAACAGACTCAATGACTCCCTCTGTTGGGCTGCAGGAACTTCTTGCCTGGAAGCCCCTCTCGGAGGAAAACTTTCTCTTTTTCATCTAAATTGGACTCATATAACCCAAGACAAGTGGGTTCTGGATGTGGTTTCAAGAGGTTACAAATTCCATTTTCATACCCCACCAAGGCCAAGCGGATGGCCAGATCTTCCAAAACATCAATGGTCGGAGGCATTAAGCCAGGTGGAAGCTCTCTTGGCTATGAAAGCCATAGAACTAGTTCCACTTTCAGAGATGGGACAAGGTTTTTACTCAAGGCTCTTTCTAGTCCCCAGGAAGCAAAATTCATGGAGACCCATTCTGGATCTGTCAGTCTTGAACACTTTTCTAGAGATACCAAAATTCAGGATGCTTACTCTACAGCAGCTACTGCCAATGCTGACCAGAAATGCATGGATGGTAACTTTGGATTTAAAAGAAGTATATTTACACATTCCCATCAGACAGGAATGCAGAAAATACCTCAGGTTCAAGGCAGGATCGAGGCACTACCAATTCTCTGCGCTGCCCTTTGGATTGTCTACTGCGCCCAGGGTCTTCACCAAGTGCCTGGCTCCAGTAGTAGCTTATTGCAGACTCAAGGGAATTCAAATTTACCGTTATCTAGACGACTGTTTTATTCAGGCAGACAGCAAGGATGTTTTACTCCAGCATCTACAGTTTGTTCAGAATCTTCTCAAGTTCCTGGGGTTCACTGTAAACATAAAAAAGTCAAATTTGACACCCTCACAACAGATACATTTTCTGGGTGCTTCTCTAAACACAACAACCCAGATGGCATTTCTGACATACGAAAAACAATTACAGCTGGCTTCAACTTTCAAAATCGTGGCAACTACAACTCAGCTATTTGCAAGGAGATTCCTGCAGGCTCTGGGTTACATGGCCTCCTGCATCCTTCTCGTACCATATGCAAGACTACATATGAGGAAAATGCAGTGGTACCTAAAAAGTGTATGGTCTCAGCATTGTCACAGTCTAGACATACTGATCTCCGTCCTGCCTTGTCTTCAAAAGGAAGTCCTTTGGTGGTTCAAGGCATGTACTCTAAACAAAGGAAAACCCTTCTGTCTGCCTCCGGCCACTCAGATTCTAACCACGGACGCCTCAGATTATGCATGGGGAGCCCATTTTCGGGGGAACTGTCTGCAGGGCCTTTGGACAAAGGATCAGAAGCACCTGCATATCAATTTAAAGGAAATGTTAGCCGTTCAGAAAGCTCTATTGGCCTTCAGGAATCTTCTACAACCAGGACAACTACTGATACGGACAGACAACACCACAGTTATGTGGTACATAAACAAGCAAGGGGGATCTCATTCCTATCCCCTTTGCAGACTAGCCATGGATCGGTGGAACACAGCTCTAGCTTGCAATCTGGACCTTCAAGCACAGTTTCTACCAGGGAAGCAAAACTTCCTGGCAGACAGTCTGAGAAGAAACCTTTCGGATCCACACGAATGGATGTTGGACTCAGAAATATTCAAGATGATTACAGCATTCTGGGGATGTCCTCACATAGACCTCTTTGCATCCCACCTCAATCATCAACTACAAATTTGTTGCACCAGGACTTTCCACGAACAAGCTTGGAAAGTGGATGCTCTATCATTCAGTTGGAGAAACCTCTCGGGATATGCCTTTCCGCCTCTTCCTCTTCTTCCACGGGTATTGCTAAAGATCAAGCAGGACAAGCCCAAGATGATAATCTTGCTGGCCCCAAATTGGCCTAGACAGTTTTGGTACCCAACACTGAAAAACCTTTGTCTAGACCCACCCTGGGTTTTACCACAGATTCCGAACCTTCTGTCCCAGCACCAGGGTCAGATTCTACACTCCCATGTCAAAACTGTCAGCCTGGCGGCCTGGTTAATCCAGGATCTTTGATTCATTCTCTACTACCCAAGCAGGTCATGGATGTCATTTTAGAAGCCAGATGTCCTAGCACTAGAAAATCTTATGCAGAAAAATGGAAAAGATTTTGTTCCTGGATGCAGGCTCAGGATTCTGATCCTCTTATTCCTAACATTCCTCAGATTTTACTTTACCTGTCAGACCTCTTACATAAGGGTCTCTCTTTCTCTTCCATAAAGATACATGCCTCTGCTATTTCTGCTCATTATAATACAGACCCTCCTATCTTTTCCCACCAGCTCATGAGACAATTTCTCAGAGGAGCTAAGAACTTAAGGCTCCCTAGATCTCCTCCCATTCCTGCTTGGGATCTCAACTATGTTTTGGAAAAGCTCACCTTACCTCCTTTTGAGCCTGCTGCCTCATCTGACATCAAGTTTTTATCTTAGAAGACAGCCATCCTGTTATCTCTGACCTCTGCCAGGAGGGTTTCAGAGTTGCAAGCTCTTATGGCTGTAGAACCTTATATTATTTTTCATCAAGATAGGGTGTCTTTAAGGACTAATCCTACTTTCATGCCTAAGGTGGTTTCCAAAGTGGCTTTAAATCAAACTATTCACTTGCCAACTTTTTTCCCCACTCCTCAAAATAAAGGGGAAAGGATCTTACATTCCTTGGATGTACACAGACAACTACGTTTTTACCTGGACAGAACCAAGGACATCAGGAAATCAGAGCAATTGTTTGTTTCTTATGCTTCAAGTTCCCAAGGTAAAGCCATTTCAAAACAGACCATTTCTAAATGGATTGCTCATGGAATCAGATTTTGCTATTCACACCATGGAAAGCAAATCCCAGGGAGTATAAGGACTCACTCTACCAGTGCTGCTGCCACTTCAGCTGCCTTCCTCAGGGGAGTTCCTACCAAAGACATTTTGGAAGCTGCAACTTGGAGTTCAGTGCATACTTTTTCCATGCACTACAATCTACCTCTCTACTCTAAGTCTAGGGCAGGCTTTGCTTCTGCAGTCTTGCAGGGTCTTATAGCCACCCCCTCTACTTTATGACCACCTTCCTTTCTTTCTGCTTTGGGATTCTACCCTACAGTCATGACTGCAACAGTGAAACATGATGAACATAGTACAGTTGTGTGCACTTACCATAAATGTAGATGTTCGAGTGTCTTCACTGTTGCAGTCTGGGTTTCACTCCCTCCTGTCCCCTCTTATTTTTTCTTTTGTGTGGTTCCTTTTTTCACCCTTCTTCTGAGGTGTATTTGCAAAGGGTATGGGATCTTACTTATTTTGGAACTTCTGACATCTGGGGCAAGAAAAACTGGAGAACATGGCGTCAGCTGTCAGCTTTGTACTCCTGGTGCTCTGACGTCAGGGTGCATGGCTGAACAGCTGACGCGAGACCCAGACTTTGGGATTCTGGCTGACCGAGGACTGCCTGCCGGCAGGGGAGAACCCCACAGTCATGACTGCAACAGTGAAGACACTCGAACATCTACATTTATGGTAAGTGTACACAGATGTACTTTGTGCTATATAAAATGACTTCCTAACTGTGGTGGGCAAGTGATGTTCAAAGGCCAGATTACATAAGTCCCGAGATCCCTATCTTCCATTTCTGCCTTAAGAGGTGTATTGTCAGTGTTGCAGTTTGAGGGGGAGGATGCTTTATTGAAGATGATTATGCACTTTTTTACATTTAGTTTGAGGACATGATTCTTACACCAGTTGTTCATTTGTGTGAGGCCCTCCTGGAGGATGCTTGTGTCTTCAGGGAATTCTGTGACTGCCCCAACTTGCAGTCAGTTACAAACTTGGTCAACCCATTTGTAATGCCCCTGAACATCTTTTTAGTAAATGCCAAATAGGAGCAGCTTCAGTACTGGTACTGGCCTTTTAGTGAAGGTGGAGTTGCCTTTTATTTCTTGTTCCCTCTGTGAAAGCCAGCTGGCTAGCCATTGTGTGGCATATGGGTTTATTTCTATTTTTTGTAATTATTTGACTCTACCTGAGTGGGGAGTAGCGTTGAATGCCCTTGTCCCTGACCTTTGTGACCTTCTTAAAGAAGTTCACCAGGTTCATCAGGCATGATCTCCCCTTGATGAACCCAAACTGACTAGGGTCCAGTTTTTGTAGATTTATTATGTCTTTATGTGTAATATTCATGACATTTCTTTCTGTGGCTTTACAAATGAGACTGGTCAGACTAAAGGGTCTGTAGTTTTCTAGGTAATTTTAGGGGTCACCCTTGTACAGTGAAATGACATCTGCCATCTACCAGTCCATGGGCAGGAACCTGTTTTCAAGGCTGAGAGTAAATAGCTTCACTATGGGGGCAGGCAAGGCCTTTTACATGCCATTTAAGAGGCACCCTGGTATGTTATCAGGACTTAGAAAATGGTCAGCCTGTAATGAGGATGTTGTTTCCCTGAGGATGTATATGTTTCCCAGTTTATTGATGGATAGTTGAAGTCTTCCAGAATTACCATGTCAGGCCCCTTGCTTAGGGACTCAAATTCATTTAGGTGTCATGTGTAAGTGTCCAGGATCATAGAGGGAGATGTATAGCTAATGATGATATGATAAGGAGTTATGCCTATAGCGGCTTAGAAGTGGAGAATTTGTAGCTCATCATGCTGCTTTACCAGTCTGTTGGTTTTCTTCTTTTAAACATCTTTATTAATTTATCACTTAAGACTTAGGTACGCATACTTTAATAGAAAAGAAATACAAACCATATTAACATTTTTTCATTTACATATATTTTACATTACATGCATGTTTTCTTTCTTTATAGATACACTTTAGTCCAGCATTACAAAAACTGTTTGGTTCCTACCTTCTCTTAAACCTCACTCAGTATTTTGCATACATTGTTCCACAAATTACATTTGTTTCTATGTAACTTGCTTCTTCCCTTTTCTAAAGCTCCCATTCCCAGCTTTTTAATTTATTTTATAATATTCAGTACTTTGGATACACTTAGTTTAGATTTTGATTTCCTTTTTCTAGTATAGTAATTGATCATTTGGAAGCCAATAGAATTAAACTTAATAAGGCCTTTTTATGTGTAGGCAGTGTAGGCAGTTCAGATCTTCTGTCCCATCTCAAAAGAATAATTTCCTTAGTTACAATCATTTGGTACTTTCTGACAAAGTATTCTACAGTGAATTTTTTAGAATCCGCCAGCGCATTACACTCCTAAAACACCATGTTCACACTTTCCTATTTCTTCCCTGTCATACCTCCAACATTTGCTATCTACTTGAGGAACAATTCTTCAAAGTCAGCTTGGGGTATAAAAAATACTTGTGCAAATGCTATCAAGCAGAAATCCTAAACCTTCTGGAGTTTGTTGCATACCTGGGAGGTATGCATATGCCCTTCTATTGCTCCCTTGTTAATTGCTTTTCCATTCTCTCTTTCTAATCTTTTCTAACCTTCTCTGACTGCTTTTTATAGTTAACATGCAAAATTTGATATGCCCACTAATTATCTCCCTTTTCACAGTAGCTTCTGTTCTAGATTTAACAGAAAATTCTACCAGAACAGGTATTTCACTTAGGATTCTCCTATCTCTTTCTCTTTGCATATAGTCTGATATCAATTACTGGTAGGGAAGGCATACTCTAATCTGCAGTCCAAACTTCTTGGCATCATCCCACACTCTTTCCTTTCCCTCTTCTAGTTATTTCCTCCCAATACATTGGTTCCTTTGCCAATTTTCTCCAGTAGATTCCAATCCCCTCTTGCCTGTTTTCTGTTCTCCATCTTGCTCTCATCCCTATTGGAAAATTTTCCTTTCTCCATTCCTGTGCTGTCTTCTTTCTTAAAGTACTTTCTGCAACATTATGAAGATAATATTCTGTATGGTTGTTGTTCTCCTCAAGAATCTACATCCAAAATCCCACTCTCTCCTTATTTCTTGAACTCCCCACTGATTCATCATCATCCCTTTCAAATTTGAAATGTGACATTCTGCTTGTGTCATGTATATGAGTCTTAACCGTGTAGCTCTAAAATAACCCTTCAAATCAGGTAATCCCAAGGATACCTTGTTCTATTGGGAGAATTAGTTTATCCCACTTAACTTTTGCCCTCCACTCCTCCCAGATGAATTCCTTTAGCGCTTATTAATTATTGTCCATAACTTCTCCTCTGGTTGATAAAAATATGCCTGACTTCTATATAAAGAGACTAAAAACATTTTCAGTGCTTGTATCTTGCTATCCATACACATAAACTAGTTTCTCATTTTTTGTGTTATATTTCGATCTGATGTTGTCTTTCCCATCATTTCCTCAGGAAAAAAAAGCACTTTCAAGCTTTTAGATCAGGTGCTTCTTACCCATAATCCCCCATGTTAACTGAACCACCTCAGATTTGCCACCCAAGTGTAGGACTGTTCTCTTGGTGCTCTTAGTGAGATAGGCATATTCTTCTACTATTAGGGTTTGTATATACATACTTTTTAAAACTTCCTTGTAGAATAGTTCATCTGATGTAATTTTCATTCATTCCTCAACTGTTGGACTCGGCCACTTTTTACAGCTCATGGAACACTGAAAGCTCTCAAGCTCTTTTCTTACCCGTAATTCAGTAGTCCCTTACTATACCTCAGATCTCATTTGGTGATTTCGCGTTCAACCATTGGTCACTGTTAGCTCTCGATTATAACTAGTGTTTCATGAGTAATTCAATAATTTACCATTCTGTAACTCCCAATATTTATATATTTTTTACTTATTATAATTTTCTTATCTCTTTAACTTCAACATCTCTTGCCCTTGTTACACTTTTTAGAGTATTTTTCCTTAATTACCATTGTTGGTAATGTTTCCCTTTCTTCTACCTTTTAGGTAGTTGTCTTTTATCTAATATTGTTAGTATTTCTCCATTGCTTACTTAAAGTTAAAAAAAAAAATTCTCTTTCCCTTTTATCCTTTTCCTTGGCATTTACTTAACAATGTTGGAAGAACCTTCGGGTTTTAAAAAAATGTACAGCCTGTGGCCATAAGATCCCTCTATCAGGTGAATACAAGTTGTATGTATTGCTTAGACCCAGCCAATTTAAGTCCTTCATGTGACATATGTAAGGGCTTTAATCCAAGTGCCCTTATTGATTGGAAAAATACATTAATATTAAAAGGATTAATGCCATCATCATTCTCTAATACATCTGGGGTTCAAACCCCCAAGGTGATAAAAAAGGAGGATAAAAAGCATCCATTGAACCTGTCAGGCTATTCTGCTCCCCCTTGAATGATGGGAGTTTGCAAGCCAGTTATTTTATCCTTGAATTTTAGGCACACATTTTAGTGATGATAGAAAACTGTCCAATGTCAGGCCTTTGCCTCTTCAAAGAGAGGAGTAGAGAGCTCAAAAGTATCTGTCTGCAGTTCTTTTTGGGAGAATTGCTTAATATCATTTACCTCCCCAGGACAAATACAAGGTCATAACTGCATGTGGTGAGGTTCAGGGACCTAAAGGCCCTAATGACATCATTGATCCTTGCGTCAGATTGTCAGAGAGGCATGGAACTGTCAACTTGTCCTTTGCCAACCTGGTAAGTGTTGGGCTTGTATGTCTTGTAAATGACTAAGACATATCTGGCATGTGTTACATGTTTATGGGAACTTAAAGTTGCAGGTATGCAGCATAGGTGACTCCCCGTAACAGCAGATGTGAGTGTGGTATTAGTAACTGTGCTAAATGGCTAAAGTATGCTAGTGGGATGATTAGGAGACCTAATACCACCTCAGCTTATGTAGGATTAATGTTTTGATCCTGTAATATTTTTTGTGGTGTGGTGACAGTTGGTTAGTTGGAGAGATTAGTCTCCAATTAGATAAACTGGTGCACCTCTCCCTGGTGGATCCAATATGTGTTAGAGGAAGTGAACTTTCAGTAAACTTGGGGCAGTTGTTGCACTGCCTCAGAAAATCAAGTGCTAGCAGACTGGGTAAGGAAAAGGCTAAAGCAGTCTGCAGTTTCATGATGAAACATAGTGATTTTGCTTTGGAGAGGGTGGACTACTGATTAATCAGCTAATGGCTAATAGAATCAACAAACAGTATAGATGTAAAATGTGGGGAGATCAATTTTGAGTGAGATTTTGTCTGAAGATAATTTTTTACACCTGTAAATAACTGTGGGTACACAATACCCTGGGTCTGTGGAATCCAGTGGAAAGGTAAATGGATTTAATTAATTTAAAGGGGATGATATAACAAAATGATACTTTTGCACTTACTAACAAGAACAAATGAGAGAGGAGTGGGAGGCAGCTGTGTGATCGAATCAACATAAGGTGGTGGACAACTCAAAGCCCAATGGGTTTAAGAACACAAAAGGAAAAGGGTGGTAGAGTGACAGTCAGTTCAATGACACAGACAATTTCAGTCAGTTTTCTCTTAAAAGCATTGAATGATTTCTTTCCCTTTAAACGCAGATACTGGTGTCTGGCTCTTTCCTCACAGTTAATTACCTTGTAAATCATATGACTCACCAAGAAACAGCTTTGTTGTCATCCTAAGCTTTTAATACTTTAGCAAAACACACTGCAGTCAGGCATGAAATACTATGAAACATTATAAAAAAAATAAACAAATGAATTTACCTAAGAAATAAACCAAGAAATTTACTTTTTCCACACACCAGTCTATTTTATGTTAGCGAGTTAGTATGTTGGTACATATATATGTGGAAGTTCTTTTACAGGAATCACATTTTGTCAATACTGATTTATTTTTTTAAGATTTTTCTAGCTTCCCCACTGAGTGACCATGTAGTTAGTACACATAAGTAAAGGGTGTGTGTGGATGAAGCCTCCACATGGTGTGGCAGCTGCTCCTGCAAAAGATTAACTTATTGTTGTCCCACAATTTTGATGGTTGCATTATTTGATGAGTTAGACTCATTAAACTTTCTGGTGGGTGAGTTATTTGACTATTCAAAATGGATTCAGTATTTATGAAAGATGATCACTCTGTCAGCATGCAATTCATCCAAGTACGTTTTTGCTTCATTCAGTCAAATACACTTAAATTGGTGGATGAAATTCATTAATGACGTGCAGATCATGCCTTTGTAGCAGTGTAAGTGAATGGATAAATTCTTTTCACTTGAAGTGCTAAAGGATCACATGATACATGTTTTCAGTAAGATATGGAGACAGTGGGGTGAGAGAATTTGGCCTTTCCCCCCACTGTTTTGAGATCTTGGAGTTGGTAACACATTTTTAAAAGTGTTAATTTGATGGACGTATGCCTGCCAGTTCTTATGATGATTTAAGGTTCACTGTACTGAATTATTGATCTTATACGATTCAATAATTTAATTTAATACAGACACTGTGTGCGTGTGTACACACATAAAAGTATACGCACACGCACATATACATCAATATGGGTAGTGAGTACAGATACATGTACAGCTGTATATGAATTGCAGCCATCACTGGAACTTACTTTGGAGGGTGAGATATAAACCATACCAGTTTAGATAATGCAAGTAACAAGGAAGATAAAGATGGGATCTGTTGAGTCTCTCCGGAGGAACTTGTAAACACTGAATGATAAATACTTTGTTTTCAAAAACTTCATGAATCTGCCGCAGAATAACAGCCACAAGGGTCTTGTCTGGTCTCAGTTATGTTCTTTACTATTTTATTCCACTGTGAATTATTTGTCTTTTCGGCTTTTCGGGAAAAGGGGTCGCCACAGCAGAACTCCGGTCCGCTAATGATTGGCAGTCGATTTTTATGGTGCTGAGTTGCCAGCCTGATGCCCAACCTTCAGTGAAGGCATGCCTATTCACGCATGTCTTTCGGAGGCCACTCGACTGCAGGAAGGACATGCAGACTCCACACAGAAGGCACTCTAACCGAGAATCGAACAGGAGAACCTCTTGCTGTGAGGCAACAACGCTACCGCTATACCATCGCAGCTTATTTTATTTTACTGTGAATGTAATATATAAATCACTTTTAACCTATTTGTTTTGAGTAAGGATGCTGTTGAATTAAAGTGTGTGAACTGTTATTGTCTTTTCATAACTGACAAACTGCATGGTGAAATCATCAGTGTTATCTGATTCTAGAAGGCATGCAGTGAAGCCACAGTTAGTAAAACAGAATTTGAAGGCTTATCGTTTTGTGGTTAAGTGTAAAATTTAGCACGCATGATTCAAAGCTTTAATTGTTACAAACCCTTACTGAAGAGATGATTTAATTCTCTGAGGAAGTCCAAAAACTGTCATTTGCAACATTGAGTAAGGGTGCTGTTGAATTAAAGTGTGTGAACTGTTATTGTCTTTTCATAGCTGACAAACTGCATGGTGAAATCATCAGTCTTATCTGATTCTAGAAGGCATGCAGTGAAGCCACAGTTAGTGAAACAGAATATGAAGGCTTATCATTTTGTGGTTAAGTGTAAGATTTAACACGCATGATTCAAAGCTTTAATTGTTACAAACCCTCACTGAAGGGATGATTTAATTCTCTGCGGAAGTCCAAAAACTGCCATTTGCAACAGAATGAAACCTAAGGATTAACTCATACCATAAATTAATCATGCTCTTTTCTCTGAATACTCATTAAGACAATTTCAGTTTCTTTTAATGCATGCTTAGCTTCAAAACTCGTTAGTGTGGCTCATTTTCCAATTATTTAATGTTTGTGTGAAAAAAAAAATCACATGCACTACTAAAGATTAAACTAAATGGCCTTTAAGATGCATAATTCTTTTACTAGTATATATTTTGAAATACTTGAAAGTAAAGTTCTCGCTGGAGTCACACATTGTTAACATGACACACAACCATTACATTTATTATTTAATGTGCGCTTAGGAGAACCGTTTGCATTTATGAACAAGTTTAGGAGAATCGTTTGCATTTATGAACAAGTTACCTTTTTAAACATTTGGACTTGAAACAAGAGTCATTATTACAGTGCTTATACTTGACAAGACTATATTTTAAATGAAAATATTAATGTTGATGTCTTGCTTTTTTATTTTTCTCCTAGTCTGTACATCATAAGGGATGTGAAAATATGGTACAAAACTGAATGCTGATATGAACAGGTTATGCTCAGCATAAGAATTACTGCTGCAGCAAAATTCAGCTTGGAAGGGAATTTAGCCAGAGGCTGATATCTGCCCATATGGCCCAACTTTTAAAGCTCTGAAGTCTTCCTGCATGGACCATTCTCCTCTTCATGCTGGAGACATCAGGCTGATGTTGAGAAGAATGGAAAGAACAGTCCGCACCATTTCCATTTCTTTTTTATAGATCCAGGCATTCAGTAATCAGTCCCTTTGGTTCCATTAAGATATCTTCCAGAGTGCAGTAATACTAACCTTGGGCATGAGGGATGCCTATCTCTGCATCCCTATTTTTCAAGGATCGAAGAAGTTACTCTGGTTCATAGCAGGGCATAGTCACTTCTAGTTTCTCTCCTTAATGTGTGGATTTTCCATTGCTCCTGGTATATTTGCTAGACATTCAGTTCCTGCATTTGCCTACCTCAGACTTCAGTGCATACACTTTTACCTATACCAGACAACTACTTGACTCAAGTGAAGGTATAACTCAGGATGGCCATAGATGTGGCCTTGCCATTCTGTGAAGTCTCCTTTTAAATGCTGTTGGACACTTTTGTGCATGGTAGAGGTTGTGGGTGATTTAAGACTTGCATTAGTAGTAGGGCAACTTGAATGACTCTGGTGAGTTGGAAGGGGAAAGTTACAACTTTAATAAGCTTAAAATTGGATTGCTAGCTGTTGAGAAAAGGCATCTAACTGAGGTATGTTAAATTACATGTGTAATTTGTAAATATCTCCTGAAATCCCAATTAACCAGTATGTATTTATGTTTAATGAACAGAATAAAATAAATGTGTGTTTTGCACCTATTTACTGTAATAGGTCTCATAGATTCAGGATTCTTCTGCATTTCCATTTCCACAGTAAACCATCCAGCCTCCATATCTCATGTCTTTTTCCAATGTCATTTCTATTGAATTTCATAACTAGACAGTAACTAGGCAACATAGACACAGATAGTGCAAACTGGCTTCTTAACGTAAAAATACCCGTCAAAACTATCCATGTACAGCCAGTGAAAGTAACAGTAGTCAGAATTTCAATAAATAACAGCTGATGACAAATACTTATCTGTCCAGTGTTGTTTTATGATTTATTGTGTAACAGCTTGGTAAGAGAAGCTTTGTTTTGATTTATATGTTATTTTTACTGTTTGTTGAAGACAAGGATAGTTTGCAGGCAGACACTCACTAGTCCTTCCAAGGGGCTTAGGCAGTTACCACTAGCCATATCTGTGAGCAGTAGAGAGCACAAGCTGTGGAAGTAATGAACATCCAGGGTCGTAGTATGACTGGTACGGCTGGCACAGTAAGTCAGAATACTTCACCTTGTACAAGGTTAGCTTAATTTAATATTCATTTATGTATTGTTTTAAGATTTCCTCATACAATTTGACATGAATTACCAGTTGTTTTATTTTTTGTGAAGTCTGTTGATTACTGATTTATAAATATTATACATTTTGTTAAAATGTGTGAAAAACAGTATATTTGCCTCACAAAACAGCCTCAGTATTCAGTAATAAGGCCTGTCCTAAAAATAGCAGTTGCTGACAAGAAACTTTCAATATTAATAAAATAGCTGATATTCTTCAGAAAGTAAAAAAATACATCAGATCTATTTAAAAAAGGCAGTGGTTTCTGTGTGGAAGGGTTCGTCTACTGGGACTTGTCTGCCAGAAATGAAGCCTGTAACCAACTGTTACTCCTGTGAAGCTTCAGAAATGCTTTCCCTTTACGCAACAAGAAAGTACTGACATTGCCTACATTCCAACTCCTTATTTCCTTACAAGGGGCTAGCCAATCATCAGTCAGAGTGTAGGGGTGGGATGGAACCAAAGCTTTTGGAAAACTGGCCAGTTGTTGTATCTTAGGCAGGATACAACCCAAATGTAAGTGCAACTTTTGCAACTGTACTTTCCTCATGTCATACAATGGATGATTTTATTACTGTTATTGATAGTAAATCTGAACTTGTTTAGTAGATTGTGTAACCATGACAACAAAAGCAACACTGGAGCAAATTTTAATTTTCAGAGTGTGTAGACCACCAAAGTCAAGTGCAGATGGCCTAGCGAAATTCATACATTTCTTGCATGGAACATAAGAAGGAAAACTTATAATAGTTGGGGACTTGCATTTACCAGAAGTAGACTACAATAATATTGATTCTTCAACATTAGTACAGAAATTATTTAAAAGATATCTTTTTGAACAGCTGTTGTTGCAAATTGTAAACAAACCTACCAGGGAGCAGAACATATTGGATATTGATTGTGTTCCTATGGAGATGATTGTTACTTCATGTTAAGTTTTGCCACTGTGATGTGCAATGTTCATGGGTGTATAAAGATGAAACTATTGGTATTTTGCCAAACTGAAATATAAGCCAATGCGCAAAAGATTTATAACAGACTATCCTGAAGCAAAACAGTCAATCTGTAAAACTAATTGCAGTGATTCATTCAGTGGAAAGACAACAGAAAGAATATACAGTTTTGAAAGGGATATTGAATAAAAAAATCAAAATAAGCTTAACACCAGAATCTAGGTACATTAGGTCAGGAGGCCTTATTTCCATAAGAACAGGATATTTCATTAAGGCCAAATCTTAACTTTGAAAACTGAAATAAACATACTCAACAGACAAATTAAACCTAGTTTGAGACACTATCGGGAAATATTTGAAGAAAATGTATATAAAGGTATTGCATACAATGGGAGACCATTTTATAAGTATGTAAGATGTGATAGGAGTAAAGACATATGCATTGATAAAGTGTGTGTTGATTGTAAAAATTATTCTCACACACAACACATAGATATCTTTACAAAATCTTATGCAGAACAATTTGGCTCCACGAAAAGGGGGATAATTTGTGCTGGTAACATCAGATACTAAAATTAAATTATGTTGAAAAAGTGTTCTGCAAACTGGACCCATGCAAAGCACAGGGAGAAGATTAAATTGGTAATAATGACCTAAGAGCACTTCAACATAATGTTATAGCACTATTACATCTTTTATTTCCTAGGTCATTTAAGTATGGAGAGATGACTTAACAGGTCTATCAACTAACTGTAACATGAAGTTCTATAATAATAATAATATAAAAAACAACTATAAAAAAGTGTGTTGTAATTTATATAGACCTGTCTTCACCCTTTGATAGGTTCATACACAAAACACTGCTCAGTAAATTAGAGCAACTAATAAATTGATCAGTCTCAGAGTGCCATGTCCCCCAGCTCTGGGAAAAAAGTCTTTATTATAGCACTCCATAAAGGAGGCAGCAATAATGACATCCCTAACTTCTGATCAATCACTATCATATCCCCTATTTCTAAACTTCTCAAAAAATGTATCCACCTACAACTTCTGCCCTACCTCTTAAGTAATAACCTTCTCACTCCCACACAACATGGATTCAGACCTGGCCACAACACCACCACCGCCCTCCTCTCCTTCCTAGAAACTGTTAATAAGGCCCGTGACACTGGTCATATTGTGTCCACCCTGCTTTTAGACCGTTCAAAGGCCTTCAACACCATTTCTCACAACCTTCTCCTCACTAAACTCTCTAAACTAAACCTATCCTACTCCTCTATCAACTGGTTCACCAGTTGCCTATCAAACAGGCAACAAGCAATCAAGTGGAAAAAAACTATTTCTCCCTTCCTAAATACTCCCACAGGTGTACCCCAAGGTTCAATTCTAGGTCCCCTTCTTTTCAGTATCTTCATAAACGACTTTCATGCCATCCTTAACACTAACCTCATCCAATATGCCGACGACTCGACAATAATCTGCTCTGCTACTTCTGCTTCCTCACTAGCTATATTAACCCAGGGCACCTTCTCATCTACTGAACAATGGATGCTAGACAACCATCTGGCACTCAGTACATCCAAGACTAAACTTATGGTATTTACCCCTTCTAAAGCAGTCACCCTTGACAAAAGTTCATTCTCTATCACTAGCCAAAATAATGCACGTCTCGAAATAGTCCCCACTGCAAAACTTTTAGGAGTCCTCATTGATGATCAGCCAAAGTTTGACAGCCATATACAAGTAAATATCAAAAAACACATAAGAAACTTGGCTTACCTTATCACCACAACCGCTACATCTCTCCTTCCACCAGGCCTGCTCTCGCTACTACTTACCTTATCCCTTCCCTCCTGTGTGGTGCCTCTATCCTTACTAGTCCACAATCTTCCCTCAAGTCAAAACTCTCCTCCTGCTACTACAAAATCTCAAAATTTGCAGCTGGCCAGAGATCCTCTACCCATCACTGTATTTTCCTACATCAACTGAAATGGCATGAGCTACCCAATTATCTCACCTATAATCAACTTATCAAATCACACAAAATTATTTTTAGCCCCTCCCTCTACCCCTCCTTTGCCTCTGCGTTCCAAATGCATTGTTCTAATAGATGCCTAAGATCTTACTTCCAAAGCCTAATAGAATTGCACGAACCTGCCCGTCCACCAGGCAAACATCTTCTATCCTTCTCTCTAGCGCGCCACTGGAATTCCCTCCCACCTTTCATCCGTACCACTCACAGTCTGTCTGCCTTCAAAACCTTACTTCACTCATACCTAACTTCACAGTGGGAATGCTGTTGTTCTCATCCTGGCATATAGAAATAAATAATGATACTGCATTTTCAGTTAGGACTGAAGCAAAGTTTGTGGGGGGCACCAGATCTTAGAATGGTACAGTGCACTAGAAGAACTAGTTACAGCTCCACAATTATGGTGTCCTGCAGGGCTCTATCCCAGGCCCATACTTGTTTAGGTTGCAGCTTTCTGACCTTATCATTTGCAACTGAGGTGTTTTGTAACTATATGCAGATGACTTGAAAATGGGAAGACTGATTGCATCTATTACAGATAGGGCACGTCTGCAAAAGACCTTGATAAATTGACCACATGGGCCCAGGAGATGAATATGCAGACAAATACATCAAAAACTGAGCATATGAGATTTGACAGACATAAACTGAAGAGTAAATATTTAATACAGCAGACAGTCGTTGAAAATATGGATTTATTGGACAGCGCAGTGGTGCAGTGATAGAGTTGTCACCTCACAGCAAGAGTTTCTCCGGTTTGATTCTCAGCTGGAGTGCCTTCTGTGCACAGTCTGCATGTCCTGTCTGCATTCGTGTGGGTTTCCTCCAGGTGCTCCGTTTTCCTCCCACGTTTCAAAGACATGCATCTGGAGCATTTCTCCCAGGGCCTCTGCTGAAAATTGGCTTCGTTCCAAGTCAGACTTTCCCGGTAAACAAATGTTAAATAAATAAATAAATACATTTAAAGACTTTGGTATATGGGTAGATCCAGCTTTGAGTTTTTCTGATCATATCCACCAATTGGTTAATGATATTTATAAAACTATAGGCTGTATAAAAAAAGATTTCTAAAGTCTAAAAAATCAGAAATGATGAAATGATTGTAAATTACATTAGCCCCAGACTAGAGTATAGAATAGTAATATGGAAACCTTGTAAAAAAACTAGCATGAGTAAATTGGAAAGCATACAGAGGAAATATACTAAGGGCATCCATGAATATGAAAGTTTAAGTTATTATAAAATATTAAAATATCTGAATTTGTGCAGTGTCTTATTTAAATAATTAAGAAGAGACTTTATTCAGGTATATTGGGTAATTAGAGACAACTACTTCTGGAAATGTTGATGTTCTTCGTGTTTCACTGTTGCAGTCATTACACTTGGGTTATCCTGCTGGCAGTCGGCCTGAGTTTCAAAGTCTAGGTCCAGCGTCGGTTGCTGTCGCCTCTTCCCTGACGTCAGTGCACCAGGGGTATAAAAGATGCAGCCGACGCCATTTTCTTCAGTCTTTCTTGCCGCGCGGTGCCCGAAGCAGAAGCAGTTCGCAATTGCCGGTCAGCCTACTCCTGAAATTTACGTGTTCGAATTTTAGATCCGAAGTCTTCATTAAAAGCTAAGTACCCCGTTGGGGAAAACTTTTTTCTTGCTCCAGACCGATGTCAGAAAAAGTTAATAATTGTATTTCTTGTGGGAAGCAAGTACCTCATAAGGACTTTCATTCTTACTGTATTCCTTGCCTAGGCCCTGACCACGACATTGCTAGTTGTCGGTTTTGTGCTAGATTTAACCAACGCACTATTAAGCGTCTGTACGATTTTGCATTTCACTATTTTGGCAGAAGATTTAATTACACTATGCCATCAGATAGCCAACCGAATTCACAAGAAACGCAAAGAAAAAGAAAAGGACAGGCACCCAAGGTCCAAAACCGACGACGAGGCTTCCTCTAAGCCAGTCGCCGGTTCTCAGTGAGGTGCTTTCGCAGCCCCTGACACCCGCTACTTTGGACTCACAGGCCGCTACAGATTCCCACGTGGAATCGACTAGGCCACTGGAAGCTCAGGGTATTGGACCTTCGGAAACAATTCCCTCAGATGGGTCTGGAGCCGCTGAGCAGGCATCGGCTTCTGAGGGTGTTTTCAGACCTACTCAATTATACATTAAAGCGACTCCAGCTACAAAGGCAAAGACAAAAGCACCTTTAAAGACAAAGAAACAAGTACAACAGCCTCATGGTCAGGCCTCCATGCCCATAAAACAGATGCTCAAAATGGCCGAAGACTTAATTACTTTGATCAGGGGTTCCCATCCCCCTCCTGATAAAAGGCCTAGGCAAGAGACAGAATATGAATCTTCAGATCAGGTTTCCATTTCTTCTGATTCCTCTTCTGACCAGGAATACTCTCTTCCTCCCTATGAGGATTCTGATGCTGAAGATTCTATCCCTTCAGCCTCTCCTTCTGAGGATTACTCTTTTGGAGAAACCTTGCATACCATGAGGGAACATTTCCACTGGGAGAGCCAAGATTATTCAGAATCAAAGAAAAGGCTCAGAGACTTCATTTTACTCCCACAACACAGGCCCCTAGCTATTCCACTTGTGTTAGACATTGTAGATGATGTATTTTCAGAGTCCAGTCTGACCCCTGACTCCTTACCTCCAGCTCCTGTTAAGCCGGACAGGTACTACAGGGTTCCTGACTCTCATAAATTCCTTTTCAAGAACCCTGCTGCTGACCCTGAAACTATCTCTTAGGGCCCCAGAGGGGTCAAGGCTTCCACTGCCAAAAACCCTACACCCTCTGACAGGGATTCTAGGGCTCTGGACAGATGGGGAAAAAAGATTTACACTTCTGCTACCTTGGCTATAAGGGCTTTAAATTGCCAGTTTCATATGCTCAAATATCAGCAATGTGTTATGTCACTGCTTAAACAGAAAATGTTGATAAATTCTGAATGTGCAGAAAACAAAGAAATGCAGGATTTATTGCATGCAGCTGAGCAAGTTGGAAAGCATACTTTGCAATGTGGTTTTGATTCTTTGGAGGCCTCCTGCAGGGCCGCTGTCACGGGTTCTGTCATTAGGAGGCATGCTTGGTTAAAGGAACAAAATCTACCTGATCATGTTAAAGCAAAATTATTAGATGCTCCTTTACAGCATGATACTTTCTTTGGTGTTAAAGCAGAAGAGGTGTTAAAGAAAATGGAGGACAAAGCTAAATCTATGCAAACAGTCAAGGATTTCTTACAGGTACAGCCTCCAAGATTTAGCAGACACTGGCCTACAAAGAATTGGTCCTTTCCAGTGTCCGACAGACCACAAAGGGGCAGATACAGACGCCCAAGAGGCAGATCCCAGCCTCAAGGTTCATACAGGTCTAAACAATGGGGTACTTCTACATCCAAAAGAGGAGAAGACGAATCACAGCCTTACAGGAAACAGTCCCAATGACTTCCCCCTGCCTGCGCCAAGCAGTTATCTTCTGGCAGCACCTTTAGGGGGAAAACTAGCACTTTTTTTCTCAAAATTGGCACATAATAGCCCAGGACAAATGGGTCTTAGACATAGTGTCACAGGGCTACAAGTTTCACTTTCATACCCTGCCAAGGGCAAATGGTTGGCCAGACCTGCCATGGGCAAAGGCACAAAAACAAGTGTTGTCCCTCATGGACATTAGGGCCATTCAACAAGTACCAGAGCAAGAGCAGGGACAAGTATTTTATTCAAGACTTTTCTTGGTACCCAGAAAGGACAAAGCCTGGAGACCAATACTGGACCTATCTATTCTAAACACATATCTGGATATACCAAAATGCAAAATGTTGACTTTACAGCAGCTTCTGCCCATGCTGGGCAAGAAGGCTTGGCTTGTGACTTTAGACCTAAAAGAGGCATTCCTGCATGTCCCAGTCAGACATACATGCAGAAGATACCTCAGGTTCAAAGCTGGCTCAATGCACTACCAATTCTCTGCACTGCCCTTTGGCTTATCTACTGAGCCCAGGGTCTTCACAAAGTGCCTGGCACCAGTAATTGCATTCTGCAGACAAAGAGGAGTACAAATATATCCTTACTTGGACGACTGCCTCATTCAAGCAGAGAACAAGGACATTCTACTGCAGCATCTGGCGTTTGTAAAGAGATTACTACCATGCTTAGGGTACACAGTCAACGAACAGAAATCAAAACTACTACCCTCTCAAGAGATCATATTCCTGGGTGCAAGCTTAAATACAACTGCCCAGATGGCTTATCTCACGCCAAACAAACAAAGACAACTGACTACCTATTTCAAACTGTTGGCAACAAAGGCCCAGTTATCTGCAAGAAAAATACTGCAGGCTTTGGGCTTCATGGCATCCTGCATTCTACTAATTCCATATGCAAGACTGCATATGAGGAAACTTCAGTGGTACCTAAAAAGTGTTTGGACTCAGCATTGCCACAGCCTGGAAACATTAATTACTCTCATTCTCTGCCTGCAACAGGAGTTTCGATGGTGGGCGAAGGCCTGTCACCAGAACAAGGGACAGCCATTCACCTTACCCCCAGCCAGGCAGACATTAACAACGGATGCATCAGATTATGGCTGGGGGCCCACATGGCAGGAAGATGTATTCAAGGCACATGGTCCACCAACCAAATGCATCTACATATCAATCCAAAAGAGATGCTAGCTGTACAGAATGCCCTGACAGCCTTCAAGGACCTACTTCATCCGGGACAACTACTGATAAAGACAGACAATACCATGGTCATGTGGTATATAAACAAGCAGGGAGGCACTCATTCTTACCCCCTCTGCAGACTAGCCATGACTATGTGGGACACAGCATTGACTTACCGAATGCATCTGCAGGCCCAATTCCTGCCAGGAAAGATAAATACTCTGGCAGACGAACTAAGCAGAAACCTCATGGATCCCCACGAGTGGAAATTGGATCCACAAGTCTTCAACATGATAACAAGGAAATGGGGATGCCCGGACATAGACCTATTTGCCTCTCCTCACAACTGCCAACTAAAGAGATTCTGCACAAGGACTTATCACAGGCAAGCATGGAAAGTGGATGCCCTATCTTTCAGCTGGAAAAATTTAACAATATATGCCTTTCCTCCACTGCCTCTCCTCCCCAAGGTACTCCTCAAGGTCAGACAAGAGAAGCCAGAAATGATACTGATTGCCCCAGACTGACCCCGCCAGTACTGGTATCCAATCCTAAGGAACTTGTCTCAGTGCCCAGCCTGGACCTTACCTCAAATACCTCATCTACTGTCCCAACAAAACAATCAGATCCTGCACAGCCAACTCAAGACCTTAAATCTGGCAGCATGGCAGATAATGTAGTCATACAAAACACACCTCTCACTAAAGCGGTGATGGATGTCATTTTGGAGGCCAGGAGGCCTAGTACTAGAAAATCTTATGCTGGAAAATGGAAGAGATTCTGTGCCTGGAACCAGGCACAAGGAATTGACACAGCAGTACCAAATATTCTTCAGATTTTGCAATACTTAACTGAGATGCTGGACAAAGGCCTATCTTTTTCATCAATTAAAATTCATGTCTCTGCCATTTCAGCTCATTACAATACAGAGCAACCAGTCATTTCTCATCCTTTGTTAAGGCAGTATCTCAGAGGAGCCAAAAACTTAAGGCCTCCAAGCAGATCACCAGTACCTGCATGGGACTTCAATTATGTTTTGGAAAACTCACTCTGCCCCCTTTTGAGCCAGCCGCTACAGCTGATATCAAATTTTTATCTTGGAAAACAGCTCTGCTCCTAGCAATAACCTCTGCAAGACGAGTCTCAGAGCTACAGGCACTCATGGCTGTGGAACCATCATTTTTTATCCAGACAGGGTTTGTCTGAGGACCAACCCGACATTTATGCCTAAGGTAGTGTCCAGTGTGGCCCTTAACCAAACTATTCATCTGCCTACTTTTTATCCAAACCCACAGAATAAGGGGGAGAGAATTCTGCATTCTTTGGACATAGACAGCTTCGCTTCTATTTGAACAGAACCAAAGCTTTCAGAAAGACTGAGCAACTACTAGTGGCATATGCTGCAGGATCAATAGGAAAGGCTATCTCTAAGCAGACTGTTTCAAAGTGGATAGGCCACGGCATTCATTTTTGCTATTCGCAACATGGCAAGCCAGTGCCTAAGGGCATTAGGCCACATTCAGCCAGAGCAGCAGCCACTTCAGCAGCCTTCCTCAGGGGAGTATCAACCAAAGACATTTTAGAGGCTGCTACCTGGAGTTCAGTGCACACCTTCACAAAGCACTATCATTTACCACTCTACTCTAAATCCAGGACAGGCTTTGCCACTGCAGTTTTGCAGGGCCTCATAGCCGCTTCTAATGCTATTTAGCTCCAGCCTCCCAACCATAGCTTTGGGATTCAACCCAAGTGTAATGACTGCAACAGTGAAACACGAAGAACATAGTACAGTTGTGTACACTTACCATAAATGTAGATGGTCGAGTGTATTCACTCTTGCAGTCCAGGTTACCCTCCCTCCATCCCCCTTATCTTTGCTGGAACTTATCTGCACTTCTCTAATCTATACAACCTCTGTGGTGTATTTGCTTGTAGATGAAGGTATAACATATATTTTGGTGCATACATGTTTTATTGGCATATTTTTAGCCTACCCTTTTGGGGGCACCTGACATCTGGGGCAAGAAAAACTGAAGAAAATGGCGTCGGCTGCATCTTTTATACCCCTGGCGCACTGACGTCAGGGAAGAGGCGACAGCAACCGATGCCGGACCTAGACTTTGGAACTCAGGCCGACTGAGGGTAGCCTGCCAGCTGGATAACCCAAGTGTAATGACTGCAACAGTGAATACACTCGAACATCTACATTTATGGTAAGTGTACACAACTGTACTTTGTTTGTCTTTCGGCTATTCCCGGTAAAGGGTTGCCACAGCGAAACTCCGGTCCGCTAATGATTGGCAGTAGATTTTTATGAAACGCTGAGGTACCAGCTCGACGCCCAACCTTCAATGAAGGCATGCCATTTTACGCATGCATGTCTTTCGAACGCTACCCAACCATGGGGAGGACATGCAGACTCCACACAGAAGGCACTCCCAAGCCAAGCCGAGAATCGAACGGGAGAACCTCTTGCTGTGAGGTAACAATGCTACCGCCGTACCACCGCGGTATACAACTACTTTTGGAAATGCCTGAGATTATCAAAAAGTAGCAGAAAAGCATTGGATAACCTGTGTAGGAGATTATATGTGAATGAGAGATGTACTAACCGGTTCCCTGGCAGAGTAACTAATGCCTGAAACAGAGTACCAAATTATATTAAAGCAAGTTCTAGTTTAGATATTTTTAACAGCAGCTTTCAGGATTCAAAGATTCAAAGAAACTTTATTGTCATTTAGGAAACACAAGTGCTACCTAAATAAAATTTCGAGTGTCTGCTGTTTTACAGGAGAAAACAAACACAAAAAGACAGGCATGATAAGTATTAAAGAATAAACAATAACTATAGTACAAAAGTAAGTATCTAGGTAGCTGATGCACATGCTTGTACACTATTTATATACACTGGACAACACCAACTACTAGGTGATTAATGGGTCTATATTATAACAATGAACAATCAAATGATCGAACGCTTTATTATCGATCTCTAAATGTCGAATCGCCAAAACAGTGAACGGCCGGAACAACAATTTTTCCCCCATGGAAAATAATTGCTGGTCCCAAAAAAAAAACCACTAAACACCCCTCCTACTTAAATATACCAACTCCAAGATCACACTACAGTAGAGGAAACGGCATAACCCGGATAATGGCCCAGCAATGTTTTTTCCCTGGGAAAAAAATCGCTGTTCCAGCCGTTCTCTATTTTGTCATTTCGACGTTTAGGGGTCGATTTAACAGCGTTCGATCATCTGATCATTCGCTGTTCTAAAGTAGACCCCGATTAACACATGAAAGGAAAAGTACACTATAAACACGGGTGAGATTGGGTGATATTGCACATAAGGAAGTGATTGGAATTGCACTTGAATGAGAATATATTAATTTTAGTATGCAATAAATCTATTACTAAGTGTGTTCACATCAGTTAAAAAAAGGTAATAAATGCCCTCCTTCTTGGAAATATACTCAAGTATCACCAATTTTGAAACAAGATAAAAAACCTGATGAGTGTACCTTATATAGAACTATAAGTTTATTAAATATAGATTATAAAGTATTTATGACGGTTCATGCAAACAGAATAAAACAAATATTGTCGTTACTGATAGAGAATGATCAAACAGGATTCATTAAAAACAGAAATACATATGACAATATAAAGAGAATTTTGTCCCTTACTGATTTCATAAACAAAACAAAAAATAAATTGAATGTCATTTGCTTAGATATTAACATTGCATTTGATTCCGTGAATTGGGATTACTGGTGGAGTATGGATTTTCGAAAAAATTTACCTCACTAATAAGGTCTCTTTATGATAAATCTTTGGCATACATAAAAATAGGATCCTATTTTTCGGAGCCTATTACCATTACAAAAGTTACAAAACATGGTTGTCCACTTTCTCCTTTGTTATTTGCATCAGTAATAGAACCATTAGAAAATTTTACGTGCAAATCAAAAATTCAAGGAATTCAACTGCATACTGACCTTGAGTTAAAGATTCAACTATTTGCAGACAACATTTTATTGACTTTAAAAGAACTATGAAAAGCAACAAAACAGTTTAAGAAGATTTCTGGACTATCATTTAATGAAAATAAAACCAATATGTTACTAATAAACATGAACAAACAAGCATTAAGTAAAATATTATAAATATCTATCTAGAAATTAGACAATTAAACATGTAGGAGTTAAAATTACAAATGACATAGATACAACAGTGCACCTAAACTACAAAGAGATTTTGAGTAATATCAGAGAACTCATACAAACATGGAATAAGCTATTTTTTACCATGGAGGAAAGACTATATATAATTAAAATGATTATATTCCTGAAAATTCTGTTTTTTATACAAGCTTGCTCACTACTTCCACCTAAATCATATTTAAAACAATGTGAAGAGTTAACAACAAAATTCTTCTGGTACCCTAAAAAACCTAGAGTTGCCCTAAGACATCATTTTGACAAATGGGAAGAAGGTGAAATAGGCTTACCAGATCTAGAAGGATATATACAATCGTCAGCTTTAAAAACAGTTTCTGTATGGTTAAACAAAGAATATACTTCCAAATGGAAACTAGTACATGAAAAAATCTGGTTAAAAACCACTCATGATACAATAAATAAACATATGGGAATAGTACCGAATAGCTTACTTTGGTTATTGAAGGAATATATGACAACAGGGAAACTCAAAAATATAAATTCTAAATCCATTATCAATACCCTAAAGTCTTTTATGCACTTTGTAAACAAAAATCCGGATACACAAGCATGGTCTTTTTTCATATTCCCAGTAGCATATACACAAAATAATGTAACTCAGGACTAAGTAGCAGTTAAAACACTTAGTAAGAATGGTCTAATTTACTGGCATCATTTGATAAATAATAAAGTACTGACGATAGAGCAAATTATTAGTACGTTCAACCTTGAAAATGACATGTGGTTAACACTGCAGGGATTAAGACAAACAGTTGTAAACCAACAGGCAATAATGCAGAAGTCTGTTAGGGAAAAGGTTCCTAAGTTCATAGAGTAGTTAATAATTCTCATGGAATTTCCCACAGTTGGGAAAGGAATTCTATCAGTATTGCACAGATTAGTTAAAGAAACAAGACTTCATAATAAACAAAATATATGGAAATACTATGAAACAGTTAATGGTAAAATGCCAGATGATAAAGATAAAAAGCTAATTCTTACATCTCCAAAACTAACATCTTTATCACTATATTGGCAACTTTTCACATGGCAATTTATACATAGAACATACTTAACACCACACAAATTAGAACTAGTAGATAATAAAGAAAGTAGATGCTGGAGGTGTAAATCATAATCAATAGCCAATTGGCAACACATGTTCTATGACTGCCATTTACCTAAACATTATTGGGAAAGTATTAACTATTTGTTACAGGCACTGTTCACTGATAATTTCCAACTTACAAAATCACTATTTTTGTTGAATACACCTGTGCCATCTTGTGTTCCAAGGCAAAAATATGTAATTTTGTGGACTCTCCTTGCTATTGCAAGTAAAAATATTACACAGAACTGGAAAGCTGTAACTCCTTCCAATTTTAAACATTTCAAGAACATGGTTTTATCAGTCTCACAGCTGGAATTGAAAACAGTCAAGGAAAGAACAGAACAACCTACTTTCTTAAGCATTGCATGACAGAAAGTAAATCAAGTGCTGGAAACAGAAGACTGTAATAAATTATAATCTTATTCAAAGATACATTCAAGAAAACAAAGTTTTTCAAGTATAGACATCCTATGTAAATAGTTGGGTTTTGTAATGTTTGTTTTTGGAATTGCTTCTCCACTTTAAGCTTTGACTGTGTAAATATTTCTTTGATATACATACTGTATATATATTTATGTTTCTGAAAATCAATAAAAATGTATTCAGTAAAAAAAAAAAAAAAAAAAAAAAGATGTGAGATGAAGTGCCACTGAAATGGCATCAGCAGTTGATCTGTTTACCCGGTAGGCTAACTGCAGCAGGTCAAAGGATTGGGGTAGTAATGTAGTCAAATGCCTTTTAATCAGTCTGTCAGAACATTTCATTACATTTGATGTAATGGCCACTGGCTTGTAATCATTTAGGCAGGTGGGGGGGGTGTGTGTGGCTTTTTTGGACAGAGGAATTATGTTAGTAACTTTGAAGGATGTTGGCACCTTTTCCTGGACAAGCAAGGTATTGAAGATGTCAGTCGGGACTATGCTGATTTGGTTTGCAAAACCTTTCAATACTTTCCCCAGAATGTTATGAGGGCCAGCAAAACTGTCATAACATGTGCTTGGCTTGGGCTGTTATTATGGGGATGACTGTTTTTCTGTGTTGGCAGGCTAGAAGGGCATTATTGTCTAGGCTGGAAATAATTAACTACCTTGCTTACCACACTCTGCTCACTTTCTTGAGGTATTCTAGCATCTCAAAAGAGAAGTATGATTAGAATATCCATCATTTTTATCCCTGTCTTGAGCTATTGTGCTTCATTCCAGCACAACTGCTCATCCCCTTCTCCCTGTCCTTGACACCTGCTTTTCATTTCCACAACTGCCTTATCTTAATACCCAATTTTTCACCCTTCAGCCCTGTAACTGCTTTCCTAATCCACATAAATACTTATTTAGGCAAGGTTTAGAGTGCAGGGATTATCTAGCATTTTGTTGTACACTTTTACACCCATGCAGACACACACTGCATTTCTGTCTTCTCACCCTTTTCCATCTTGGGAGCCTCTCTTCAGCTTCAAATAAAAAGAATAACCATTCAAACACTACATGTTCGTCATATTGATCACTGCTGCAGTAACCTCAGCTATATGGGTTATATCCTGCAAGGATATAACAGCCGGACAGCTTCCAAACCTTCAGACCACTTTCCAAGCACCCAAACTGTCAGGCAACTTGAACTAAGCTGACTAAAAGACAAGTTTGGGTGCCAAACCTTTCAGAGCTTTACTGCCACCAAAGAGTGCTCTCCTCTAAGACTTCCTAGGATATGTGGTCAGCTTGGTGCTGTTTCTTTGCTAGGTAGATCAGGTCCCTTTGGAGAGGAGAAAAAAAACTTCCATTTTCTAAATATTGTTTGTATTTTAGCCCTTTCCTCTTCAGGAAAGTTATTTTAAAGTTAGTAGTTTTGTGTTTTAATGAACTGTCATTAGACTGTATTGTACTTATAAACAGGAGCACTCTTTTTCCTGTCAATTTAGTTGTGTAAAGTAACTGAAAACCATTTTTTCTGTGGAGGAATTGTATTTATTTTATTTTTTGGGGGATGGTAGTATTTTAAAGTGCTTTTTACTGTGTTGTTCTATGAAAAAAAATACTTTTCAGAGGTTTGTAGTTTTTTCTGGCATTTGCCACTTGTCTTCCCGTGGAAAGAGGCACCTTTCTGGCTTAACCATGGAATAAACTATGGGTCCCACAGCCAGTCCTTCTTCCAGACGCAAAAAGAAAAAGTTAAGCAAACAGACTTTGCCTCAGCTGCAGGCGGGTGACTGCTGTGGCCATTTGTTGTACCACATATCATTCATATTTTACCCTGGGTCCCTCTGGTAAGTGTGGACCAGAGGTTAGCCACATCCTGTGTGGCTGTTGGAGTCACCTCAGTGAACAAGAGAGAGCTAGTCTTGTCAGCCAGGGAAAAGAAACAGAGATGGCTTCCCTCCTGAGTCAGAATGCTGTGTCCATCCCTGATGAAGCTGTTGCTGCCATTAGTGACACTGTTGGCCCCATTTTTCTTGTCAAAAAGAAACAGAAAACTAAGCATGTGTCTACTCCTCCTCAAATTTCCTTAGACATGAGTAGTTTAATTGACCTGGCTCAGGGTTTTATTTCAGGTTATTGATCCTTCTTTTAAAGTAGTTTCTGGTAAAAGAAAGAGGGATATCTGTTTTCCTGAAGAGATTCAAAATTCTGAATGTGAACACGAAGATAAATTGACAGATACAGGGTATTCTTCTCAGATTTCTGATTCAGACTCAGAGTAGAGCTCAGTTTGTTATTTTCCCTATGAAGGTTTCTCCTCTGAGACTGTTGCTAGAATGTGCCACTGTTTTCAGTTGGAAACACTGTCTCAGTCCCTTAGAAAATATTGTGAGTTGTTAGAGAAGGAATTTCTAGAACCTACTGCCATTCCTCCTGTTCTGTCTGCTTTAGAGTATGTGTGCGTGTCACAGTTTGCAATTTTCCTGATAATTAGCCAGCTGCCCCTAAAAAGGCACATAGTATGTATACATTTCCTCAGTCTTTTAATTTTTATACCCTATTACAAACCTGACCCCGCAGCTATAACTTTAGTGGATCACACTGCTGCTAAACAGTTAATTCCAATCCCTAATCTTTCGATAAGGATGAGATCTGCTTTAAATTATTTTCTTCTATTGCACAGGTCACTACTCATTGTTTACAGTCTGTGTATGACTCTGCTGATACTTCTTCCAGGGCTATGGCCCCTAGTACTGTGTTTAGGAGGCTTGCATGGCTGCACTCTCAGAACCTCCAAGATGATGTTAAAAATGAGATTTTAAACTCCCTTTGGATAGTGATTTAGTTTTTGGCCTTCTGCTGCAGATGTGATCAAAAAGTGTGATGAAAGGGGAAAGCTGAAACAGACTGTTATCTCTAACAAGTTATTTCTCGTCTAACAAACCCCAGCACTGGGATCTGAAAAGATAAAGGGTATTGATGCTGGGACCAAAGAGATTTCAGATACCACTGTATCTTTCTCATGTGTAATCTTGCTAGGGGTATCATGAGAATCATAGATGCTATGAAACCCACAATCCTGAGGTATTCCCTAGCAGTGACTAAAGTATGAGTGGGAAACCTTAGAAATAAATCTAAATAAAGATCTATTTTTTTGCTGTGGAAGAAAATCTGTTTGAACTGAAGTGTCTAGTTGATGTCCCAGGAACACAATCCTGTATGAGAGAGTCAAGAAAGACTTTTGAATGTTCTCTTACAATCCAGCTTGTGCAAGAGATCTCTCACCCAACACAGAGATATTTCTGACATTTTGAAAAAGACTGCAAAGACAAGTAAGTTGCCTAAATACAGAAAACTGTGGCTACTGTGTAGCCTGCAATGAGCAGTAACTGGAGCTAGACATGTTGTACACACTCTTGATGCAAAGGGTAAGGCAAAGAACTGATAGTGCGATCTAGACACACAGAACCTTAAGAAATGTCTGAAGTATGGTTGAATAGGAATGTGACAATAAACAACTTTTAAGTCTAGTGTCACCAGGAAACTTGAAAGAGGAAGAAGAGGCAACAGGTTGTGAAGTAACATAATTTTGAATTTGGGCACTATCACAAACAGGTTTAGGAAAGAAAGATCAAGAACTGATCTCCAAGCATTTTCTTTCTTTGGGACTAAGACCCCTTCCCCACCTGGGAAGGAGGAACTGATTCTATTATTCCTTAGAACAGCATATGATGAAGGACATGTGGAAACAAAAAGTCTGATCTGCAGTATGTGGAATGACCCCCTGGGAAGGAAGAATTTCTTACCGCTGCCATCTGTAACTCTGATGAATGATTTTCAGAACCCATTTGTTTGAAGCTTCAGACTTTATGGAAGAAAAAAGTGGCCAGGTTGGAAGGGGGTGACAAGGTCTTTTGAACAGTCAAGTCAGACATGTTGGACTGTCCTTGGTTTTGGTAGTTTCAAGGCTTGTTTTTAGAATCCCCTTGCCATTTTTTTAAATGTCTGTTTACCTATATTTTGTTGAGACTGTTCTGCCTTTTGCCAAAACTGGATGAGGAATTAAAGAATCCATTAGAAAATTTGGAAAAGGAAGGTTGACAAAATCTTAGAGATTCCCTTGATCAGCTGTCCCCTTTCATCACACTTTTTGAACACATCTGCAACAGAGAAGCCAAAAACTAAATCTCTATCAAAAGGGAATTTAAAATCTCATTTTTAACATCATCTGGAAGTTTTTTGAGAATTCAGCCAAGCAAACCTCCTGAAAACCATACCAGTGGCCATCGCCATAGAAGAAGTTTCAACAGAGTCATACACACACTGCAAACAATTATTTAAAGCAGATTTTTTCTTCACAGGAAGAAACTGTAGATAAAACATTCATCACGCTTTCACAGTATGTCAAAATAAACTCTTAACATATGAGCCTGACGATTTAAAATTCTGAAATTCTAAGTTGCAGACTTATACACGTTTTCCCATACCTATCAATAATTTTCCCATCTTTATTAGAAAACGCAATTAAGTGCATAGCAGCAGAGGAGTCAACTAAGGCTATAGCTGTTGGGTCAAGTTTGTGAGTAGCATATAAAACTGTAAAAGACTGAGGAACTTCATACATCTTATCTGCCTCTTTAGGGAAAGCTGTTTGACTATCAGGAAAACTTCAGGCAGTAAGACACCCATCCTCTAAAGCAGACAGGATAGGAGGAATGAGTGTATGTTTTGGAAGATCCTTATGCAACACTCATAGTTTTTTTTTTTTTTTTTTTTTGAGGAACAGAGAAACCTCGGTACTCTCCAACTGAAAACACTGGGACATTCTAGCAATAGTCTCAGAGAAAGAGAACCCCTCACAGGTGGAATCGGAAAGTGAGTTTTCTTCTGAGTCTGAATCAGAAATCTGAGGACAAAACCCAGAGTCCATCCCAGAATCAAACCCTGAGCAGTCCCAGCAAACTACTCCTATCCAAAGAAATTTGAGGATACATGCTTAGTTTTCTATTTCTTTTTGACAGGAAAAATGTGGCTATCCATTTTACTAATGGCAATTACTATTTCCCCAAAGGTGGGCACAGCATTCTGACACAACAGGGAAATCCTTCCCTGTTCTGTCTCCCAGGACCAACAAGAGCAGTTTTCCCTTGCCTACTGAGGGGACCTCAATAGCCACAGAGGATGTGGCTTACCCCCAGTCCATAGTGGCCGTAGGTGTACATCAGAAAGATCCAGGGTAAAAAAATGAGTGGTCTGAAGTACAACAAATGGCCACAGCACAGTCATCCTGGCCGAGGCAAATTGCTAGCCTCCTATTGTGGCAAAGGCTGCTTAACTTTTTCTTTTTGCAGCTGGAAGAAGGACCAGTCATGGAAGTGACAATCTGTTCCATGATCAAGCTGAAAATGATGCCTCTTTCCTGATGAAAACAAATAACAAAGCTACCAGTCCACAAAAGTTACTTTTTTGACAGAAAAAAAAAACACAGTGAAAAATAAGACAATGGAAGTTTTTTTTACTCCCAAAGAGAACTTATCTCCCCAGCTAAGGAAAGCATAAGCCAACAGTCAATCCTCAAAAGCCTCAGCGGGTGTACTCTTTGGTGGCAGTAAAATTCCAAAGGGCGTGGAAGGTGCCCTGAAGCTTTGGAAGCTAGCCGGTTGTTATATTCTTGGCAAGATGTAACCCATATTGCTAAGGCTACTGCAGTGGTGATCAGTACAAAGAATATCACCTGTTTACTAAATTCACTGGTGCAGTTCTTTTAATGCAATTCCAGTTTGTATTTGTACTCTTTATAAATATAAAAATCACGTTCTGAATAGTAAAGGTATAAACTAATTTTTTTATATTTACACCAGCTGTGTTTCATTTACTACATATAAAGGTCATAAAGCTAGGTTCTCTCAGCTAAGAATGATGATGTTATTCTCCAATAATTAATTCAGTATCTGTAGGAAGCAGGAATGCAACAGTTAAACATCAGCAAAATGCGTGCAGAATAGAAATGTACATTAACCTCCCCTTGAAGGGGATCGTTGTACAATATTACTGTGCTCAATCAAACATATTCTTGTGTTCTTCAATGTCAGTGACAGTGTCTCTTAATTCCTGACTGTCCAGAAAAATTCTGGACAGTTGGCAACCCTTATCAGGGCAAGGCTTTCTGTTGGATGCCTTTCATATCTGTTAAGTTACAGTGTAATTCTTGGCTTCTGTTTTTAACATCTCCTTTCATATGGACAGAAGTATCACTTTGAGCACATTAAATGCGAAAACAATGAGGCCTGCTGCTAAAGACTTAAATTCTGCTCAATGTTTTTTCTATTTTATTTTAATGCCGTACAGCAAGTGCTGCAATGCAGACTCATGAAATAAACATCAGCCAAGAAAGGGGGTCTGCAAATTCACAAAGTCTTTCTTAACTCTTAAACTTACCTAACAATTTACTTTATTGGAAAAAGGATAGTGGATTACTTCAGTCAACTCTTAGATCATCACAGATAAATAATAACAACACATTCTGG
This sequence comes from Protopterus annectens, assembly GCF_019279795.1. Taxonomy (NCBI): domain Eukaryota; kingdom Metazoa; phylum Chordata; order Ceratodontiformes; family Protopteridae; genus Protopterus; species Protopterus annectens. The sequence goes on along the minus strand of NC_056747.1, from coordinate 1,008,945,104 downwards.
TTGAACCTTGACATTAAGTAACCTGTACAAAGCTGTGCAGCACCTTGCACATAGTCGAAGAAACTTAGCTAAATGGGCCAGGCACACAGATATGTAAAAAGTCAAAAGGTCTGCTGATTCAAGTGAACCTGTACTCTAAAGTTTGCTGCAGGTTTCCTGCTATAACTCAGTGAGAAATAAAAGAATAAGTTGTGTTTTCAAAGTAATAAATCTGCAAGCATAATGTGGTCATTATATATAAACTTCACATAACTCTTTTAGCACAAAAAGTACACTATTTTCGAGCAAGCGGTAATAAGACACTGTACCACTAAAAATTAAAATTAAAGACAGTGAGGGATATCTTTGTTATATATATGGAAATTAAGATACTGTCATCTCTCTCTTAAACTCCATAGTATAGCAGAGGATCTCTTGGGTATGTACATTGGTGGGCTGTAAGAGGCCATTTTACTTTGAGTGCATCTACTGCCTAGAATTGATCTCTCGAATTATTTTATGTCTGTGGTACTGGAATGTACTAAATGTAGTGCGTATGAACATCTATAGACTGATCAAGGGGTGTGGCTGTATTCGATCTCTAGCACTTACTTCAGTAAGTGCTTCAATGTATGAAAGCTGCTTTAACATCTTTTTCTTCTCAAGTTGTTTTTCATTTATAGTCTCCAATTTAAAGTAAAACAATAAATTAGCAAATTGTTTGATGCTGCGGTCTACTATGCTTACTGGCATTGAATCTCCTATGCTCTTCAAGTAATTTAATTTAGAAAAAAAACAAAAATGAACCCACAAAAGCTCTGATCCTTCCTGTGAATAGTTAGGTTAGCAGAATGTGCTGGCCAGTAAGGCAGCATCACAGCAGCAGATGGGGCCTGGCATACTAGTTTGCTTATATTCTTTTTTTTTTTTTTTTCAAAACAAGAACCCCTTTATCTAGTTATGATGGAAGGAGGTAAAGTAAAGCAAAAGCCTGCAGACCAGAGAAAGACTCATCAGATTTGTTGAGCTGTTTTCTAAGACAGTCCAGCCATCCATCTTGTATTTTTTTTTCACACAATCCCCACACATCACTCATAAATTAGGACTTTTTCAGCAGCTAATGTGAGCTGCAAGAGTCCAGCATTTGAAACAAAGGTCATTATCATCATCATCAACCACTTTTTCCCATTTTCTACATAAGATTGAGAAATTGCATCAGCTGTTACCGTCTCTGTCTAGATTCAGTGCCACTCTCCTACCTTCTTCAGCAGTCATGCCTGATTGTTGCAGGACTTCTCTCATACAATCCATCCATTTCTTTACACTACGCGCTCATTTCCTCTTGCCCCTTTCCTTTCTGTCCCAAATCTTCCTTGTCAGATTGTCTTGTGCTTACCTGCATATGTGCCCAAACTACCATAATCCATTCTCTTTGACCTTCTCTGCAATTAGAGCTATTCCAGGCATCTGCTCTGATATTCTCAATTTGTTGTCTGTCCCGTACTGTGCATCTTGCCACCCATCTTAGACACGTTATCCCCATCTCCTCTAGCTTCCTCAGCTGGTTTGCCTTCACTGCCCAGGTTTGTACACCATACAGTAGTACTGGTTGCACCACTGTTTTGTACAACTTGCTTTTGTACTTCTTTGGCAATCTTCTGTCATTTACTACCATGACAGTTCTGTAACAGTTGTTGCATTTCCTCTAACTTTAGCTTTAATTTCTTCATTCAGACTTCCCTTTTTCTCAACCACCCCCCAGGTACTTGAAACTGTTAACTTGTTTCACTCTTTTCCCTTGTGTTTCGTTTTTCATCTTCTGATTCCCCTCGTTTTCTGCTATAACAGCTGTCTTATCTGTACTCAGTTTCATCCCATGTCTCTTCAGTTTTTCATTCCATTCCCTTGTATGAAGTTTGCATTCTTTGTGTGCCTGTAATGCTACACTATCTGCATACAGCAGCTTTGTTATCTGTCCTTTCCGACATATTTGCTGATGTAGTCCATCACCAGTATCAACAGTGGTGATTTCAGCATTTGAAATAAAGGCATTCAGTGAAAAAAAAAACTTATTCAAGCTATGATTGCTTAGCAGGTAAGATTGAGGTTGGATAAGCAATTCAGAGAAACAATAGCAGGATATATGTATGGCTCCCGAATATGCAGCAACGTCTAAAATATTTAGGATTTTTGCTTGGAAGTGTTGGCATAAGTATTTTTATACCCCAAGCAGACTCCAAAGAATTTTCCTCAGGTAGATTGCAAATGTTGGAGGTGTGATGGGGCAGAAAAAGTTAACTGAGAACATTATTTTGGGGAGTGTAATGAGCTGGCAGATTTTAAAAATTCCCTGCAGACAACTTAATCAGAAATATTGGATGAAAATGGATTTAATTAAGGAAATTAGTTTTGAGCTTTGATGGGCGGCCGCGGTGGTGCAGCGGTTAGCGTTGCCACCTCACAGCAAGAGGCTCTCTGGTTCGATCCTCGGCTGGGGTGCCTTCTGTGAGGAGTCTGCATGTCCTCCCTGTGGTTGCATGGGTTTCCTCCCACATCCCAAAGACATGGTATAGGTGGATTGGACACTCTAAATTGGCCCTAGGCGTGAGTGCTTGCATGTGTGTGCCTTCTGTGGGAGGTTGGGTGCTGGGCTGGCAACTCGACACCGTAAAACTCCACTGCCAGTCATGAGCAGACAGGTGATCTGCTGTGGCGACCCCTTACCAGGAAAAGCAGAAAGAAGAATTTTTGAGCTATGATACAGTACTGGAATTGCTTAGACATAGTAAGGCCTTGCTGAGTTTAATTCTGGTTGCTGCCTAAAAAGCACTTACTAGAAAATGGAACTCAAAGTCTAAACCAACCATACTAGAAGTAGTGAACATGATAACAGAGATGAAAGAACTGGAAATGGGATCTGTAGAAAAGGGTAGCAGCAAATTACATAGGGAAAAAAATGGGAATTATGGGAACAGTACATGCAGAACAATGTTTTGGAGGAGGGATGAGGTTTAAGGGAAGGCAGGAATTGAATGAGCTGTGTAATGTTCTAATGACAATGACTGTATTGGTCTACGTCAGAACATCGAAAGTTCATACTTTCGAATGTTCTTACATTGACCCCTATTCAGTGAACGCTGTAATAGTGAAACGACAGATAACAGAATTTTTTCCTAGGGAAAGAATTTGGTTGTCCGTTTCTGTCGTTTCACTATTTTCAGTGCTGTGGTGGAAAGTTACTGGTCAGGTTCAGGTAAGTGTGTGATTGGGCGTGGGTTAGGTGAGTTAGGGTTAGGGTGCGAGGGAGGTATGTGTGCGATTGTGTGGACATGAGGGTTAGGTGAGTTAGGGTTAGGGCGCGGGTGAGGTGAGTGTGCAATAGCGACGGACCGTAGGGTTAGGGCTTGGGTTTGGATTAAGGTAAGTGGATAGTTAGTGGTGTTTGTACAGTTTAGTGTAGGGTTAGCTGTGAGATTTTGGGTGTATGTGTGTGGTTTGCTGTTTGTTTGGTGTGCTTGTGTTGTGTGTATGTGTTTTGGAACAGCAAATTTTTTCCCTAGGAAAAGAATTCGCTGTTCTGAATGTTCGATGTTGTCAGCGTTCGCTGATTAGGGGTCAATGTAAGAACATTCGACAATGTGAACTTTCTGTGTTCTGATATAGACCCGACTGTATAGTATATTGTATGTAATGTATAATGTTTGCAACTGAAAATATGTCAGTATGGTCTAAATGTGTGATTCCCTATGTCATAAGTGATAATTCAATAAAATGTTTCTTGTAAAAAAAAATTAAAAATCAAATAAGATGGAGGTGTTGCAACTCAGCAGCCCAGTAGCACCAGCCTTTATGAATCCCTTCATTTTTTGTCATTGAATGAATTGACTTGTATGGCTAAGGTTTCTCTGGCCAGTAGGAACAAAGCAGGAGACAGTGGGAACCATTGCTTGGTGCCCTTTAAAGGAATTGAATGGGGTATGGCTTCATTTGAAAGAACTGAGACTATGGAGAAATTTTAAAGTGCATGTACTGCTTTTAGGAAGTGAGATTGGAAGGTTATAAATTCCATCTGTGATCCGTTTCCTTAACTAATCCCACCTTATGGTATAGAAACCCTTCTCAAAGCTGAATAAGACTGCTACTGTATGATAAAAGGCATTTTAAGTGGTCTGAATTAAGATGAATGATGCTCTTAAACATCCAAGTAAACAAAAAGCAGGCCAGCACAATTCGGTGTGGAAAAAATATATTATGTTATAAATAGTACATGGTGTATTAAAAAATACACCTACCCAACAATAACATCAGACCGGTTTCGGCATCACTGCCTGCCTCAGTGAGCAAAAAACAATTGACCATATGGCCGAAACCGGTCTGATGTTATTTTTGGGTAGGTGTATTTTTTAATACACCATGTACTATTTATAACATAATATATTTTTTCTACACCGAATTGTGCTGGCTTGCTTTTCTTGACTTGGACATTTAGGATTTTGAGCCGTTGCACTAGCCGTACTTGCGGGTCTCTCATAGTATCAGTTGATGCTCTTAAACAATCACAACTAGATTTTCTTTTAACAAAGTTAGCCTGTGAAGTATTAGTAAGTTGGTTTTAAAGGGGGCTGAACTGAGTGTGCCAGGTGTTTTGCATATACTTTGGCCTCAACGTGTATAGTAAAATAGGCAGTAGTTACTAGTAAGAGTAGGATCTTTACCTCCTTTTGGCAGAAGGGTAGTAAAGGAGGTTTCATTGAGTTGGATGAGTTCTCTTTGGTTTGCATAACTGTGAATAATTTACATTATTACCATCCAGGCCACTGGCTTTCCCATTAGGAGTTTAAGTTGTATGAATAGTTCTGCCGTAATGAAAAGGGAAATTTTCAAATTCCTATTTGTGAATGATTAAGGAATTCTAGCACTGTGTCCATCTGGCACAAATTTCTGCTTCTAGTAACTAATATGTTACTGATCATAGAAGTCTTGAAAGGCCTAACTTATGGCCAGGAGACTGATTAATGATTTTACTCACTTTGCTTTTATCATAATAATAGACCTGTCAATCCTGCATGTATTCATTTTTAAGCCATATTTAAAAATATCATGAAACTCAACCAACTGGTCAGGGAAAAGCAAGTCGTTAATAGCTCCAGTCAGAATGTTAATCTGTTCCTCAAGAGATTTTATTTTCTGTAGTTGTCATGCACCATAAGTTGCATAAATTCACAACCAGTCCAGTCAAAAAATTCTAACAGTTCATGATGAAAAACTGACCCAGATACTACCCCCATTCGGAAATATAAAAATGCGCAAACCGTTAAGAACACGCTTGTTTAGAACACAAAAGTTCAAAAAAGAATTGTCCATTTGTAGTGCTCAATATTTTTTCAAACTGTTTAATCTTTCCATTCAAGGAAAGGTCTTAATCATTTACGGTTTCTCCCAGATATCCTGCATCACCAAATCCATGAAAATTGTATGTATGTGAAAACCGTTCTTTAATGTCAATATTATATTATTCTCCAGAAAATCCTGGGACCATTATTTAACAGTGTCACCAAGACTACATTTAGTTATCCCTCTAGAACAAATTGCAGTGTATGATGCTTTCTCAATAGCGTATTAACTTGTTTCAGGAACTGGAACTGGAACTGGAACTGATGCCATCAGCTGCTCCAGTCAAACAATCCACCTGAGTCTTCAGTTGTTGTATGCAGCTTAAAGAATAATAAGATGTTCTTCGTGTTCCGAATACCACAGTCAATGTTTTTTTGCATCGGCTGCTGTCACTTGTTGACTGACATCAGGTCGTCAGTGCTATAAAGCAAGGCAGCTGACGCCATTATATCAGGCTTTCTTGCTGTGGAGCTCGTACCAGAAGCAATTCGCAAGTGTGCTGGTCGGTCACTACCAGAGCTTGAATTACAGCTGTAAATGTCTAAAGTTCAGTACCCCACTGGGGATTCTTTTTTTCTTGCACTAACCAATGTCCGCAAAAGTTAACAATTGTCTCGCCTGTGGAATGCAGATCCCACACTGAGACTTCCATTCATACTGCATCACTTGTTTAGGCCCAGACCACAACGTCACCAGTTCGGTGCCCTCTTTAACACAAGAACCATTCATTGTAGAGCTCTTATTGCAGACAGGTATTTTCGTCTTCCATCTTCGCATTCCGAAATGGCATCCATCAGCCAACAATCCGTAGACATTCCCAAAAAACATAGATAACAATAGAGACAGACCACACAAGGCTAAGCCTTCCGACGATGCTACCACTAAGCAGGTTGTCTTTTCTTCGGAATCCAGTGAGGCACTTTTGCAGCCCATGATGCACGATACAATATCTATGCAGGCTTCTACCAAGACCCGTTTGGAGTCCGGTATGCTGCAGAAATCTTCTTCATCTTCCGAGCCTTGGTTGTCTCTGCCTCGGTTGGGTCCGGAGCTGCTATGCACGCACCGGCTTCCGAAGAGGCCTTTCGCACTACCGATTTCTAGACAAAAACTGACATCTTCCCATCCAACTAACGTTTCTCTCAGACCAATGGATACTCTTAGGCCTAGAAGCCAGGCCACTCCTAGAAAATCTACCTCTAGCTACCATCTTACTCCTGCTTCACCACCCCAGGCCCAAATGCTTAAGATGGCAGAGGATCTTCTCTCCCTTATCAGGGGTAATCAGGCCACAACTTCTAAAAGGAAAAGGTACCATTCTCCTGAAATAATGACAGTGCAGGATTCTGAGGAATCTGATTATTCAGATTTTGAAGAGGAACAACAACCTCTGGGTGCTTATGAGGATTCAGATGCAGAGGAATCCATTCCTTCTGCCTCCCCTTCAGAAGATCTTTCCTTTGAGGAAACCCTTCACACCCTCAGGGAACATTTCCACTGGGAATCTCAGGACTTCCGTCAGTTTAAGAAAAGACTAAGAGAGTTTCTAGACCTGCCCAGCACAGACCCCTGGCCATCCCCCTATCTTAGAAGTGCAGGATGATGTTTTCCCTGAATCCAGCATAGCCCCTGATGTCCTCCCACCTGCTGCAAGTAAACCTGACAGGTATTACAGAGTACCAGATTCTCACAAATACCTGTACAGAAATCCTGCTGCAGACCCAGAGGTCATTACACAGGAACCTAAAGCAGCTAAGGCTAGTTCTGCAAAGAATTCTATACTTTTTGACAAGGATTCCAGAGCTCTGGACAGATGGATAAAAAAAGTATACACCTCTGCAACCTTAGCTATCAGAGGACTCAGCTGTCAGTTCCTTATGTTAAAATATCAACAGCACACTTTGGAACTATTAAAGCAAAAGATTTCTACCTTTCCTGACTGTGCCAATTTGAAAGAGTTAGCAGATTTACTGCACTCTACTTGTCAAGTGGCCAAACACTTATTACACTGTGGATATGATGCCCTAGAAACCTCAAGCAGGGCAGCAGTGTCAGGATCTGTCATTAGGAGACATGCATGGCTGAAGGAACAACCTCTCCCTGATCATGTCGAGTCTAAATTAATTGATACACCCGTAGATAAGGACCGCTTGTTTGGAGTAAAAGCAGAAGAGGTGCTTAAAAAGATGGAAGACAAAGCAAAATCTATGCAAATAGTAAAAGATTTCTTTCAGGTTCAACCTCCTAGATTCAAAAGGAATTTTCCTTCTAAGTACTGGTCCTTTCCTGCACCTAGCAGACAGGGGCAAGGTAAGCCCCGCAGGGACAGACCACCCAGGCCCCTATCACAGGGACAGGGAGTTCTAAGCCATCCTTCTATGGCAAAAACTCTTAATGACTCCCTCTCCCCCCTCTGCCCTCCTTTCACTCACCAAAAGCTAGGAGGAAGGCTGTCACTCTGCAAAGGAAATTGGCTTTCTGTAACAAAGGCCCAATGGATCTTAAAGATCATTTTTCAGGGATACAAGTTCTCCTTCAACGAACTCCCATTTCCAAGAGGGTACCCAGACTTACCTCCAAATCAGTGGGCAGAGGCATTGAAACAAGTCCAAACTCTCATATCCCAGGAGGCAGTAGAACCTGTTCCCACAGATCAAACAGGCAAAGGCTTTTACTCCAGACTGTTCTTTGTTCCCATAAAAGAGAGCACTTGGTGCCCCATCCTGGTTCTATCCATTCTGAACACCTCCCTGGTGGTCCCCAAATTAAAAATGCTAACTTTGCAGCAGCTGCTTCCTATGCTCAAAGAGAATGCCTGGTTAGTGACCCTAGACCTAAAAGATGCCTACCTCCACATCCCCATAAGAGAATCCTGCAGGAAATTCCTGCACTTCAGAGCAGGCTCACAACACTTTCAGTTCTCAGTGCTACCCTTTGGGTTATTTACTGCTCCCAGTGTATTCACCAAATGCTTAGCCCAGCCATAGCATTTTGCAGACAGAGAAATATACAGATTTACCCTTATCTGGATGACTGCCTCATTCAGGCAGAGTGCAAAGAAAAGCTTCCCCAGAACCTCCTCTTTGTCAAAACCCTCCTAACTTCCTTAGGGTTCACCATCAGTGAGAAGAAATCAAAGCAAACACCCTCTAGGAGGATCATTTTCTTGGGAGCACTGATGGACATAGCATCCCAAATGGCCTTCCTATCCCCAGAAAAGCAGAGCGTCCTGCCTCTCTACTCTACTTTACCCAGCTGGGTTCCACAATTCACCTCATGGTTTGGAAGTTCCTGCAAGCCTTGGGGTACATGGCATCTTGCATCCTTCTAATTCCTCTGTCCAGGCTTCAATGAGAAAACTTAATTGGTATCTAAAGAACCTTTGTAGTCAGCACTCTCAGCCTCTAGAGACCTCTGTCCCTCTGATCCCCTGTATAAGGGCCGAGTTTCTCTGGTGGGCAGGAGCCTGTGCCAAGAACAAGGGTCTTCCCTTCATCCTCCGCCCTACCAGGCAGACCATCACCACCGACGCCTCAGACATTGCTTGGGGCGCTCACCTAGTAGGCAGCTGCACCCAAGATCTTTGGGATGCCCAGCACCTTCCCTTACACATCAGCCAGAAAGAAATGATGACAGTACAAAAGGCTCTGGCATCCTTCAAACCCCATCTCAGGCCAGGGGTTCTCCTTATCAAAACAGATAACACCACTGTAATGTGGTACATCAACAAACAGAGAGGGACTCAGTCTTATCCTCTGTGCAGGCTAGCCATGAACCTCTGGCTGACAGCCTCCTCCATGGGATTACACCTAATAGCCCAATGCCCACTTGGGATCAACAACACCCTGGCAGACCACTTAAGCAGAAACTTACTGGACCCCCATGAATGGCAGCTCCACAGAAAAATCTTTTTGCAAGTCACTCAGGAGTGGGGAACTCCGGAGGTGGATCTCTTTGCTTCATACCTCAACCACCAGCTAAAAAAATTCTGTACCAGGGAGTATCACCACCTACCGTGGAAGGTAGATGCCTTGACCTTCCCCTGGAACTCCCTCTTTGTGTATGCATTCCCACCTCTGCCTCTTATTCCCAAGGTACTGATCAAGGTAAGGGAGGAGAGACCAAAGGCCATCCTCATTGCTCCAGATTGGCCCAGGCAGCATTGGTACCCCTTATTGCGCAGACTGACATCACAGCCTCCCAGGCAGCTTCCCCTGATCTTAGACCTCCTGACTCAGGTGGGTGGGGGGGGGAATGCTACACCCAGACTTGCAGACTCTCAAACCGTCAGCATGGCTAATACTCTAAAAGTAAACAAGGGGCCCCTGTTAAGCAAACAGGTCCTAGACATTATCACAGAGGCCAGAAGTCCCAGCACCAGAAAGTCTTATGCAGGGAAATGGAAAAGATTCTGCTCCTGGAGCTAGTCCAGAGGGGGCAGTTCCTCACAACCTTCCATCCCTCTTATTCTGGACTATCTAGCGGAGTTACTCAATAGTGGCCTCTCCTTCTTTTCTATTAAAGTCCATGTCTCAGCCATTTCAGCTCATTTCGATGCAGACCAGCCCCTGTTCTCACATCCTTTGATTAAACAATTCCTCAGGGGGCTTCTAATATCAGACCTCCCAGAAGGCCACCCACTCCAGCCTGGGACCTGAATTATGTTTTGGAAAAACTAACCTTACCCCCCCTCAAACCTGCTGCTTCAGCAGAACTGAAATACCTCTTCTGGAAGACTGCTTTCCTACAAGCTATCACCTCAGCCAGAAGTGTTTCAGAACTTCAGGAACTGATGGCCATTGAGCCCTTCATCATTTTCCATGCAGATAGGGTCTCCCTGAGGACTAACCCCTCCTTTATGCCCAAGGTGGTATCTAATGTAACTCTCAACTAGGCCATACATCTACCCACCTTCTTCCCTATCCCTCAAAACAAGGGGGAAAGAATTCTGCACTCACTAGACATGCACAGACAGCTCAGATACTACCTGGACCATACTAAACCCTTCAGGAAAACAGACTAACTTCTTGTCAGCTTTGCCCCAGGGACAGAGGGGAAGCCCATTTCCAAGCAAACCATTTCCAAATGGATATCACACTGTGTCCATTTCTGCTACAGATTACATGGGAAACCACCTCCTAAGTCTGTTCATACCCATTCCACTAGGGCAGCCTGCACTTCCACAGCATTCCTCAGAGGAATTCCCACCAGAGACATCTTGGAAGTTGCCACCTGGACCACTGTCCATACCTTTCCAAAGCATTACCACCTACCTCTTTTCTTTAAGGCTAGGGCAGAGTTTGCTTCTGCTGTTCTGCAGGGGATGCTTACCCACACCTAGGCCTCTAACTAATCCTTCCACCCCTCTCCTCAGCTTTGGGAATCCTCCCACAGGTGTTGACTGCAACAGTGAAACACAAAGAACATAGTATAGTTGTGTACACTTACCATAAATGTAGATGTTTGAGTATATTTACTGTTGCAGTCCTGGCTCCCCCCTTCCCCCTTATATCCTCTTTCCTTAGGGAGACATAAGCTTCTTATGGTGGCTTTTAGCCACCAGGACCACTTTACCATATTTCCTTGGGCTTCTGACTGGTTAGGGCAAGAAAAACTGATGTAATGGTGTCAGCTGCCTTGCTTCATAGCACTGACAACCTGACGTCAGTCAACAAGCAACAGCAGCCGATGCAGAAAAACATTGACTCTGGTATTCGGGCCGGCTGAGGGCTACCACAGCAGGGATAACCCCCACAGGTGATGATTGCAACAGTGAATACATTAGAAAATCTACATTTATGGTAAGTGGACACAACTGTACTTTCCCGAGGTACATCTCACACACACACTCTCATACTAGCCTCAGGTCCGGAAAACATATCCAATTGTGACATCTCAGGAACGTAGTAAATATAAAGTAAAATGAAGAACCAAACCGCACAGGTGTACTAAAACAACATAATAAAAAACAAAAAGAAAGTAACTCCTTAGATGTCACAAAGCTGTTTAGTAGATAACCAAGCGTTTTTGTTAGTATGAATGTTCTGAACATCATCAGAGTGAATAAAATATAATTTCCTGTTATTTAAATATCAAATTTGGCACGAAAACCTCCATCAATCCTTAAAGACTTATCACATAAAATAAAATAAATTACAATGTATAACCAAATTTGCATACTAAATCACATCTTAAAGCCATTTAATAGATAACGAACATCATACAATATTAACTAACTATAAAATCACAAAAATAATACAAATTCATCTGTAAAAAACACTCACAATTTGGGAAAAAAAAAGATTAAAATCAATAATTCACAGAAATATATTACATTAAATTCATTGTTAACAATTAATTTATAGCTTATCTGCCTAAACTTTTAATTAATACACAACCAATAAAAATCAAATCATTAATACCTGGCTTAATTGCAACATTGAAAAAGGGCTACCAATATAGTTCTGTTTGTTTTAACACTAGTCCCCAATCTCCCTCTCTAATAACATGAGAGACCTATTGCAAAACAGTAAAGGAAAATTTCCTAAAATCTACACAATTGAATAGAGTGTTTATATAAAGCATTAAAATCATTCTTCCTGTGAATAACATAAATGTACTGATATATTCTGTTTTTCAAAGGACCCTCTGTCTTCCCAATGTAGAATGTATTTTATTTTTTTATTACTTGTGTGCTTGACACATGACTGACCATGCCAATTCTATTTTACTTGGATATCCTTGGTCCAGTAATCTTCCAGACTGTGCATGCCTTTGTAAAGGCAGGTGCTTTTCCACCAACACTTAGAGGCTGTTGTTACCCTCTTCCATTATGAAACAGTTATGAGACCCATGTGATCTGTAGTACTGTCACCAAGTCTCTAAATGTCCATTTACTGGAAAAGTTGTTTGTTAACCAGGGTGGAATGACCATTTTCAATTTCAGCTTAGGGTTACAGATTTAAAATAAACAGTTGGTTAATATACAAACATACACATGTTTACAGAAAATGTCAGAGAAATCAACATTATACCCAGTAGGCCCAAACAGTGTAGACAGATCATCATCTTCTTTCGGCTGTTTCTGTTAGAGGTTGCCACAGCGGATCATCTGTTTCTATTACTTCCTGTCCTCTGCGTCTTGCCCTGTCACACCAACCACCTGCATGTCCTCTCTCACCATATCCATAAACCTTATCTTAGGCCTTCCTCTTTCCTGTTACCTGGTAGCTTCATCCTTAGAAACTTTTTCCCAATATACTCAGCATCCCTCCTCAGCACGTCCAAACCAATGTAATCTTGCCTCTCTGGCTTTGTCTCCAAACCTTCCAACCTGGGCTGACCCTCTAAATATACTTATTCCTAATCTTGTCCACTCTCGTCACACCCAGTGCAAATCTTAACATCTTTAACTCTGCCACATCCAGCTCTAACTCCTGCCTTTTTGTCGGTGCCACTGTCTCCAACCCATGTAACATAGCTGGTCTCACTACCCTCTTGTAGACCTTCCCTTTCACTCTTACTGGTACTCGTTTGTCACAAATCACTCCTGACACTCTTCTCCACCCACTCCATCCTGCCTGTACTCTCTTCTTCGCCTCTCTTCCACACTCACCATTACTCTGAACTATTGATCCCAAGTATTTAAACTCATCCACCTTTGCCACCTCTACTCCTTGCATCCTCACCATTCCTCTATCCACCCTCTCATTCACACAAATATATTCTGTCTTAGTCCTGCTGACCTTCATTCCTCTTCTCTCTAGAGCATATCTCCATCTCTCCAGGGTCTCCTCCACCTGTTCCCTACTCTCACTAGAGATCACAATGTCATCTGCAAACATCATAGTCCACGGGGACTCCTGTCTGATCTCGTCTGTCAACCTGTCCATCACCATTGCAAATAAGAAAGGCCACAGAGCTGATCCTTGATATAATCCCACCTCCACCTTAAACGCATCCGTCACTCCCACCGCAGACCTCACCGCTGTCACACTACTCTCGTACATATCCTGTACCACTCTTACATACTTCTCTGACACTCCTGACGTCCTCATACAATACCAAAACTGCTCTCTAGGCACCCTGTCTCTCTAAGTCTACAAAAACACAATGCAACTCCTTCTGACCTTCTCTGTATTTCTCCATCAACACTCTCAGAGCAAACATCGTATCTGTAGTGCTCTTTCCCGCCATGAAACCATACTGCTGATCACTAATCATCACGTCCCTTCTTAACAGTGTAGACAGATAATAAAGGCAAAATATTCATATTCAAAGTATTCATTTACAAAATATATACAGTAATCATAAAAATGAAAAACATTTTCAAATGCAATGTAGTTCTTCACAAAATATGTACAGTAATCATAGTTATTATCACACCCCAAGAATGGAGCATAATTTATGAGAAGAGATACAGGGGTGTTGAAAAGTTATGTTTATAGTTAAGAATGTTAAAGAAAATAATGTCATTCGATGGGAAGAGACATGAATAAAAGAAAGATGTTAAAGCAGAATTTTACAGAATGTATATGGAAGACAGAAGAATGGGACAGGAAGAATGGGGGAAAAGTGAAAAGAAAGGTGTGAAAAAGAGTTGTTGTTTGAGTGAAGTGGATGATTATGCATGGTTTAGTATGTCTTTTGATTTAGGTGATACTCATGTTGGGAAAGCCTATGCATTAGCCTTCTTTAAATGAGTATTTTTTTGTACATAAAATTTTGGGTAGGAGGGCATTCATTTTACTTGACCCAAACAGCTCTACTTTCCACTGAACAATGGCTTTCAGAAAACTTACTGATCCTCAATCCCACAAAAAACAAACTCTTATTCTTTCTGCTCCACTCTCTTACTCATCATAAATCCTCCTTTGTCATTAAGTCTTGTAATAACACAGCTATCCTAACTGACACCTACACCAAACTCCTAGAAGTCATCATCGACGATGAACTAAAATTCAATCAACACATACAGCAATGCATAAAGAAAACACATCAGAAACTAGGTCTCTTATACTGGAACAAAAAATATCTCAGTTCCAAGGCTAAACTCACCCTAGGACAAGCACTTCTCCTCCCCTCGCTCCAGTTCTCACAAATATCCAAAAAACTATCCTGAACAAGCTCCAACAATCCTATTACAAAATAGCCAGATTCATCACTAACTCCCCAAACAACACACACCACTGTATTGCTTTAAAGTCTCTACAATGGCTAGAACTCCCACAACTACTACATCTCTACCAGTTTCACATGCTGCACTCTATGCTCTTTAAACCATCCTACTGTCCATCTTTCTCTCTCCTTGTCTCTGTCTACACCCCATCTCGACCCTGTCCAACTTTCTAAGCTAATATGAAAGCATTTTGAGGTCTTTAAGTAGTTTCTGATAGTAGTTTGCAAGGGACTTGTTCTGAATAAAGCCACATAACCGGCCTTAGGCATAGGCCAACTAGGTGGCTGTCTAGGGTGCCGCTGTAGCAGGGGCGCTTTTCCAATAGTTATTTGGTGTAGATAGACCAGGATGGGGGCACCGTGGAGCCCTATTGCCTAGGGCACCAGCTGACCTAAGGCCGCTGCTGTATAGCCATGTTGTCTAAGTAAAGAGTAATGTTGAGGGAGGGAATGGCATTGCATTAGGTAGGTTGTTGATGTACAAGGAAAGTAGTATAAAGAGTACAGTACTAACTCCTGAGGGCTCCTTTTGTTAATTCAGCTGTAGGAAGTACAGATGATCCTAGATGTTCTTCATCTCACATTGCTGCAGTCCTTACATATGGGGTAGTCCGCTGTCCTCGGTCGGCCCGAATACCAAAGTATTAGGCTGACATCGGTCAAGGCGCTTAAAACTGACATCAGGACGTCAGGGTACAAAAGCGCATGACCGACGTCATTTCCTCAGTCTTTTTTGCCGCATGGTCCGATGCAGAAGCAGCGTTGCAAGTGCCGTTTGGCGTTCTGAAATTTTTCGAATTTGGAGTTTCAGACTGAATCCAAGTTGGCTAAGTACCCCGTTGGGGAATATTTTGGTTTTTTCTTGCCTCAGTGTTTTACCGGATGTCAGAAAAAGTGAATAACTGTATTTCTTGTGGGAAACAGATACCGCATAGGGATTATCATTCTTTGTGTATTCCTTGTTTGGGGCCTGAGCACGACGTTGTTGGGTGTCGCTTTTGTGCTAGGTTCAATAAACGCACTATTAAGCGGAGGTTAGATTGTGCTAGGCTGGTCTTTGGGAAGCGGTGCAATTATAATATGCCATCGGATTCTCCGGCGCCCGCTTCTCGAGAAGCGCAAAGACAAAGCAGTTAAACCCAGGCAAGATGAGTAGTCCGTTCGGACGCCGGTTCTTTAGAGGTTTTAGTGGAACCGGTGGTTCCGGGAGACTTCTCTGGAGTCTCAGGGGGAGACTTTGATTTTGCAGGAGGTGGTCTCTCAGGAGGCAAGTCAGGCTGAAGGGGCTTCTCAAGTTACTGTACTCCCCTCCCTTCCTAGGGTGGTTAGGCCTTCTCCTTCTGTTTCCAAGGCTTCTCCCAGAGGCAGGCCAGTTTTAGCTTCTGTTGGTGTCACTCCTAGTTCAGCAGGGTCTGTGCCTAAGAAGCACATGCTTAAAATGGCAGAAGATTTGATTACTCTGATTAGAGGTTCTTTGCCCCTCCTGATAAGAGGCCTAGGGTGGAGCCAGAGTTGGGAAGTTTTGAGCAGGCTTCGGATGTTTCAGAGTCTTCAGCTGAAGACTTGCAGGAGTACTCTCCTTATTCTGATTCTGATGCAGATGATTCCACTCCTTCTGCTTCTCCTCCAGAGGATTTTTCTTTTCAGAGACACTTCATTCTATGAGGGAACATTTTAAGTGGGAAGGTCAGGACTTCTCTGATTCTCGGAAAAGGCTTAGGGAATTTTGCTGTTACCCCAGCATAGGCCCTTGGCTATACCCCTGTTCTGGATGTTGTGGAAGATGTGTTTGCAGAGGCTTCACTTAATCCTGATTCTCTGCCTCCTGCTCCTGTTAAACCGGATAGGTATTACAGGGTGCCTGAGGCTCATAAATATCTTTATAAGAGTCCTAGGGCGGACCCAGAAACTATTAGTCAGGGGCCTAAGGGTGTCAAGGCCTCTGTTGTAAAAAATCCGGTTCCTCTAGATAAAGAAGCCAGAGCTTTGGATAGATGGGGAAAGAAGGTCTATACATCTTCTACCTTAGCTATGAGGGCTTTGAATTGCCAGCTTCATATGTTGAAATATCAAAACTTTCTTCTTTCTCAATTGAAGTCTAAGGTGGATGCTCTGGCGGAAGGCATTGAGTGTAAAGAATTACAAGATTTGGTGCATGTCTCTGAACAGGTGGGTAAGCATTCATTACAGTGTGGTTTTGATGCTGTTCAGGCCTCGTCTAGGGTGGCTGCCACTGGCTCAGTTCTTCGCAGGCACGCCTGGCTGAAGGATCAGAATTTATCTGACCATGTTAAGACAAGGATTTTGGATGCTCCTTTGCAGTCTGATGTGTTGTTTGGTTCACCTGTGGAGTCAGTCTTGAAGAAAATGGAAGACAAGGCTAAGTCTATGCAGGCTGTTAAAGATTTTTGCAAGTTCAGCCTCCAAGTTTAGTAGGAATTGGCCTGCTAAGGGGTGGACGTATCCTTCTTATGATTCTCAGTCTAGGGGTAGATCTAGACGTGGTAGGGGCAGAGCTCAGAGTTCTTTCAGACCTAGAACAGGGAGTTCACCTGCACAATCTTGGTGAGGGCAGGGGCCAGTCCTTTCGTAAACAGGCCCAATGACCTACTTTTTCAGCTGCCAGATCCTTCTTGCCTGGCAGCACCTTTGGGAGGAAGGTTAGCACTCTTCAAGGAAAATTGGATGTTGATTACCCAAGACAAATGGGTATTGGATATCATACATCAGGGTTACAAGTTTTATTTCCATACCTTGCCTCCTTTCAAAGGCATGCCGGACGTTCCTCCTCAGCAAAGACTAGAGGCTCACAAACAAATTTCTCTACTACTTCAAATAGGGGCCATACAACCGGTCCCTCTGCCAGAAGTGGGCCTAGGATTTTATTCTCGCCTGTTTCTAGTACCAAAGAAAGGAAACACGTGGAGACCAATTTTGGATTTATCTATCCTCAACACATATCTGGACATTCCCAAGTTCAAAATGTTGACGTTACGACAGCTTTTACCTCTGCTGGGCAAAGATCACTGGATGGTGACTCTGGATCTCAAGGAAGCTTACCTTCATGTTCCTATCAGGCCCAGTTGCAGGAAGTATCTGCGTTTTCGGGCTGGGACTTCACATTATCAGTTCTCTGCATTGCCCTTTGGCTTATCTACTGCGCCCAGAGTGTTCACGAAGGTTCTGGCTCCAGTGGTAGCTTTCTTCAGGCTAAGAGGAATACAAATCTATCCTTATTTGGACGATTGCCTGATTCTGGCCCAAGAAAAGGACGAACTTCTTCATCATTTACAGTATGTGATGGCAGTGTTAAGATGCCTGGGGTATTCTGTGAACGAAAATAAAGTCCAGTCTAGTACCCTCTCAGGACATGTGCTTTCTGGGTGTGAGACTGAATACAGCATCCCAGATGGCCTTTTTGACCCCGGACAAACAAAAGAATCTTTCTCATTACTTCCACCACTTGTCTCGTCAGTCCAGGCTGACTGCAAGGACAGTCCTTCAAGCCTTGGGGTTCATGGCATCTTGTATTCTGGTACTTCCCAATGCCAAACTGCATATGAGGAAGCTACAGTGGTATCTCAAGAATGTATGGACACAGCACTGCCAAGATTTGGACACTGTCATTCAGATAATACCTTGCATTCAAAAGGAATTTTTGTGGTGGGCTCAGGAATGTCACCTAAACAAGGGACTCTCTGTGACCCGGCCAGAGGCGAGTCAGATTTTAACGACAGATGCCTCAGACAAAGCTTGGGGAGCTCATCTAAATGGAAAATGGGTACAAGACACGTGGCCTGCCAGACTTCAACATCTACATATCAACTTGAAGGAGATGTTAGCAGTCCAATTTGCATTGATAGCTTTCAAGGATTTACTTCTTCCAGGGCAGGTGTTGATTCAAACAGACAACACAACTGTCATGTGGTACATCAACAAGCAAGGGGAACGATTCTTATCCTCTATGCAGACAAGCAATGATTTTGTGGGAGACTGCTCTCAGTTTACAGCTAAATCTTCAGGCAAAGTTTCTGCCAGGAGCACAGAACTCCTTAGCAGATGTGTTGAGCAGACAAATTATGGATCCCCACGAGTGGAAATTGGATCCTCATGTATTTCAGAGATTGACAGTGTTATGGGGAACTCCAGACATAGATCTGTTCGCTTCTCCACTAAATTACCAGCTGCCAAAGTTTTGCACAAAAGGTTTCATCCCACAGCTTGGAAAGTGGATGCTCTCTCATTCAATTGGAGCAATCTTCACGTGTATGCCTTTCCACCTCTGCCTCTCCTCCCAAAGGTACTGCTGAAGGTCAGACAGGACAAGCCAAACATGATTTTAATAGCTCCAGATTGGCCTCGACAGCACTGGTACCCATTACTGAGAAGTCTGGTACAGGAGCCTCCATGGCCTTTGCCTTCGATTCCTCACCTGCTGTCTCAGGAGAACAGTCATTTACTCAATGTCAAACTTCATTCTCTACATCTGACAGCCTGGCATATTCTGTTTTAAACCCTGGAGGGTCTCAGCTTCCACAACAAGTTTTGAATGTTATTTTGGAGGCCAGAAGGCCTAGTACAAGGAAAGTTTACGCAGATAAATGGAGGAGATTTTTATTTTGGAGTACAGCAAAGGACTTTGATGTTTCTAAACCTAATTTAAGTGTTGCGCTTCAATACCTTACTGAGTTATTGGACAAAGGTTTGTCCTTCTCCTCTATAAAGGTTCATGCTGCAGCAATTTCTGCTCACTATGACTGTGACCCACCATTATTTTCTCAGCCTTTGTTTAAGCAATTCCTTAGAGGGCAAAGAATATAAGACCCCACGTAGAGCTCCTACTCCTGCTTGGGATCTCAATTTTGTGTTGGAGAAACTCACTCTACAACCTTTTGAGCCTGCAGCATCGGCAGAGTTGAAATATTTATCATGGAAGACTGCTTTTTTGTTGGCCATTACCTCTGCGAGAAGGGTTTCTGAATTACAGGCCCTTATGGCAGTTGAGCCTTTCTTAATTTTCCACAAGAATAGGGTGTCTTTGCATACTAACCCTTCTTTTATGCCTAAAGTGGTTTCTAGTGTGGCTTTAAACCAAACTATTCATTTGCCTACTTTTTATGCAAACCCCCAAAATAAAGGGGAAAGGATTTTGCACACTTTGGATATACACAGACAGTTGCGATATTATTTGAGCAGAACTAAAGGGTTCAGGCAGTCTCAGCAGTTGTTTGTTTCTTTTGCTTTGGGTTCTCAGGGCAAACCTGTTTCAAAACAAACTATTTCTAAGTGGATTGGTTTTGTATTGCTTTCTGTTATTCCCATCATGGTAAGGAGATTCCAGCTGGGATTAGGCCTCATTCCACTAGGGCTACTGCCACTTCTACAGCTTTTAAGGGGGTGGCTACTAAAGATATTTTGGAAGCAGCTACTTGGAGTTCAGTGCATACTTTCTCTAAGCATTACCACCTTCCACTTTACTCTAAATCTAGGGCTGGATTTGCCACTGCAATTTTACAGGGCATTTTGGCAGCTCCTAATGCTTTATAGTTTTGCCATCCTCCCTTACCTCTGCTTTGGGATTCTACCCATATGTAAGGACTGCAGCAATGTGAGATGAAGAACATAGTACAGTTTTGTACCTACCATAAATGTAGATGTTCAAGATCCACATTGCTGCAGTCATTACCCTCCCTCCTTCCCTCTGTTGTTGAAGGTGGTGGTGTGGTTTCTGTTGTACATATTCTAAATATGGTTAGTGCACGGGTGGTTGGTTAGTTTTGCTGGTTTTTGGCTTTGGCCTTTCTTGTTAGGGCCTTCTGACATCTGGGGCAAGAAAAGACTGAGGAAATGACGTTGGTCATGCGCTTTTGTACCCTGACGTCCTGATGTCAGTTTTAAGCGCCTTGACCGACGTCAGCCTAATACTTTGGTATTCGGGCCGACCGAGGACAGCGGACTACCCCATATGTAAGGACTGCAGCAATGTGGATCTTCGAACATCTACATTTATGGTAGGTACAAAACTGTACTTTTTATTTTGTACGTCTTGTTTTGAGAGTCTTTAAAACACTCTATAGCCTGAATGCTGATACCTGCTGAAAGTAGGGCGTTTACTAAGAGAGAACAGTCTGCTGAGACAAAGCCTTTGAAATCAATGATTGTGAAGCCTTTTAGAAGGCATTTATTTATTTATTTATTACTTATTTTTATTTTGTTTTACATTTGTTGACCGGGGTTGTCCGACTGAGCTGAAGAGCCCTTTTTCAGCAGAGGCCCAGGGAGAAAAGTTCCAACATATTATACAATTTTCATTATAAATTAGCATTAAACAGCAATGTTACAGGATTATTACAAGACATTTATTAACATTTTGTAATACGTTGTCAGTAGAAGTGTAAGTTGAAGTCATAGTGCCTGACCAGATGTCATTCTAGTTATGGGAGAAAATCTCATCAGATAGGACATATGCATATAGCTGAATATATATTAGTTTTTTTCAGAAAGTTTACCCAGTGCTGGTAATGTAGAGATGGGTCAGAAATTGCTGGTTTTGGAGGATTCAGTTGTTTTGGGAAGATGTTTAGCTTTTGCTGTTTACCATTGTTCTGGCATAATTTTTGTGAGTCAGAGGTTGTAGAAGTATGTTTAAGGTTTGGAGGTATGTAGTCTTCTGTTTAATGACATTTCAGTATCCTTTACTTTTAATATTTTGAAGTAGAGTGGAGGTTGGTGAATTGATGTTTACATATAGGTGTTGCTCATTTTAATGTCTCCAAGTCTTTTGGGTTTCTGTTACCATGACTGGAATGGACCCCTAAGTATGATTAAAGTTAGTGAAATTAGTATTGTTCAAATCTTTGAAGTTAGCTGAAAGTGCTGTTTGCAGCATTCTCAGTGTGCCCAGAAATGACTCCTTCTGCAGTTCATACAGAGTTACATGTATCGGTAGAATATCTAAGTACAACTGCAAATTCTTTTTTATGAAACCCATTGCTCCTATTATTGGAACTGTTTAGATATCCGTATTGCCATTGTTTTTGCATGCATATCCTGGTATTTTATGACTTTTGTGTCTTTCCATACATAAGACACTGGTATCACTGGCTGTAGCAATTTCAGTGATCAATACTACCTTTGTCTTCATTTCATGGACCACTACATCTGGTTTTCTAGCATCTATTTTTTGAACGGCTTGTAATGTGTGATCCACGCGATATAAACTTCACTATTCTCTGTAAAGCTTTGAGGCTTATGGTTCCAGTGCTTCTCAGCTATTTCAGTATTATAATTTTTGCACCATCCCTAATGCAACAGTCTTTCACATTATTACACCTTTCTCTTTCCTCTGCCTGTATACTGCATATATAGGTGCCATTTGAATGTAGAGATGTTGAAATAGTGAGAGGAAGGAAAGAGAATTCATGTACAATATCAAGAGGTGTTAATGATCCTGATGGTGTTGTCAGTTTGCCTTTGTTTAATGGATCGTTTTAAGGGTTTCACCCATTTATTTGGTTACTTAAGTTCTAGATTTTTTTAGATTATTTTGAAGTGAGATTTGAGCAGATGATCCTTTATTATCACTGATGCATTAGCCTTAGCTTTACATGTTATAGTCTGCTAAGGATATAAAAGATGGCCAATCTTCCAAAGGCTTGGGCTCCTTTCCCATGCTCCAGGCTGTTGGTTGCACAAGCTCCTAAGCAGAAAAAAAAAGGAGCCTGGGCACAAAAGACTTTAGTACTTTCTTAACAACCTTAGAGAGCACTCCTCTTGTAGGCTGTAGAGAATCACTGTCGGCTTATGTTTTACATTGTTGGGCAGCTTAGTTCCCTCTGGGAAAAACCTTCCACAATATTTCATTTATGAGTAAAATGTGCTACTTTCTGTGAAAACTATATATTTTATTGAGTTTTGTGTGTTTTAGGAGGACTTTTGTATGACTTTTTTTCAGTGACAGACTTCTTATGTTCTACTTTTTAACGTTTTTCTGCTTGCTTATTCAATGGCTTTCATGGAAAAATTTGCTTATTTTGTGGGACATGCTGTGCTTTATTGGGGTAAAGTGTGTTTTGAGAATGTCATTTTGCATTTTGCTTGTGCACACTGTTTTTAACAACTTAAATGTTATTGACTCACTCTAGCTATGCTAACCAGGAATTAGTCTCTGTTTTTTGTAGAACAACCATGGAATGGCATCCTGGTCTCAAGGTTCTACCTTCCACTGGGCCTAGGAAAAAGCAAACTTATAAGGAGCTCTTGACAACACAGCAGGCTCAGTCTGTGTCTCATGCTGGTGGGTGACTATACTGTGGCCATTACTGATTCTTCAGACCATTCCCTTTTTTCTCCAGCACCCTCTGGTGTACCTTTTCAGCCACTATAGACCAGGGTCAGCTACATCCTCTGCAGCTCTTCAGATTCCCTTGCTGGGAATGGGAGAGCTACTCTTTTCATCTCAAAGGAGGAAGTGAGGAGTGCATCCCTGCATAGCTGGACTAAGAGACCTAATTTGCAGTATGAAGTTTCATTCATGAGTCAGAGTCAGCCCCCTTTTAGGGATGCCCCTAGAAAAACGAAACAGAAAGTTAAACATTTATCTTCTTCAGACTGTCTTTCTATAGATAAGGAATAGTTTGCTGGCTTGTCTCGGGGTTTATTGCATGAATTTAACCTCTGAAAGGTGACTGGAATTTTTGAAGAAAAACAAGACAGGTCCCTCAGTTTCTGAAGATTCTGCATCTGGTAATGAGGAAAGGCATCCACTCATTTTTTATACCCAAGTACCTTTATTTATTTATCTATCTTTTGTTAACCAGGTTTGTCCCATTAGGCTAGTAGCCTCTTTTTGGTAGCTCTTTTCAAGGGAGTCCTGAGGTGGTATTTATACTACTAGGGGCAATTTGGCCAGGACATTAGAGACCTTCCCCTTCTCAATAGGTGCCGTAAGATCACGTGAGCTAACACTAACGCAAGCAAGTGTGACCTCAGTTTAATGTTTCATATGGAGGATGACACACTCAGGAGTGCAGCCACCCCTCTTACACTGCACTTCAAGGTCAGCAGTCCATCTGTCTAGTGTGGAAATAGAACCCACAGACTTCTAGACCAACGGCGAGTGTGCTACGTATTGCAATACTGACACTGCTGATTCTGATCCTGTGGAAAGTGTTTCTTCTGGAATTGTTTTTTGTATGAATAAGATGTTGCAGTGGGAATAGACTGATATTCCACTTCTTTGAAGAAATACTATTATTTATTACAAGCTGAATTTGCACAGCCTGCTGCTATTCCTCCTATTTTACCAGCTTTGGAAGATGTTTTTGATATTGTCTGCAGTATGCCTGACAGTCAACCTGCAGCCCCTAACAAGGCAGACAGGCTTTAGAAAGTTCCTCAGTCTTAAAAATATATTTTTTTCATCCCAGATCAGATCCTCCAGCTGTGTATATGAGACACCCTTCTACAACAAAAATTTAGTTAATGCTAATCCCTTTCCCTCTGAAAAGGACTGAAAAGTTTTTGACAGTTTTGGGAAGAGTTATTTTTCTGCCACTTTAGCCTTTAGATTTCCTAATTATCAGGCTTACATGTCAGAATATCTGATGGCTTCTTTTGACAAGATGAAGGACATTGCTGCCAGTTTTTCTCTTCAGAAATTAAGTTCTGTTTGAATCATTTAATTGCTAATGTTTCCCAGGTAACTAAACTTTCTTTAATGCATTCTTAAGACCATGCCGATTCTGATTCTAGGGCAGCAGTTTATGCTTCTGTCATGAGGTGGTTTGTTTGGGTTTCATGAAACAGGAAAATTGATTCACAGGTCACTCAGACTTTTCAGCCATGGGCTTTCAAGTTTTCTAAATTTTTTGCTGCAAACTCAGATTCCTTTTAAAATAGCACAATAAACAGTCTCAACAGGCTTCTAACAAACAGACAGACAAAAAAGTTGCAAGAAGATTCAGAGAAAAAAAGAGTGAACTTTCCACGAAAATGGATGTTCCAGTAATATGAAATGATTGATGCAGCATCTCCCCCACCCCTATCCTGCCACTTCCTTAAACCTGTCCTGAAGCTTGGCTCTTCACCTTCCTTTTTTAGTATCAGATTACCTCAGACAAATGGACTCTTTTAAGAGTTGTCCAGGAGAGTTACAGATAGTAGTAGTAGAAAAGCCTCCATCCTTTGGAGGGAATTTCTCCTCATCCTCCAAATCAGACTTGCTTGTTTCCCCCAGTTATCAAATAAATGCGTTCTGTGGAGGTTATAGAACCAGTTTAAGTGTTTTACTGTATTCCGCTAAGATGACCAAATGAATATGAAAACACAATTCAAAAGTAAAAGTCAAGAGTAAGAATACCCAGGGCATTCTTAGTTGATGGAACAATTTGTCTGCTCAGTTCTGGTAATGAATGAAATTCCTCCATGTCGTACAGTGAATTCCTCAGATGTGTGTGTGTGTGTGTGTGTAGTTTTTATTCAAGAATTTTTCTGGTTTTGCAGACCAGTTCTCAGCTTGTTTGTTAAAGTCCCAGAGTTCAAAATGTCTGTACATTCTTTTTTTTTTCTCTCATTTCTCTAAATTTGTTTGGAAGTTTAGACTTATATTTATTTATTTCACATTTGTTAACCGGGTTAGTCCAACTGAGTTTGCAAACAAACCCATTTTCAGTGGAGACCTGAGGGGAAAAGCCCCAGCAAACATTAAGTAAAGATAAAGTGACAACATACAAATATTAAATAATCACAATGCAAAATAATTGTAAAAAAGAAAAGGTTATTAACTATTTGCATTGCATTGATAGTAAGCAACCCATTTTCAGTGGAGACCCAAGGGGAAAGAGCCCCAGCAAGCATAAGCAAAGATAAACATACAGGACAAAAACTATTAAAAATAATGCAACTACGACTTGAAATATACCTATTATTTTCTAAGGTTTTCTTTGTCTAGTTACACTATGAATTCTCTGCATTACCCTACTGCTGCTGTGATAACCTACTGCAGACTGCAGGACATTCACATTTGTCCTTATTTAGACAACTTACAGGACTCACTAACACTGCTAAGAAAGCTCTGATCAATCAGGGATTCTAGGTCAACATTCAAAAATCCTCCTTGATTCCTTCCCATGGGATAGTGTTCCTTGTGTGCCTTCTGTATATCTCCAAGAAAAAGTCATTCCTTCCTAAGGAAATGTACATCTGTATCTTAAATTGTTCATGAGCTTGCCCATTCAGTCGAAGACTTCTGTAAAAGAATACCCCAGGATACTATGGTTCATGACCTCTGATCCTCATGATTCCTTTTGACAGATTACATATGAGAAAAATTTAGTGGTTCCTAAAAACAGTATGGTCCCAACATCTTCATCCCCTGACATTTCATATTCCAGTATTAGGCTTTTTTTTAAAAAATTGCTTTGGTAGTGAGAACAGATATATTTGAATCCAGGTCTTCCCCTTTGTCTGTCTACCCCTGCACAATATGTAACAACAGATGTATCAAATTTTGCACAGAGAATTGTGTCTATAGTCATAAAAGTGCAGGGTCTGTGGAACAAACAGGGCAGTCTAAAGCACATCATTCTGAAAGAGATGTTAGTTGTTATTCATGCTGTCAGTTCTGTGCATCTACAGTGGTCTCAAGGGCCACTTTTAATGATCACAGACAATACCACAATTAAGTGGTATATAACCAAACGGGGTACCAGATCTTACCCCCTGTGCAGGTTGGCTATGGTAGCTTGGGAGGTAGCAATTCAGCACAGTTTAATCCTCCAAAGCTTCTTACATTCCATCAGAGCAAAAAGTTATGGAAAACAAGCTGAGCAGGACCAGGGAAGACCCTCTCAAATGGACATTGAATGGGGGAGTATTTTAGGAAACGATCCAGTTGTGAGAACTCCACAAAGATATTTGTTTGCCTCCTTTCAAAACAGGCAACTGAAAGAATTCTTCCCTGGGATTCCTTGCAAACAGGCTTGGAAACAGATGCTTTTTCATTCCCTTGGACAGGAATGTTTCTGTATGCATTTCCACCCTTTCCACTGATATCCAGAGTAATTCTAAAACTTAAAGACTCCAAAAATCATTGTGGTGATTCCCTTCTGGCCTCTGGCCCAAGCAATACTGGTTCTCCTCCCTTTATGGAATTGGTGAATGGCAGTTACCACTAACTTCCTCACACAATGGATCCACTCACATAAGACAGAGTGTTTGATATATCCCATCTTCAAACAGCTACAGTTGACTGCCTGGAAGGTTTTAATTTTGATATTCTTTAGGCACCTTTTCCTAAGGATGTGCAGCAGGTGTTAAAGGAGGCAAACAAACCTGCTACTAGGAAATCTTGTATTGGTAATTGGTGCCGCACTAAGTATCATGCACATTCAGGGTTTCTGTACATCTAGTTTTGCAACATTTGTGTGTTGTTATCCTCTGGGCTTTCATATTCTTCTGCCAAGATTCATGTCTTTCATTTCAGCATGTGTGCCCATGGAACTTCCATCTTCATCTCAGTCTTTGGTCAAGCTATTTTTGAAAGGGGTTTTACATATGCATCTACCTAGAAAACTAACTTTATCTTTCTTATCGGAACTGTAGCCTCCTTTTTTTAGTTGCCAAGAAAGTCATGAAGCTTTTGGCACTTATGTTGCTGTCTTTCTCCACTCTTAAGCTTTTGTAACCAACTGCCTGGGAGGTTGTGGCAGGAGCAGAAGTCTTTGAAACACTGGCTGGCTGTTATATTCTTGGTTGTGTATAGCCCCTACAGCTAAGGCTACTGCAGCAGCGATTTATTTGTATATCTATTGCTATGGTAAGTTTGCTTACACAATTGCACTTTCTTACAGACTTGTAGCATCTGATGTCTTTTTGGAAAACTTTCTGAGTAGAATGCCATTTTCTCTGTTTTCCAGTAAAGGGAATTTTATTTCATGACTCCCAGGCTTTATCTCTTAATTTGTAAGGGGTTTTACTTCTTTGGTCAGCCATTGCTTACAGAAAGGTTTAAGGTACCTGTAGACCTTATAGAACTACTTATTTTACAGATGGAGAGGAGTACTGGAATTGGTGGTTGCAAGAATGTTGGAGATGTGTTCATTTATAAACCTTTCCCATTTTTTTTAATTTATTTTAGTGCCTGTGTGTTCTCTTAAGATTTGAGCAGAATGATATTAATTTCATGGGTGTATTCTTAGTTTTTTTTGTAAAGATAATTGTGAAATGCTCACTAATGAACAGGAAAAGAACGGGGAGGTTTGAGACTATCTGTGGATATTTTTGGTAACTAAAACTTATTATAAAAGCAGTTTGTGTTCAGCACGAAACTTTTCTGCCTACTCATAGCCTCTACTGTCCCTGTCATTTCAGCTACTGAAAGAACCTTAGCACAGACTCTTGTCTTCAAGGGATAACAAGTGACCTTCTTGCTGTCAGAAATCATGGATTATATTCAGGGGTGCCAGTTGAAATTTCAAGGAACATAATTGTGATAATTGGAACAGCAGAGCTGAAAGTGCAAACGGGTGGAATTTGTGCTACTTTTGGGGCTGTGACACCTTGGCATATCCCTAGTTTATATACAAGTAGCAGGGTAGTAGGGTTATATAGGCAAAGGGACAAAGTTATCTGAAAAATAACACTTTAAAATTGTTTCAGAATTTAATCTTTTTTGTTTGAATCACAGCTTATTGTTCAAAACTATTTGGGACCAGCAGGATCAGATTTCACATTTCTGTTAAAGAACCTTATTCAGTCTTGGTCCTTTATATAATGACAGCATTTGACAACAGGGATCTTGCTGTCACAGTCCCTGATTATTGTGGCTCTTAGCTGTTAGATATTGTGCAGAAAGTTGCTGCTGGTACATGTTCTTGTATGAAACACCCTTTTAAGAAATCTCATAGGTGTATACTAGGCTAACGACGACTACTAGGGCCCTTAAAAGCCTAGCAGTACAACCCAAATGTGACCCACAAATTTGATTTATATTTAATTTATAGGGAGTGTTCTACTGACTGACTTGACAGTTAAAGAAATTAATGTATTCTGATCAAGTGCTAATTAAAGAAGCGGATAAAGGAGGAAATAGTTTTTATGGATGCTAATTTTTATAAAGAGGCATAGGTTCCTAGGTAGGTACTGGGCTATCTGTCCGAAGGCATATATTAGCCCAGCCATGTTGTGTGGTATTCACCACCCCTTTGGTTAGTTCCCTAGGCCCTTGATCTAGCAGCTAGTACCCTTGGCCCCTATCTAGTAGAGCTGTTGGTATGATCCCTGGTGTGAACTTTCTGTTACCCATCCACTCATCAAGGTTCCTCTTGAAGAGTGATAGTGAGGGGCTCTGTCTTATGTAGATTGGGACCTTGTTCCATAGCAAGGGAAGTCTTTGCGAAGGGAATCTATCCCTCCAGCATGTTCTATTCATTGTTGTGCTGAGGTTTATATCCCTAGAGCGTGTAGCTCGAGTAGATTTGGTTTTGCTAAGATGGAGCATGTTCAACAGTTCTGGGTTGGACATGGCTCTGTATATTAGACAGAGATCGCCTCTGAGGAGGCGGTATGCAACAGAGAAAAGCCTTAGTTTTTTCAATTGTGCTGCATAGGGCAACTGTTTGAGGCCAGTAATTCTCTTAGTGAGGTACCTCTGTGGTCTCTCCAGCTGCTGGTGATGCCTAGCCAGGTAAATTCCAATTGGTGCATTGTACTCAATAATGGGTCTGATGAGGGAAGAGTAGAGGGGGCACCACTACATCCTTAGATCTTGATGCGAACCCTTTTGTGATCAGATGGGTCACATAGAAGGATTTTCTAACCACCTTGGCAACATGGTTATCAAAGGAAAGTGGACTATCTACTTGGGTCGCTAGATCCCTTATTACTTCTTCAGATTTCAGGTGGTTACCTCCTATGTGGTAGTTTGCGGGTACTCTTGTTTTTTCCAAAGGGGATTACTACGCATTTTTTAGCATTTAGCTTGAGACCATGGCTTTGACACCATGCATCAGTCTCATTAAGGCCCTTCTGGAGGATATCCATGTCGGCCGGAGACTCTATTATAGCACCCAGTTTGCAGTTGTCCGCAAATTTAGTCAGCCACAGCCCTTCAGTGCTTGCCTGTACTTCTGAGAAGTATATGCCAAACAGGAGTGGCCCCAGGACAGAGCCCTGAGGCACACTGCTCATTACTGGTCTGGATTCGGACATAGATCCTGCTACTCTTACTTTGTGGGATCTGTCTGAGAGCCAGTTTGCGATCCATCTTGTGACGTAAGGGTTTATGCCCAGGTTGGTGAGTTTATCAATAATACCCAATTGGGGAATGGTGTCAAATGCTTTAGCAAGGTCAAGGTAAGCTGTGTGTACCTCTTTTCCCTTATCTATAGCCTGAGTAACTGTCTCAAAGAAGTCCACCAGGTTCAGGAGGCATGATCTGCCCTTGACGAAGCCGAACTGTGTGGGGTCAAGTGTTTGGAGGTTCCCAATCTCTCCATTTATGAGTTCCATAATGATTCGCTCCATTGCCTTACAGATCAGACTGGTCAGGCTTATTGGTCAGTAGTTCCCAGGGTCGGTTGTGGGCCCACCCTTGTGCAGCGGAACCACCGTTGCTGTGCGCCATTCTATGGGCACATATCCTGTCGAGAGGCTGAGACTGAACAGGGTATTCAGATGCGGGGTTAATTCAGTTTGGAGCTCGCATATGACACAGCCCGGGACACCATCTGGTCCCATGGAGGCAGTGTTTTTAGCTTTAGATAGAGCCTTATTAACCAATGTATCAGTAATAATTGGAGTTACACAATCCCCTGGAATAGTAATAGGCCCTGTAGGTGGTGGTGGTGGTGGGGGGGGATTTGCACTGAACCTATCAGCCAAGATGTTGGCAATGTCAGTGGGGTCAGTGTATTTTGTTCCATTTTGTACTAGCTCAGAACAGACCTGAATGTTGCCATTTAGGTTTTTGACGTAACCATAGAAGGCCTTATGGTTATCCATGGCATCCTTGGCAACCTTCTTTTTGAAATTGGCTTTAGTTGACTTGATGAGGGCCCTCAATTTCTTACTAATGCTGATCAGGGATGATTTTTCTACTTGAGATTTGGTCTTTTTTTGTATAAGTCTCCTCTTTTTATTGTATAGTTTACTTATGGCCGGGGTCCACCAGACTGGTTTCTTCTTGCTTGAGGAAGGAGTCTTGGTTTTATTTGGGATAGCACGGTCCATGCAATCCTGAAGATGTATATAAAGTGCCTTGGTGTAGGATTCTACACCCTGGATATCATTATCCTTCTGCAAGGGAATAGTGAAGCTTTCCACTTCTGACGCAAGTAGTTTGAAGTTTGCTTTGGAAAGGTTTTTTACAATGGTTTATTTGACTGGGGGAGGTGGAGGGGTGAGGACGTCCAGGGTTATCAGTTTCTGGTCTGATCTGACCAGAGAGGGAGTGATAACGGGTGTGGTACAATGGGCGCCCATATTTGTGATGACTAAATCCAATATGTTGTCCCCTGTAGTGGGAGAACTTACCAGTTGTTCAAGGGCATTTGAATTTATAAATTCTATGAACCGCTGGGCATAGGAGTTAGAACTTTGGTAGTTCGCCCAGTCTATATGTTTCTCGCATGTTTATCAATATTAGAAATAGCAGAATATCAAAAATTGGATCTTGATCCGACACAGATTTATACTCAAGAATACTCAGATATACTGATATGGTCATGTTTTCTGCACAACAATATGAAGTGTTGATGCAAGAATTGTCTGGAATACAATTATTTTATGGACTGCCTAAAATCCGTAAATTTATAACAGAGCATCCCATGCATCCATTTAGGTCATTGGTGGGCACCCTGTCAGAAAAATGTAGGTCAGTTTTTGGACCTTTGTGTACAACCTTTGTTTGTTAAGGGCACTCCTGTATTAGGGACTCTCTGATTTTTTTGAACAATCTATCTCAAATGATTGTGAAAGCTGTACTTTGGTCTTTGTGGATGTACAATGCTTATATGAGAGTATAAAGCATGAATATGAGATATCAACAGTGGAACATTATTTATGAGGTAGACCTGAAAAAAAAATGTGTGTTTAGATTGTTACAATTTTGTTAAGCACATAATTTCTTCTTTTTTGATGGTTCATTTTATTTACAAAACAAGGAACAGCTGGGGGGGGGCAAGTGTTTCCCCCACTTACACTAACATATCCATTAATTATTTTAAATGAAAGATGTATTTATTATTCTAATTTTTGTTCTAAATGTATTAAACCTTATGCACATTTCATAATTATCTTTTTGATTGTAAAGGTGATATTTTTTTTATTGTAAAGGCAGATGATACGGAAATTTACAGTTTTTTCAATGATATTAATTCCAATAATACAAGAATTAAATTTGCATGCAATGTACACAAGGAAAAATTGCAATTTTTAGATATTAAATTGTGCAGGGTAAGAAGTCAGTTATTAACTTCTATATATCCTAAAGAGTCAGCAACAAATTCTGTATTATGGGGTGATAGTTGCCATCCTCCCCATACATTAAAGGCACTTTCAAAAGTCATAGGACTGCTAATATTTGTAATACTTTTCAGTTATGTCACAGAGAAATATTATTTAATTTTAGTAAGCTTAATATGCAAGGATATTCAGAGGAAGATATGCACTTTTTATGATACAAAGCAAATGCAGGGGTTAGCATAATAGGCAAGCACTTGATAATCATCAGGTTGAAGATGGGGGTAATTTATATGTTGTGACAACTTATAGTGAAATTTCCCAATGAGTATTTGATGTAATTAAAAAATATTGGTATGTAACTTTCCTAAGTTGCATTTACTATCTTACAAGATAGGACCTAGCCTTAAATCTAAGTTAGTATATACTAGATGTGATATTTCAAGGGTTCATTGCTCAGATTTTGCAAAAAAATGGGGTACCCACCTCTGCAGTAATTATAAGGTATGCCACATGGTAGCTAAGGATTCACATTGGATATTTCCAAAAGGACAGTTTTCTATATGGGATAGTTATATTTTAAATCGTCTATGGTTGTTTATTTCTTATTTTGTCTTTACAGGATGTTTTATAGGTTCATAGGTTAGTACTAAGCTAACTGCTCTTGCGAGCCATTTTAAGCCTAGCCAGTTATCCCTTGTGAGACTCAAACCCTGCATTTTGTGTTTGTGAGGCAAACACCTTAACCATTAGGCCACCCTCCCAACACCTTATTTTAGCAAAACAATTAGTTGAGCAAAAGTCAGAATTTTAGAACACTTGAAGGATTTTCATAATAAAAATATGATAATTCAGTAGCAGAACATGTGTGGAATATGCATGAAGACAATACAAACGTGTTAAAAAATTTGTTATGAAGCAAGTCTGTCACAAAATAGAACAAACTGATGAATGCACTATTTCCAGTTTGGATAAGTTAGAGGTTAACCTATATTTTTCAGTTTGATACATTAAAACCCCGTGATTTAAACACAGAATTACCATGGAAGTCTTTTAAATTAAATTTTATGGGAGGAGTTTCATTGATTGTCATCCACTGGGTGTTTAGATACTTGTTATATACGTGATTTGTGAATGGTTGAATTTCAGCCCTGGAAGAATTCTTGTAACTCAAGGCTTTAGTTTTGAATTTAAGCCTATTTTAAGTTTAGCTTGTGTTTTTTTGAGTGTATGCATTATGTTTTATTGTTAGTGCCTCTGTCCATTAGAGACATAGGAGCCAGACCAGGGGTAAATTTCTGATTACCCATCCATTGGTCCAGGTTGCACTTAAATAGGGATGGGGAGGAACTCTGCTTCACATGGATGGGGAGCCTGTTCCAGAGAATAGGAATTCTCTGAGAAACATATCTGTCTCTCCAACATGTGCTATTTAAGCTTCATGCAACATTTTTGTCTTTAATGTAATGGTTCTGATGCTGTTTGTTTTGTGGATTGTGCAAAAGATTCATCAAAACAGGGTTCAGGAATACCTTGTGTGCCAGACAAAGATCATCTCTCAGAGGTCTTTATGATACAGAGTAGAGAGACAGGAGTTTGAGGCAATCAGCATAGGACATTGTGTTCACTTGTATTCTTTTTGTAATGAACCTTTGTGGAAGTTCCAGTTTCTGCATGTGTCTGATCAGGTACATACCAAAGGGGGCATTATACTCTATAATGGGCCTGATGAACACTAAGTACAGTGGTATAATGACCTCTCTGGACCTAGATGCCTTACCCTTGCCTATGAGTTGAGCGACATCAAAGGATTTTCTTACCACCATGGACACATGTTGGTCAAAAGTTAGGTTACTGTCTACATGAATTCCTAGATTCCTGACTAGTGAAACAACTTTTAAGGTTGCTTATTGATGAAGTAATTAGCCAGGGTGTCAGACTTCCCAAAAGGCACTATAATGCATTTCTTGGTATTGAGTTTTAAACCATGGTTTTGGCACCAGATTTTTTTGTCTATATTAGACTTTCCTGAAGGGTGTTTTCCTCTTGGGGATTCAGTAACTACACTCAATTTGCAATCATCTGCCAACTTAGTTAGCCAGAAGCCTTTGACATTGAGTTTGATATCTGAGAAGTAGATGCCAAAGAGGAAGGGGCCTAGCACAGAGCCATAGGGGAATCCACTGGTGACGAGCCTCTTTGTGGAGGTGG
Organism: Protopterus annectens; assembly: GCF_019279795.1. NCBI lineage: Eukaryota > Metazoa > Chordata > Ceratodontiformes > Protopteridae > Protopterus > Protopterus annectens. The sequence continues at coordinate 1,008,910,883 of NC_056747.1, read as the reverse complement.
CCTCACCGATTCTAACTGCCTGGGGCCTATCTGTGATCCAGCTAGGTATCCAGCATGTTGTAAAGGGGTTTATACCTAGTTCTGCAAGTTTGTTGACAATGCCCAAGTGGAGTATTGTAGCAAATGCCTTAGTCAAATCTAGGTAGTAGTATGCACTATTTTCTCCTCATCCATTTTCTTAGTGACCTTTTCAAACAAGTCCACCACATTCAGTAAGCATGACCTTCCTTTGACAAAGCCAAACTGGGATGGAACCAGTGTCGGGGAATTCATTGTCCTTGTTGATAATTTACATGATACTTTTTTCCATGGCTTTGCAAATAAGACTAGTCAGACTATTGGGTCTGTAGTTATCAGGATCTGTTAAAGGTCCTTCCTTGTGAAGGGAGATAACCATCGCAGTCCTCCATTCATGTGGCACAAAACATGATTTAAGACTATAGTTAAATAATGACTCCAGGAGTTCTGATAAGTTTTATTTTAGACTATTCAGGCATCCTGGGATGTTATCAGGGCCCATTGAGGCCACACTGTTTGCTTTAGTGAGTGCATCTGGTACATACTCCTTAGTTATAGTTGGAGAGATTATTTATGAGGGTGTTATAGGGTAATTGTTGGAGGTGAAAGGAGGATAAAGTTGGAACTGAATTTGTCTGCTAGCAGGTTTGCTGTATCACTAGTCTTAGTGAATGTGGCACCATTAAACACCATTTCAGCACTTTGCTTCGTGCTGTTTTTGATGATTCTGACATAGCTGTAGAAGGTCTTGTGGTCATCTTTTACTTCTGAGAATATCATAATGTCAGAGTTGGCTTTGCTTGACCTAATTAGCCCTCATTGTTGCCTATTAACTTTGACACGAGAATTTTTATCTTCATGAGAATTACCTTTCCTGATTTTTGCCATATTGTTTCCTGTTGTGTATACTTTTTAATTTGGGATATCACAAGTGCGTTTTTTTTTTCCTGGGGCTAGTTTCTGGGCTTACTTGGGGTAGGTACAGTAGCTTCTGTGCAGCCATTGACATGGCTGTACAGAGCTTCTGACAGCAATTCAGCATAGGCTGGTGTGTTCTCAGGGTTTGGAGGGGCATTGAATTTTGACAAAACATAACTTATTAACAGGTAATTTAACCTGGAATAGTTCCTAACTGTTATGGTTTTAATGGGATTACGGAGTTGATTTTGATTTTAAAGGAAACAGCTTTATGGTTGGACCTTACCAGGGAGGATGAGGAACGGGGAGTGGGGGCTATGTTCTCCTGTATTTGTGAGCATGAGGTCTAGTATAGTGGAGCCAGGCTTGCCAGACATCCCTATTTGAGTGGGACTGTCCCAGGATCAGCAGCCTAATCCCAAGTCCCTCACTGCCAGTTAAAATCCCAGCTAAACAGCCTCTGCTTTATGATTTTTGATTGGCTTGTATACCGGCATACAGGCCAGTCAAAAATGGCAAAACAGAGCCACTTCTGTTCCATGCGAAACATTGGACTGTTCCGTATTGAACAGAAGAGGCTGTGCTGTGCAATTTTTTGATTGGCTGATATACCGGCATACAAGCCAATCAAAAATCGCAAAACAGAGCTACTTCTGTGTAATGTGCAACTGCCTGCTGTTCCACATGAAAGATCTTTTTTTTTGTCTTCACTTAGTGTGAAGGACCTTTTTTTTTTTTTTTTTTTTTTGTCCCTACCTGTACCTTTGCAAATCTGGCAACCCTGACTGGAGCCTGTAGTGAGAGTTTTCACTATCTGGTCAAGGATGTTTGCATTTACAAAGTCCAGGAATTTCTGTTCCTATAGATTTGAGGCAGTGTAGGATTTTCTATCTCTACAGGGATAATTAAAGTCTTCCATGAGTAAGGTTGTAGGTTGGATGGTAAGTGTCTTCAGAAGGTCCAAGTTTGCATTGTGAGCTTTTTGAGACATGCAGTTTGACCTACAGCTGGCTAGGATGTGGTACGTGATTTTGTCTATAGTGATCTGCACATGGAGGAACTCCAGCACATCATCCTGTCTGACCACCATAGAGGTATTGTTGTTATTGATGGATATGGTTGTTACTGCTATATAGTGAGACACTTCCACCTTTAGCCCTTGTCTGCGCAACTACTGATCTAAAATTGTGGAAGGCACTGAAACCTTGCACTGTCAGTGTACTCTCTACAGCTTTAAACCATGTCTCAGTAATTGCACAGATGTCTATATTCTCTAATTGCACAGATGTCTATATTCTCGTGTGTGATGAGGGCTTGGAGGGAGTGTATTTTGTTTTTTAGGCTCCTAGCATTGAGCAGTAACACCTTAAGGTTCTGTTGAGTTAATTTTGCTATGTTGGTTGGTTTGTCAGTTTGAAATTGCCTAAAAAAGTCACTGTGGAGGTGGGGGTGGGGTGGAGCCAATTTTTGAAAGCCTAGAGGGGACAAAATGCATACCATCCTTGGCAAAACAACATGGTCTGTTGACCATGTTCTCCCAAACTAACAAATATTGGATCCCTTTAGAATGACAACAGAAAGACAGCCAGTTGTTGAAAATAAATATTTTTTTTGCTCACATTGTGGCATCATCCTCAGTGATGGTGATATGCTACTTGGTGCTAGGCTCATACTAGCCTGAGATACATAGCCTGAAAGCTCAGTAATGTCTCTCTTCATGTAGTCCAGGGAGGTATCAGGTAATTTACATCTAAATAGACTATGATGGAATCATACTGGTACCATTGGCATTATGACTTGACTCCATGTGTAATTTGGCAGATCCTGGCTCCAGATAAGCAACTAATAGTTATCCTCTTCATGTTCAGCCTGGTTAGAGGGGACATCAGTATTTCTTACAATGGAGTCTGTATAATGAGAGTCCTGAAAAGTGTGTTTGCTTGCTTTAGAGGCTCCACTGAATGTGATAGTATGTGTGGTGTTAGGTGTTGTTTTTTTTTCTGAGTTCCTTTGGGCGTGCTGAGGCATAGCTTTGACATCAGGTGGTCTAGGTCAGTGATTTTCAACCTTTTTACACTTGGGGACCAGTGAAAATAAGAGAATTATTTTGGGGATCATTAAGGCGGAAATAAAAAAACATTATTTATAAGGAACCAATTAAAACAATTGCTGTTTGAGCGTTATATGCCAAAGGATATGAAATCTAAAACTTCAGTCCAATTTATGAGGAACAGACCAAAAATATGGGGCAAACATCTGGACAGCTGACAGGTCTGCTACCTACCTACCTGTTGCACACACACACACACACACACACACACACACACACACACACACACACACACACACACACACCTACATACCTACCTATCTCTTTCCACACACACACACACACACACACAAAACTACCCATAGCTCTCAACCAAAAAGGGACAAATCCCAACAGAATTAGAGATAAATCCAGAAATAATCAGGGACCTACCTATCTCTTACACACACACACACACACACACACACACACAGACATCTACACCTACCTACCTCTTACACACACACACACACACACACACACACACACACACACACACACACACACACACACACACACCATGCCTGTCAACTTCTTAGCACAAAACATCATTGTAAAGCCAAAAATAATGGTGGGACAAAGCCCCAAAATAGGGATAAACTCTAAATATTGCTCTCACAAACATGTAAAGTGGCTAGAATAAAAGGCATTGTATTATTGTGCATTTTCTGAAGGATATGAAATCTGAAACTCAAATGCCTGTCATTATTTACTGAATTCTGTGCTCATGGATTTGCTACAGTAAACCCCCAAAAAACACAAATTTTATGAGGAACAGATTAAAAATATGAGTAAAAAATCAGGACATTCTGTGAAAATCTGGACAGTTGAGAGACACCTCCCCCTCACACACACACATACACGTGCACACACACACGCACACATCTACCTACTTCTTACATATACACACACCTATCTACCTAACACTTAAACAAACACACACACACAGACACACACACACACACACACACACACACACACACACACACACACACACACACACACACACACACACACACACACCTTCCTCTCACCTGTTTGTTCATGGTCCGCATTTCAAATGTCTTCTGGCATTCAAATTCCATGCACAGAAGACGAACACGTAAACAGCAGGTTGCACAGATGCAGAAGACAAAAACACGCAAAGGGCATTCTTCTTTAAGAAGAATGCCCTTAAAACAATTTTTTTAATTAAAACGTCTCCCGGCCAGTGCCTAACCAGCGGGAGACCTTTCTTAGCCAGTGACCCTTAGTCTCTAGAAATTTCTGCTGGACCGGTGTTTGAAAACACTGGTCCAGGTGATCTTTGTTGTTTAGGGAGATTGCTTTTTAAGTGCCTCATCATATGTCGTCTGGATGTGCGTTGTGTGCTATGCAATGTGGGTGTTTTGTGTGTGTGGTTTTGACTACCTGATGTGGACTTGTGTGCGAGAGTTTAGCCTCCAGTGTCACTGTGCAACTACACCTCTCACATACTGTGTCTGATTATTTAAGGATCAAGTGGTTGTCAGTAAACATGAGACTATTTCTACATTGTCTGAAGATCCCCATATCCACCAAGATGGCTACAGAGACATTAGGAAAATACATATCCATGCTATCCTGTCTTTTGATTTGTGAGCTACACTTGGGTGGTGTATTAGGGTTAGAAGTCTATTAAGCGTACTTTGTGCAGACTAATAGGAGTGCTTTATTGGGACAGATTATGCTAAACAGTACTAAATTCTACTAACTTTAATCTTTACACAATATTGAATTTTACTAAATCTGTAGATATTGCCAATCAACACCCAAATATCTGCTCTAAGCTTGTCGGCACACAAGGTATTCATACTATATGGCAGCTTCACAGGTTACAGTTTTGTGCACTGTTCTGCAGAAAAATTTGCTTTCTCTGTGTTTGCTACTGTACAGGTCGCTGCTAACACATGCAAACATATAAAATGTATAGCAGCACAGAAAAAAAACAGAAAATGTTTAATGAGCCCTCTGTCCAATAAAATGCTTACACAGGGAGCCTTTTTCTGGATTTCCCAACTCAGATAGACCAAGTAAACACCATTTGCCACAAAATGAATAGACTCAGTCCTCCTGATGTAAAAACAAAGTAGAAGAGACCCACAAGTGCATTGCTAACACAAACCACTTAAACAGCTAGCTGGAAATCCCTTACTGAAGGCAGTTTCAAGACAGTGACAACAATTTCAATGAAATACACACAGAAAAGCAGGAAAGAAAAGTGATCACTCAAAATAACAAGTGCAATTTAGCAAGCAAAGGTACTTAACTTTGCCTGGATGGCACTGAACGCAAGTAAATCACTTCTGAAATGCAGGCTAGAACTACAAGCTTTGCTGAGCACCAGGTAAATCAGCAGGAGACAGTATGTAGTAAAGGAGGTTTGCTCAAGAACAATACTGGTTTGCTGGGGGGGCACTTATTATTATGGGTCTGTGGAAAACAGTGGGTGGGAAGAGTACATAAATAGCTTATATAACATTCAACAGCAGTGAGGGATGTGTCAGACAAAGAATGCAAGCATGTAAATGATAAGCAGAATATAAAAGTACTGAAACCACGGCCGGCCTTAGGCATAGGCGAACTAGGCGACCGCCTAGGGCGCCGTAAAAGCCGGCATCATAAAGGGTGCAAATTAACTGAGTTAGCAAGCTTTAATTCTCTTCACTTTTCAGCTGTAGCATTGCGCCCTCCCCCACTTCCATAATTAAAAGCACGATTCATCCACCACGCATGGGTGCCGGAACCATAGAGCGAGGGGAGGGAGGAGGGAGTGAGCGAGCATAGCACCCCCCACCACCACTTTTACAGCAGTAAGACCTATAGGATACATGTGTGCATTGCACGCTAATATTCAAACACAAAAGTGTGCAGAAAGGAAGCTCCGTTTTATGCAGTCTGAGGTGTTCATGTACTGGAAGGAAGCTCCGTTTTTATGCAGGCTGTGCTGGTCTGGAAGGAAGCTCCGTTTTTATGCAGGCTGAGGTAAGGAGTGTGTGAATGTGAGGTTCCGTTTTGTTATGCTGTGTGTGATATGCAGCCAAGACAGGTTGGTTAGCCCAGCTGAGCACTGTTGATTTTCAAAGAGAAAACTTGTAGAGAAAAAGTTCACAATAATACAATCTGATAATAGTACAATAAACTATAATTGCATGAGGAATTTGTAGTACTGGTGTAATATTACATAAAAAACAATGATAATTAGCAAACTTTTCATGAGGAGTACCAACTGTAGAAGTTTCTTGTCATAAACATACTCTAGAAATTTCCAATATGAAATGTAATATAGAAAGCTTGTCTTTAATTATGTAAGAACGGTGCTATCTTAGTAATATATAACAGTGTTAAGAAAACTGTAGCTCGGCTGCAAAGATAGGAAACTAAACTTAGTGGATAATGTCAAACCTTACGCAATTAAATGAGTATTTACACATATGCAACAATCAAAATAAACTTAGAAGTTTTACATTAGTAGTTGATGAGCTTTCTTCTATGCATGAGTGTAGAAATAAAGTATATGTTTAGATACTTTCACACTTGAGGCATGATGGTGGTTTCAGTAGTACATGTATAACCTGTTCTTGAATTGTGTGAGGGAGTGCAAATTTTGCCTGATGACATACAAGATGTTGTTTCAGTTTTTTGCTAAGACATGTCAGGGAACTTTATTATCAGTATTCAAATAAGATTTGTACACTGTGAGTTTATGCAGATTATGGGATCTAAGATCCCTACAAAATTTATGCCAGGTTAAGTCTGCAATATCTTGATAAGCATTTTTTATGAAGTAATTTATATTTTTCTGCAGCTTGCATGTACCAGGTCTTTGTTTTGAGACTTTGCAATCCAGGTTTTGTAGCACAGTACAACCATAGCATGGAGCTCTATCTCTTCTATTTTATTTTTTTTTTGGATGTTATAGTTTCCATTTGATGTTTTGCCTTGTATTATATTGTATTGTACTGGATGACATCATCTAAGATTTTTTTAACTATGGAGTTTTTCCTCCCTGGGTCTCTGCTGAAAAAGGGCCTATAGTAGTATTATGAACTGCCCCCTGTAGTAGTATTATGAACTGTCCCCAGTAGTAGTATTAGGGGTTCTGGCACAAAACTTGCGTGGCATTTCCCTGTGAGCTACAATGCCAAAACCAGAAGGTTGCAGCACCGCTTTGCCGTAGAGTGTTACAGCTGAAAAGCACAATCACTGGAGCTTTAATCTCCAACAAGAAACCAAGCACATTGCGGAGACCCCTATGGACAGCTATCTGGCTGTAGAAGAGTTGTTATCATGATGTACACAAGCACAAGGAAACTGGAAAAAAAGTATAAAAGGAATTATTTCATATTTTGTCCAGTTTCCTTGCATACATTGAAACAATAACCTCTAGCCCAGCTGTCTCTGTTGGAATACAGCCGGGTAGTTATCCTTAAGGATCACCAGTCACACCAATATGTGCTACTCGGTTAATTAATCATTTGGAGAGGGTTTGCCTTAGTGAGCTGGCAAAGGATCTTGGGAATTATTCCCTTAACAGGTTCCCACCATTTGCCTTAGTGGCTATTGAATAATGCTGTCAATTTCAAATTGATCGAAGACGCTGTACTTAGGAGTTAACATTAAAAAACTAGTGCAGAAAAAGGACTCTACATCAAGCAACCAAATGCTAACGTATGTGCTTTCTCATTTGGCTTGTTTCATAAGAAAGATGTATGCATATTCTGAGTGATTAATCTGTTTGTTTCTTGAACTAGCATCTGTCAGAAACAGTATACTGCACAAATACACAAAGGCTATGTGATATGTATGTATAGATGGTACAATGGTAATTATAGGAGAAGAAAGGCTGCAATTTTGAAAAAAAAGGCACTTGGTCTTAGGATAATGTTGAATGCCTACACAAGTTACATGTTCACATTTAAAAAGAAAATCAGCAATAAGCTGAAAAAATGTGGGTGACTGATAGCCTATAACCATGGCTCATACATTATTTGAATTACTTCATATTTTAGAGTTGGTCTGATTAATAAGTGTAGGAATGAATTTCTGCATTTTAAGAGTTTTATCAGGATATTAACATTTCTCTTTGTAAGGACAAGCAGGTTCCTGGAATGTTTGGGATGCTTGTTATGTTTGGTAGAGGTTATTTTAGGGTTCCACTGAACAACATTAAGGGGCTAGAAGCCCTGATAGATATTGTACTATCTAGGAATAAAATTAAGATGAAAGTCATTTAAGAGTTTACTAGGCTATCGAGCCGTTGTGTGTATTGCAATTTAACAGGAAGACTTTTCTCTAAAGGTTGGTGTGACACATGTGCAGGCAACACAGACAGGGTTTATTTCTAGGTATGACTGGTAGTAGACATAAAATGGGACTCTGGAAGCTTGACATTAATTTGTGAGGCAATCTAAGGGGGTTCTACTTGACAATCCAACTATCTGTGTACTTGGAACTTAACAGTTATGTATAGATACAGCAGCTAGTGGAATTGTAATGGGAGAGTTCCTCCAGGGCAGGTGATTTGAGAGCTCTAGCCTCTGGGATAGGAGCATGCTGAGGTGTCTAAAAACCAGCAGTTTTCTGCAGTTGTTGGCCATTGGGACAGCACTGTTGTTTGGGGGAGCCATTATCCCACACGTAAGCGACTTTCATGACAGTCAATAAAACAGTTGTTGCTATTCTGATACATGTGAGAGTGACATAGAGAAGCCCAGTCATTTGGTAGCTCTTTTAAGTGTAGGAGCTCATTATCAGTGTGCACGAGACAGTTCATACTACTTCGGGAATCCAAGTGTTCTAAATGTTGCAGTAGAGGAAGGTTTTGTATGTTGATGTGCCACGATGACCAGTGCTGCTAGATTTAAATTAAGTGAGAATTTAAAGAGGGGCTGAGGAAATATTACAGCTGTGGAAGTTTGTGGACTAGTTATATGTCAAGCATAAAATCACACTGCTCTGTGCAACTGGTACTCAGACTGTGCAGATCAGTGTACTAAGATGAAGCTCAACACAAGCAGTTTACACAAAGCAGAAATGGATAAGTAACTCGCTAATGTTATAAGAGGGTACCCTTCCTAGAATACAAGAGAAGAGACTTATATTTGTATGTACTACTTCGGATGAATTTTACTTCTGCAGAGATTGTGCTTATTGATTGATACTCTCTCTCGGCTTTTCGTGGTTAGGGGTCACCACAGCAGATCACCTGTCCGCTCATGACTGGTAGTGAAGATGTTCATTGTGTTTCACTGTTGCAGTCATGACTGTAGGGTTCTCCCCTGCCGGCAGGCAGTCCTCGGTCGGCCAGAATCCCAAAGTCTGGGTCCGGCATCGGTTGTTCAGCCATGCTCCCTGACGTCAGAGTGCCAGGAGTACAAAGCTGATAGCCGACGCCATGTTCTCCAGTCTTTCTTGCTGTGCGGTGATAGCAGTTCGCAAGTGCCGGTCGGCTGACTCCTGACAATTTTTTCTAAACAAACTTCAGTCTGAAGACTTTCTTCTCCTACTCAAAGCTAAGTACCCCGTTGGGGAAACTTTTTTCTTGCTTCAGTCCGATGTCAGAAAAAGTTAATAATTGTATTTCATGTGGGAAGCAAATACCTCATAAGGATTTTCATTCTTACTGTATTCCTTGCTTAGGCCCTGACCACGACGTAGCTAGTTGTCGGTTTTGTGCTAGATTCAATCAACGTACTATTAAACTAAGGTACGATTTTGCATTTCATTACTTCGGTAGGCGTTTTAATTGTAAAATGTCGTCGGATACGGTTCCGGCTACCGGAGTTCACAAATGACGCAAGGACAAAGACAGGCCTCCGAGGTCCAAATCAGATGATATCGCACAAGCAGAGCCAGCTTCAGGTTCGGCCGTCGTCAGTGAGGCACTTTTGCAGCCCCTGTCGTCGGCCGTTTCGGAACCGATAGCCGAAACGGACTCCCACGAGGAGCCAACTAGGCCTTTGAATATTTCTGTTGCAGTACCTTCGGACAATGCTCCTTCGGATGGGTCCGGAGCCGCTGTGCAGGTACCGGCTTCCGAAGGGGCTTTCAGGCCTACTCAGCTTCTAATAAAGGCAAAGACAAAGGCAAAGACTCCTTCCAAATCAAAGACTGCAGCCCAGGCCTCTTCTGATTCGGCTCCCAAGTCTCAGAAACAGTTACTTAAGATGGCGGAGGACTTACTATGATTAGGGGTTCACATCCCCCTCCAGATAAAAGGCCAAGGCAGGAAGTTTATTATGACTCCTCTGATCAGGCTTCTGTTTCTTCAGTTTCTTCTTCTGACCAGGAATACTCTTTCCCTCCTTATGAGGATTCTGATGCTGAGGAATCCATTCCTTCAGCTTCTCCCCCTGAGGATTTCTCTTTTGGGGAAACTTTGCATGAAATGAGGGAACATTTCCACTGGGAAGGACAGGAGTATTCAGAATCTAAGAAAAGACTAATGGATTTTCTTCTTCTTCCCCAACATAGACCCCTGGCTATTCCTTCTATTTTAGATATTGTGGATGATGCTTTTTCGGAGGCTAACTTAACTCCTGATTCTTTTCCTCCAGCTCCTGTTAAGCCAGACAGATACTATAGGGTTCTTGATTCCCACCAGTTTTTATACAAGAACCCTACTGCTGACCCTGAAACCTCCTAAGGGCGTAAAAGCCACTTCTGCTAAAAACCCCATTCCCACTGAGAAGGATTCCAGATCTTTAGAAAGATGGGGCAAAAAAGTGTACACTTCTGCTACTTTATCTATTAGGGCTTTAAACTGTCAGTTTCATATGCTGAAATACCAGCAATTTCTCCTGTCTGTTATAAAACAGAAGCTAATTTCCATTTCCGCCTGTGCAGATGATAAGGAGTTACATGACTTAATGCATGCCACTGAACAAGTTGGGAAACATGGTTTACACTGTGGATTTGATGCCTTGGAGGCTTCTTGTAGGGCTGCTGCCTCTGGCACAGTAATTAGAAGGCATGCTTGGTTAAAGGAGCAAAATTTGCCAGATCAAGTAAAAGCTAAATTATTGGATGCTCCTGTTCAGCATAATGTTTTGTTTGGATCTAAAGCTGAAGAGGTGATTAAAAAGATGAAGGACAAGGCAAAATCCATGCAAACAGTTAAAGATTTCTTACAAGTACAGCCACCCAGATTTAGTAGGAGTTGGCCTACAAAAAATTGGTCCTTTCCCAATTCAGACAGGCCTCAGAGGGGTAGATACAGACGCTCCCGAGGAAGGCCTCAAACGCAATCCTCTTATAGACCAAGACAGTGGACTGCTTCCACCCCTAGGGGAGGAGAGGACAGGTCACAAACTCATAGGAAACAGATTCAATGACTCCCTCTGTTGGGCTGCAGGAACTTCTTGCCTGGAAGCCCCTCTTGGAGGAAAACTTTCTCTTTTTCACCTAAATTGGACTCGTATAACCCAAGACAAGTGGGTTCTGGATGTAGTTTCAAGAGGTTACAAATTCCATTTTCATACCCTACCACGGCCAAGCGGATGGCCAGATCTTCCAAAACATCAATGGTCAGAGGCCTTAAACCAGGTGGAAGCTCTCTTGGCTATGAAAGCCATAGAACTAGTTCCACTTTCAGAAATGGGACAAGGTTTTTACTCAAGGCTCTTTCTATTCCCCAGGAAGCAAAATTCATGGAGACCCATTCTGGATCTGTCAGTCTTGAACACTTTTCTAGAGATACCAAAATTCAAGATGCTTACTCTACAGCAGCTACTTCCAGTGCTGACCAAAAATGCATGGATGGTGACTTTGGATTTAAAGGAGGCATATTTACACATTCCCATCAGGCAGGAACGCAGAAAATACCTCGGGTTCAAGGCCGGATCGAGGCACTATCAATTCTCTGCACTGCCCTTTGGATTGTCTACTGCGCCCAGGGTCTTTACCAAATGCCTGGCTCCAGTAGTAGCTTATTGCAGACTCAAGGGAATTCAAATTTACCCTTATCTGGACGACTGTCTTATTCAGGCAGACAGCAAGGATGTCTTACTCCAGCATCTAGAGTTTGTTCAGAATCTTCTCAAGTTTCTGGGATTCACTGTAAACATAAAAAAGTCAAATTTAACACCCTCACAACAGATAATTTTTCTGGGTGCTTCTCTAAACACAACAACCCAGATGGCATTTCTGACATACGAAAAACAATTACAGCTGGCCTCAACTTTCAAAACCTTGGCAACTTTAACTCAGCTATCTGCAAGGAGATTCCTGCAGGCTTTGGGTTACATGGCCTCCTGCATCCTTCTCATACCATATGCAAGACTACATATGAGGAAAATACAGTGGTACCTACAAATTGCCACAGTTTAGACATACTGATCTCCGTCCTGCCTTGTCTTCAAAAGGAATTCCTTTGGTGGTCCAAGGCATGTACTCTAAACAAAGGAAAACCCTTCTGTCTGCCTCCTGCCACTCAGATACTGACCACAGACGCCTCAGATTATGCATGGGGAGCCCATTTTCAGGGCAACTGTCTGCAGGGCCTTTGGACAAAGGATCAGAAGCATCTGCATATCACTTTAAAGGAAATGTTAGCTGTTCAGAAAGCTCTATTGGCCTTCAGGAATCTTCTACAACCAGGACAACTACTGATACGGACAGACAACACCACAGTTATGTGGTACATCAACAAGCAAGGGGGATCTCATTCCTATCCCCTTTGCTGACTAGCCATGGATCTTTGGAACACAGCTCTAGCTTGCAATCTGGACCTTCAAGCACAGTTTCTACCAGGGAAGCAAAACTTCCTGGCAGACAGTCTGAGCAGAAACCTTTCGGACCCACACAAATGGATGCTGGACACCAAAATATTCAAGATGATTACTGCAGTCTGGGGATGTCCTCACATAGACCTCTTTGCATCCCACCTCAATCATCAACTACAGATTTTTTGCACCAGGACTTTCCACAGACAAGCTTGGAAAGTGGATGCACTATCATTCAGTTGGAGAAACCTCTCGGGATATGCCTTTCCGCCTCTTCCTCTTCTTCCACGAGTATTATTAAAGATCAAACAGGACAAGCCCAAGATGATAATCTTGCTGGCCCCAAATTGGCCTCGACAGTTTTGGTACCCAACACTGAAAAACCTTTGTCTGGAGCCCTCTTGGGTTTTACCACAGACTCCGAACCTTCTGTCCCAACACCAGGGTCAGGTTCTACACTCGCATGTCAAAACTCTCAGCCTGGCGGCCTGGTTAATCCAGGGTCTTTGAATCATTCTCTCCTACCCAAGCAGGTTATGGATGTCATTTTAGAAGTCAGACGTCCTAGCACTAGAAAATCTTATGCAGGAAACTGGAAAAGATTTTGTTCCTCGATGCAGGCTCAGGATTCTGATCCTCTTATTCCTAACATTTCTCAGATTTTACTTTACCTGACAGACCTCTTACATAAGGGTCTCTCTTTCTCTTCCATAAAGATTCATGCCTTTGCTATTTCTGCTCATTATAATACAGACCCTCCAATCTTTTCCCACCAGCTCATGAGACAGTTTCTCAGAGGAGCTAAGAACTTAAGGCCCCCTATATCTCCTCCCATTCCTGCTTGGGATCTCAACTATGTTTTGGAAAAGCTCACCTTACCTCCTTTTGAGCCTGCTGCCACATCTGACATCAAGTTTTTATCTTGGAAGACAGCCATCCTGTTAGCTCTGACCTCTGCCAGGAGAGTTTCCGAGTTGCCAGCTCTTATGGCTGTAGAACCTTATATTATTTTTCACCAAGACAGGGTGTCTTTAAGGACTAATCCTACTTTCATGCCTAAGGTGGTTTCCAAAGTGGCTTTAAATCAAACTATTCACTTGCCAACTTTTTTCCCCACTCCTCAAAATAAAGGGGAAAGGATCTTACATTCCTTGGACATACACAGACAACTACATTTTTACCTGGACAGAACCAAGGACATCAGGAAATTAGAGCAATTGTTTGTTTCTTATGCTTCAAGTTCCCAAGGTAAAGCCATTTCAAAACAGACCATTTCTAAATGGATTGCTCATGGAATCAGATTTTGCTATTCACACCATGGAAAGCAAATCCCAGGGAGTATAAGGACTCACTCTACCAGAGCTGCTGCCACTTCAGCTGCCTTCCTCGGGGGAGTTCCTACCAAAGACATTTTGGAAGCTGCAACTTGGAGTTCAGTGCATACTTTTTCCAAGCACTACAATCTACCTCTCTACTCTAAGTCTAGGGCAGGCTTTGCTTCTGCAGTCTTGCAGGGCCTTATAGCCACCCCCTCTACTTTATGACCACCTCCCTTTCATTCTGCTTTGGGATTCTACCCTACAGTCATGACTGCAACAGTGAAACACGATGAACATAGTACAGTTGTGTACACTTACCATAAATGTAGATGTTCGAGTGTCTTCACTGTTGCAGTCTGGGTTTCCCTCCCTCCTGTCCCCTCTTATTTTTTCTTTTGTGTGGTTCCTTTTTTCACCCTTATTCTGAGGTGTATTTGCAAAGGGTATGGGACCTTACTCATTTTGGAACTTCTGACATCTGGGGCAAGAAAAACTGGAGAACATGGCGTCGGCTGTCAGCTTTGTACTCCTGGCGCCCTGACGTCAGGGAGCATGGCTGAACAGCCGACGCCGGACCCAGACTTTGGGATTCTGGCCGACCGAGGACTGCCTGCCAGCAGGGGAGAATCCTACAGTCATGACTGCAACAGTGAAGACACTCGAACATCTACATTTATGGTAAGTGTACACAATTGTACTTTTTATGATGTCGAGTTGCCAGCCCGGCACCCAACCTTCCACGAAAGGCATTCACACACTCACGCCTTGGGCCAGTTTAGCATGTCCAATCCACTTACAGAATGTCTTTGGGATGTGGAAGGAAACCGGAGCACTCGGAGGAAACCCACACGACCACAGGGAGGACATGCAGACTCCGCACAGAAGGCACCCCAGCTGAGCCAAGGATTGAACCAGAGAACCTCTTGCTGTGAGGCGACAACACTAACTGCTACAGCACGGCGGTCATCCTTCCATATTGATTGATACTGATGGATTGTAATGACAAGTTTGAGTGGCCTTTTATGGTTAAAATTTTCTGAAATGGGCAGTTTTATCATTATTGGTTCATGCATTTTTTCATTGTTTGCTGGAAAAATGTTCAAAATTACAAATTTAATACATACTAGCAACTGGTACTGTATTATACAAGGAATATAATTTATTACAATCAGGAAGGTGAATCAAAGAACACATACATGAATGCATGGCCATAAAAATGTGTTCAAGGAGCCTGTAATTTGAAAATCGCCCAAAGGTAAACTTAATTCTCCACTTTCCAGATGCATTTCATTTGAATGTAGGTTTTAATTTTGTTTCAATGGCAGAAAATACCTAATTGTATACACACTGAGGTTTGAACATTGTTCATAGTAACTGGGGAGAAATAGCCAAGTAACGAAACACTGGTATGGCTGGGGAGGGGGCTGTTGCAAGAGGGGCTGCTCGGGAGGCCCCAATCTATTACCTTGCCTAGGGTCCCATTTGACTATGATTTTCTTTGCTAATAAAGTATGAGAGTAGTTTACATGGCCTCTTTAAATCCCGTAAAAACACTCCATGGTGCCGGCGTCCTCTCTTTTAAGGAGGAACAGGAGAGCTACACATACTGATATGAGTAATGGGTCATGAAAATTACCATTTTCAACAGTGGGTCTTAGTCCATAAAGGTTTGGGAACCACTGCTTTACACCACCTACCAGACTGCTGACAGAAAGGAGTTTGTATTTCAGTGCATTTCAGGGAATGGAGTTTTCAGTGCATTTTCAAGGGATTGAGTTTCGGTATATTTTCAAGGGATTACATTTCAAAAGGAAATTTACTGCTGCTCATGCTAAGTCCGTTTTCAATGTGCAACTGTTTTATCAAATGGCATACTGTTGTAGAATTTGAAAGCAGTGTTAGTAGCATAATTGCCTTTGGTGCAGAAGGCTGTGGATTATACTCCCACGCCATGTAGATGAAGTGCTGATATCGCAGTATCCATATGATTGCAGATTGTTTTGTGTATTACAAGGAGGAATAGAGGTTGTACACTCCTGAGTTTCCTCCTTTTGTAATATTACCAGTTTACCAATTTTTTAATGTAATATAGATTAACGCAAGGGCAACAGACACTGAATTTGTAGATGAAACATTGAGGTGCAAAGTTGTTTGCCATTAGCAACCTCTTCATTAGTTACAGATTTCTTTTAATGTGGAATTATTCCAATGATTTTACTTCTGTAGAAATTGTGTATCGACTGATATTGGTGGATTGTCATGACAGAAGTCTGGGTTGCCTTTTAGGGTTGAAATGTTCTGAAATGGGTAATTTTGTCATTGGTTTATACTTTGTTTCATTGCTTATTAAAATGTTTAAAACTACAAATTTTAAAACATTTTAACAAGTGGTGCTGTATTATACAAGGAATATAATTTAATACAATCAGGAAGGTGAATAAAAGAACAAATTAATGTATGCATTGCCCTAAAATGTGTGCAAGGAGTCTATTTTGAAAACGACTCAAAAGTAAACCTAATCCTCCACTGGCCAGATGCATTTTCTATGAGTGTTGGTTTTCATGCCGTTTCAATGACAGAGAAGTTTACTGCGTATGCTAAGTCTATCTGTGTTTGTGCTGTTCTAGTTTAAGCTACTGTACACAGGGAGGAAAGAGGTTGCTATTCTGCTTTTATTGAGCTGTAAGGCTTGCTCGCCTACCCAAAGTAAATTAAACTGTTTAGATTAACTTAAGCATCCCTTTGAAAGAAGGCACATGTGCTTGTATTTTCTGAGAACATGACTTTACAGTAAAATATGTGAAGGAGCAACAGATAAAGCAGGCTTATTAAAAAAATTCCACTTCACTTGCTGTTCAACTATATTACAAGGTATCTTTTCTTCCTGTGCTTTAAATAATTGAAGGAAATGACTGGAGTGGCTTTCTTGGGAAGTGACCTTCATGTGGGTGTGGCTTATAGGGGTGTTTCAGGAGTATGGTGTGGGTGGGGCTTAAGGGACACTGGTGTGGGTGGGGCTTAAGGGGCGCTGGAGTACTACTTCGCCTAGGGCGCCATTTCAGCTAAGGCCAGCCCTGACAGAAACACAAACTGAAACAGAGACAATTCTCTCACTGTTAAAGTTGTACTACAGTTTAAGGCACCAGACTATGCATAAATTTACCAGTAACATTCTTTATGGAAAAATTGTGGTAATAAATTATTAAGGAAGAAATCTGGTGGTAGTAGTAGTAGTAGTACATATATCTACCACAACTGTGAATTAGACTACAAGATGTCCCACCAGGGTTTAAAATATGAACAGATAGCTTCTATAAATAATTCTGCTTGTGGAAATAGAAGTACATAATAATGCAGAAACACAGTCTTCCCACAACTTCTAATTAAAATACAAAGCTAAGGTCCCAAGGTCCCCAGAACAAACTGAAAAATGCAGTCAGATGGAACAGAGCAGAAAAGTACAAAGTGGTATCACCTCACAAGTTCACTATAAGTGCAACTTAAATATTTAAGCAGAATTGAAACAATTAAAATAATGTAATTCTTTTTTTCTTTTTGATGAAAAGCTACTTACTCACAGATCCATACCTCTCCAAGATGTAGATAAAAGACACTCGGTGGCAGTAGCTGTTTGCTGGATATAGGTTGGCAAGAGAAGCATCCAATCAAATAAAGGCAACATTGGAGCTCTTTCAGAAATGTTAGCTTACTGTGTTAGTGGGGGATGGGGCAGACACAGAATGCAAGCAGGTAAAGATAGGCAGAATAATAAAGCACTGAAGCGCAAACTGGAGCAGACACAATTCCCTCACTGTTGCACTTAGTTGAAAGCACCCGACTATGTAGGAATTTTACTAGTAGCACTGTTTTTGGAAAAAATGCAGTAACATGATGTAGGCACCAGTCTGGTAGTAGTACTATGCAGTTCTGCCACAGCTGTGAATTAAACTACAACACTTTGGCCCAGCAGGGTTTAAAATACAAACAGACAGCTTTTACTACTAATTGACAGTGGCACAGGAAAATAACTTTCTTGGGTGGCATAAGCCAGGGTACCTTGTTGGCTAAGCTTACATAGGCCCTTGGGCAGATAGCCTAGTACCTACCTATGAACCTATGAATTATACTTGTGGAAATAAAAATGTCCAATAATGCAGAAACACAATCTTCCTACAACTGCTAATTAAAATACAAGACTAAGGTTCCAGAACAAACTAAAAATGCAGTCAGATGGAAAAGAACAGAAAGGTACAATGTAGTATCACCACGCAGGTCACTGTAAGTGCAACTTCTGTGTTTAAGCAGAATTGAAATAATTCAATTCTCTTTCCTTTTTGATGAAAATCTACTTTCTCACAGCTCCATACCTTTGCAAGTCTTGGATAAAAGATTGTTTCATAGAGTCGTGACTTGGCCCTATTGTTTTCCAGGTTGTACATGTAGTAATCTCATTAGACAGAAATGTTTTGGGTGTCATTCCTTTGCTAACTGAGGTATACTGAAAAGTATTTGTAACTTCATAAAAGTAAGCTCCTTCCACCCCCCCCCCCCCCCCATATAGTGGAGATACCTCTGCATAGCAGGTCTGTTAA
This sequence comes from Protopterus annectens, assembly GCF_019279795.1. Taxonomy (NCBI): domain Eukaryota; kingdom Metazoa; phylum Chordata; order Ceratodontiformes; family Protopteridae; genus Protopterus; species Protopterus annectens. The sequence continues at coordinate 1,008,892,204 of NC_056747.1, read as the reverse complement.
TGCTCACTTAATATGCAGTCTGTGCTGGTACTAATGTGGCTTCAGAGATATTGCTTGGTCTGTCTGTGAATTTCTCCAACATATGTGGTGTACAATGAAGAAAAAGCAACAATGAGAATTTTGATGTCTCTGGTGAGAAGAACTTAAACATTTAAATCCCAGTTGGAATGATATGGAAAGAACTGAGCAGTTTTCCTTTGGTGAATGACAGTCCTTCTATTAGCAAATTACGTAGTGCATTGGATGTGTCCACTTTTGATTACATCATAATTTAATGGACAAAAAATAAAGAAAAATCCCACAACCAGATTGTTAAAACAGTGATGAGACATTTTGAGCTAAAGCACTGTTGTCTTGTAGAAAATGTTCATTTTAATCGCTGTAGTCAGAGCCCTGATGAGATTGTTGTGTGAACTAATGCATTGTGTAGCCTGTGGATTTAGTTATATGCCTCATTGAAGTTTGTTAGTAAACGCTACTTTCTGAATCATATTTAACATGTTAAAGATTTCCTTAAGTGTGGAAATAGCAGACAGAGGTACACAACAGTTAGGAAGCATTAAGCTCATTTTGGTGTTGTGCACAAAGTTCACCTGAGTCATGCAAAAGGTAAAATAAAATCGTATATATGTATGTAAATACAAGGAGGCAAAATACCATTCTTGTGGGAAAAATCAGGCTTATAAAGCATGTCACAGTGATGTCAATTCTCATGACAAGTATAAAAATAATTTTCATGGCAAAATGTTAAATGTATTTAAAATAAAGCACGTGAAAGGGACATTGAAGACCAATGTTTTTACAGGTTCTTAGAAAATAAAAATCTCTCTACATATATTACAAACCATAAGAAGTGAGCATGGAGATAAATAGAGGTGTAGCAGTACCCATTATTTGTGAACAGATATTTCCCACATTGCCTCTTAAGAAGTGTTTACAGTGTAGTAATGATAAAGTTAAAATGTTCCCAGATGAAAGGTTGTTTGTCTGTGTTGTGTTAAATAGTGGGGGCAATTTGCTATAAAAAGCAAACACAGCATTTGTCTCTAGTTGTGGTAACAGGCAAAAAGACCAGCTTTGTGCAAGAAATGACTGCATGAGTTAGTCTTGTATTTGAAACAGGTTATGCACACACGTGTGTGTGTTATCTGAATTTAAATCAGAGCAAGAAGTGCTCAAGTTGCTTGAGGAACTGTTACATGCTGAACTTAGTACTCTGATGTCAAAGCTACCATTTTGGTGAGGTAGGTCAGGTTTTGCAAAAGTGGACGTTATTTGCAAGGTAGTAAAGAGTGGATAAAGAATTTGAAAGGATTGCGAAAGAAGATATTATTAGTTTGGATTGGCATAGTGAATGGTTATTCCAGATTATTTCTGTTGTAAATATCATGAGTATTCCTGTTGATTATAAAATGACTGGTTATCAAATTGCATGCACTGACATATCTTCTTCCTCAGTTGGAAGAATAATTGGACATGTTGAAGTGGAACTGTATTTTCTACATTAGATTTAACAGTTGCTTATTTACAGGCATTTCTAGATCACTGATGTACAAAAGGTGATAATTAACAAATGCAGATGTCTGTGTGTGTAATAGACTGCCATCCACTGCATGTTCTGTTGTATCAGTTTTTAAAAGAACAGTGGAGTACTGCTTCAAGGATTTGACCGTGGCAATGTACGTGAATGATTTATTACTGGAAGTACTGCACAGCAGTAAGCACTGCCACTTCACAGTGGTTGCTTGCTGCATTTGTCTTTCAGATGGAATGCCCTCTTTGTAGAGTTTGCATGTCCTGCTTGTGTTTTTCTTGATTTTTCCTGGGTACTTTTGTTTCCATCCATGTCTCAAATGCATGCTCTAGGTGGGCTGGCATTTCTTCAAATTGTCCATAGGTGTGCATGCTGTGTGATAGTGAATTTTGTGCATCTTGCCATGGGCTGGTGACCCATTCAGGATGAGCCCCTCTGCCTTGGACCCATGGATTATCAGGATATAATCTAGCTCCCCAACAACCCAGAATTGGATTAAGCATGTGAATGGAGAAAGAATGAGTGGAAGGTTTGAAAATGAGTTTTTCCATATTTAAACTATTATGGTGACTGTAGAACTTTGGCTTGAGAGTTAAAACATAAAAATGTGAATTTGACAAACATTGATATTGATGGATGCATGTTTAAATGGTTTGAAGTGTTATATATACCTAAAATCATATCAGAGGCTACTGTTACTGATTTGAAAAATTTGTTTGCTGGTTGTGGTTTATGCCACCATGTCATCAACAGTAAAATCCTATTTACCTAAGCAGATTTTTTGTTGGTTTGCTAAAAATGTAGAAACATTTATTCCACTGGTGTACCACCGTAACCTGCAACTGACAGATTAGCTGAAAGATACATACAGACCTTAAGGTATGAAAAATGATCAAATACAATGTTAAAAATTTTAAGTTAAAATTTAATTTTCACTGCTACAGTACAAAACAAGTCAGAATGTTGTCACTGGACAGACACTTGCAGAACTTATTTTGGGTAATCAGAAGAACCAGATTGGATTTGATGAAGCCAGGTGTCACTGGTACTTGTGTAAAGAAACACTACTGCAGAAATTCTAGCATGGCAAACATGGTAGAAATAGATGTTTCAATAAAGAAAATTCAGGCTATCTCCAGGATATCACTAGGGAGGTCTAAAATGGATTCCAGGAATTATCACAACTAAAACAGATCCATTGCCATGCCAAGTCCACAGGACTGACTCTGTGTTTCCTACAGGAGGCACTCTGACCATTTTAAGATTTAGACTAGCCTTAGTTTTGTACACTGCAACTCCAGATGGCATGAATTCAGATTTGACTGTCTGTGACAGTAATTGTGTTATGTTCAATTTAGAAAACAGAAATAGTTCTTGACTTTATAGAAGTGAAATGTGAACTGTATAGTAACTCTGTCATGCAAATGAACTTAGAACCAGAATTATGAAAGTCACAAGAAAGGGTCAGAAAACAAAAAACTCATCTGCCATATTACCCAATGCTGATAATGGTAATGATTCCTACCATAACATAAATGGAACTATCTGTTCAGCAGTAAAATGTATGCTACTCATCTGTACACTTTTTTGAGAAACGAAATTTTGTTTTGCCTCAGTGAATTGTTTGGTTGGCATAAAATAAAATGTGGATAATGTGGTGTTTTGAACAGTGTGCATAGCTTAGTTAAAGCAGGCCCGCTCATGTCTATATAAAGTGTTTGCAGATTGGCATAACAGGTCAGTCACTGCTCAGTCAACATATAGAGTGGTGTTCACAGTCACTATGAGAACACGTAAAGGCTATCCAAGCTGGTCATGTGTTTCCACAGCAAAGGTGAGATTCAGAGGTCATTTATGCTAACATGAGATGGGCACTAATGAACTTAAACTAAGTAATAATGAGGTGTAAGTGAGGTAAATCTGCTTATGCTAATAAGTCCTTCTGCCTATTTGCGATTCATAGGCATAATTTGACACATTTCTCTGCTGTCTGCAAATCTGTTATACAAAGCAGAATCACATTTTTCTATCTACTTTGCAGTCTGTAAAGATGCTTTCCCTTGCTGCAAGCCTTGCTATTTCCTGGTGTGAGCTGCTTGTTTTGGCTGAGCGAAAATTGAATATGCCCAGTAGCACTTGCTGATCAAGAATGTGGAGTTATAGGCAGCAAATTAGTCATTTTAATTCTGATAATCAGGAAATCCTTGGCAGGTTCAGACTGGAAAGGGATATTGTAAGTATCTTAGTGAGGATGTATGGCTCCAATAGGGGCACTAGGGGGATGACTGTTCTTCCCTTTCCTGTAGATACTAGGGAATGTATACCCCTCACTATATTTGCCATGGGGACCTTCCAGAGACAGACTGGGGACATATTGGGTATCTCACCGGCTTCTGCCTTGAGGATACTTCAGCAGTTCCTGGATGTATTCTTGGAATGTGTTAATCAGTGCATCTATTTCCTTGTGGTGCTCAGTTCGACAGATTGCACCCAGGTTGTTATTAAGGCCCCATTTGGTCCACAGGGTGAGCGATACTGCAAAAGGAAGAGCTTACATTTCAGAAACTGTCAGGTAGTATGTGCTGCATGGGAGTGCATCACCAGCATGATTGCCCATTTTTTATTATTTAAGTATTTGTTCTTAGTAAAATGTATTCCTTAATACTAAACTATTTCTTTGTTTTGTCTCTCCCCCCCTACCTTTCTCTTGCTTTATTTTGTTCCTTTCATGTGATGCTGGATGTGATGTATGTATATACAGACATTATTAAATGATTGCATCATTTCAGGTTCAGATGCCTAGGCTGCATGACACCTCCCTGTGAGATGAATGGATATGGACACATGGCTGGATAGCTGTCTAGCTGTGGTGATATATGGCTGTGGACATTTCTCTGTGGGCATAGTAGATCCCCCAGTACCATATCCATATGTGGCAGAAACAAATCCTCAGACTGAGAGATTTTGCACGCCCCCAGCTTCACAAAGGTATAATTGTCTGCAGTACAGGCTGCTGCAACCAGATGCTAGGGGGGCATAAATGTGGCACGGTGAAAGAAGTGTACAGTGGGCAAAGTCTTTATTAATACAACATGTGAAGTGATGTGTGTAGTGCTTGGTGTGTACTATATGCAAATACAATCGCAACTTGTAAAAATGTGCCACAGCACATAACAAATCCTGCACATTGCTGTAGTCACACTTATGTTTTTTAGGTGATGCTCCCTTACAACAATAACTTTTCTATGTGGTGTCATTGGCATCCTTCTGAGAAATGATTCTCTTTGATTATCAGTTAGGTTTTGTTCCTGTTGCAGAACAGACAGAAGGTCAAAAATCTGTACTGCCATACAAGTAATACCTTAAGTTGGCAGTGCCATGCTTCTACTTGATTATTGGGTCGTGGAAAATCCATGTCAGAGTCAGAGACATCACAAACATTCCAGAATTTCAAAGGCTAAGATGTTTGCAATTGTAGTGCAGGAGAGTGGGAAGCATACTTTCTTTGTCGACCACACACATAATGATGGTCCAGAAATATTGATATGGGCTTAGCACATTCCAGTAGTGTAGAAATAATGATTTAAACTGGAAATGCTTTGTTTTAAGTGAATAATTTTAAATATATGAATTGATTGATTAATTAATTGAATGGAATTTAAGAATGTATAAAAAGGGTGTGTTTTTTGGGGTCTATATTAAATCACCGAACACTTAATAAAGCGAACGGTGATTAATCGACCCTATGTAAGCGAAAGCTTACAATTTTGAACTGTCAGAACTGCGATTTTTTTTTCCCAGGGGAAAAAAATCGATGTTCCGAAAAAAAACAAGAAACACTTTAAACATTATATTAAGTGGGGGGCTTCGCCCCCCCCACTTAAATATACCAACTCCGAGACCACACTACAGTGCCGAAAACGGCAAAGTAACAAAACGGCCAAGCAAATTCTTTCCCAGGGAAAGAATTCACTTAAACACCGTTTCGATATTTTGCCATTTCAGGCTTTTGAGTTCGCCAGACACATTTGAAAGAATGCATCTTCGGTCTTCTAACAGGGAACCGTTTTTTGTACTTATGTTATTCCTTGAAGGTGGTTACACCGAAGTTCTAGAATAAATAATTGCGTTTTACTATGTAGTTTTCTGAAGTAACATGTTGAGAGCAGAATTGCTGGTACGTTTGGATAATAGTTGTTGAAAAAAATACTTGTAGAGGGCTGCTCAGCATCTATGTTCTACAGTTTAGCAAGGCTAGGCAACTGGATGCCAATGATATCAGGTATAGCCTGCTCTGTGGCTGTGGGAACCATGAAGTACATCAACATCACCTTGTGGAGTATAGCTCCTGCAGCAGCTTGCTATGTCTACTAACTTACATAGTGGCTTACAAACTGCTGTCTGTCACAAAGGGCTTTCTGTTGCGCTGTGTACTCCTCCTTGCTGCTGCAATATCCCTTGCTAGAGCTCAGTTTGATATGCTGATTTCCAAACTGAACAGCACAAGGATATTCACAAACCTAGAAAACTGTAGGTGTCTGTACTGGATGAATACACTAGTGACACTCCCTTTAATGAACAGTTCCCCTTTTAACAGCCTGCTGTTTGTCTTGACCAGTCAGATTACATTGTCTAATCTCTTTTCCAGATACAGACTTTACTTAGGGACGTTTCCCTGTATATCTCCTTTTTTTGCATGACTGCCTGTATGTATGTGTTTACCCTATATGTAGCTATCATAGGATGATTTTGATGGACCTCCACGTGCCACACATGCTGATCCACTACACTACAGTCTGCCTTGGTAGGTGAGCTGGGATATTAATGATATGTTTGCCATATGTAATAAGATTTCCCTGTTTTAAATTTGTAGTGAGATTGAGGGGTACTGCTGTAATGTCATGTCGACTGTACAGCTGTGTTCTCGCCAGACGTGTATCCTTCCTTATACCATTTGCTGTATTCTGGCATGTCAGATGGGATTACAGTCAATAACATAATATTCGTTCCGGTATGTGCTTCCTATCCTGCTTGTAAAGCAGGATGGGAAGCACATACCCAGATATTCATAGGGTCATATGCTTCCTATTCTGCTTTACAAGCATGCCACTACATGTGTCATTGGCAACATATTCCCACAGTTTATAGGTGGGATTCTTCAACTTCAGCCTATCTAATGCCTAGCTTTCCCTCAATTGTATGCATTCCTCTCAACCTCTTAACACAAGATATCTGTAATAATGGGGAAACAAAGGGCCACATCTATGGACAGATTTTAAATATTGCTCTTATAAACTTAAAAAGTTGCTGGGATAGCAGGAATTGTCTTACCAAGCATGTGTAAGTGGATATAACATCTGCAGCTCAGAGGGATGTCATTATTTGGCAAATTCGATTCTCACTGATTTAGCAGACATCCACAATTGTTTTTTATGCCGACCACTTCAATGAGACAAACATCCAGGCATTCTGCAGAAATCTGGACAGATGGAGCTATGCTTGCATGCTCTGTATCTTGCTCCCCTATGCTTTTTACATCCATAATAATCACTGTTCAACTGTGGTTGTTTCTACTGTTAGGAAACAGCCAGGTAGCTTTACTTAGGGATCATCGTGGTGTACTGGTTCTCTCTTCAGTGTTAAATGTCATAGCATTTCTGCCTTTCAGCTGCATCACTCTATGGTATAGCAATGCTGCAGCCTTTTGGTTTCGGAGTTGTAGCTTGCGAGGAAATGTCTCAAGACCTACATGCTGGAACCTCATAATTTCTACTGAAAAAGGACAAGTTTGCTCAGTCAGACTATCCAAGTCAGCAGTTTGGAATAAATAAATGAAATATTTTTGATGGAAAATTACATAGTTAATATTTTAAAAGTAAAATACTTTTTCCGACAAAAATTATGTATCCTACACCAATTTTGAAACCTTTAGAGGAGAAATTAAATTTATATCAAAAATAAAATGTATGTACTAATATAAAAACACAAAACAATTTAACAAGTAGCTAATTTTCTAAGCACAGTAATGCCCTGCATGCTATGTGTTATAGGGATATAAATGGACCTTCCAGTTGTTTCCCTGTTGAGTCTACTGTCGAGCATTATTGCTTCATTATTTAATTTACACAGTAGTTAATGTCATTAGGTGCTGAAAAGGTCAGATTGTAGCCTGCATTTGTGATTAACACATTAAACAATTTCTAGTACTTGTTTTTCTTTAAGGCATACCCCCACAGCATAAATCACATGCCTATTTACTATTAGACATGTCTTTTCTTTAATGCATTTTGACAATATACTGCTTAGTATTTATAAGCTATGTAGCTACAGCTAAAATTACAGGCTACATACAGATCTAAATATCAGTTACATTTCCATCTACAGCTTAGTACAACCTGCACACTGTATCAAATATAAAACTGTAACTAAAAATCAGATTCTCCATTGGAATAAACAGGTTGAAGGGTACATAGTGCAATGATCCTGTATTTGTAGTCAGTGGTAGCTTTCATTTGTGTACATTCATCACCTCTGCTTTCACAAAATAATTGGAAGGCAAAGTATCAGTGTGTGTGCTGGGAATAGTTGGAATGTAAAGAAATGGGTAGATGGAACAATGATAAGGAAGATATAGAAAAGAGGTTATGTTACTTGGGATGGACAAGATTATATCATATTTTGCAGTCACAGTTTAAATGAGATTCATGATGAAATTATGGAGATAATCAAAAAATGTTTCAAAGCATAATCAAACAAACAATCCAAAAATGCTCTTGTTATGCCTTCCAAGAATCAGTTTGAATTTATATCCAGTCGAAATTTATTGCAAATAGGTAAATAAATCACAAGAGTTAAGCTCTTTCATTACTCTGCTAAGAACTTTATCAAAACTATACATTGACTCCATATTGGTTTAAATCACCAGTGTAATCACATAACATGAAATCACATGACAAATGAAAACCTCCCCAAGCCATTCTTAAAGAGACAATAATCTCAAAAAAATGTTAAAATATCAGAACCTACTGGTTAAAGTTCAAAACATATTAAAAAAAAAACGTTTTATGACATTAAAATATAACCTTAGTAAAAACAAATACTTAAGTAGTCAATTGCAGACACTAAGTTACACATTTAATGCCTTTAATTATAAGGCACTGTTAAAAGAAATATATTCATTTAATCCTGGAGTCTGAGAGGCATTTAATAAGAGTTGCCAATGCAGTTCTCGGTATTCCAGTATTTTCCCCCAACTTCCACTTCACTCTGAAATCTGCACTTTTTCCAAAATAAAAAACAAGAACTTTGTAAAGTTAGTGCACACCTTTGGATGTTTGCTTAGGGTTTTTTTTTTAATTCATATTTTTTATTGCATAGGTATGTTCGTAAATCCTAGTCCGAAATGCACGCTCAGTCTTCCCCATATAAAACTCAGGGCAAGTAAGGCAAGATACAAGGTAAACTACTCCTCTTGTTGTACAGTTATATCTACCCATGCAAAATAAAATTTTTAGATAAGAGGAGATGATAATGTTTATACTGTCATAAATAAACATACATTGCAAGTAAGCCCTGCACTTGTACATCCCCTTGTTTTTGTCAGTGTTTTCTGTCTTTTCACTGGTACCTTCTTCCAATAACCATTTATCATTTGCATTGCATTTAAAGACAAAAGTAGGGACGTCACCTAGTTTTTCAGTTAGACCAGTGGGACCAAACTACCCCGACCAATTTTTACAAAAAATGTTCTTCACTTCACCTGCACTGTGATTAATTATGAGGGTGATTAATTATGAGGATTATGGCATTAGAGCACTGGTTGTTCCTAGTGTTGTTTAATATCCCAAACTCAGAAGACCTGAATAATCTAAAATTGGTTTGTAATTGGTCATTCTTCCTGAGGCTATGCCAAAGGCTATGTTATTCACTTATTACTTGGGATAAGCCCTTTGTAAAAATAGTATGTTAAGTTTGTTAAGCTCTAACAAGAACTGGCAATCATCATATACCAACCTGGAAAGCCTCACCATTTGCCAGTTTGTCAAACTCTTTTTCTGCTAAAAACGGTAGTTACTTGAGTATTGCAGGTAACCACTGGAAAAAGTTTGCTTCCTAAAAATAGTTGAGTCCCGTCTACTGTATGACATGTTTTTTGAAACCGTGATATTCAAATAACTGACATTGTTGTATGATGAGTTTTTTAGATACATTAATAACAGTGTAGACTTTTTTAGCTTTAAACATGACAAAAGCAGATGTCACGGTTTCAAAAAACACGGCATGCAGTAGGTGGAAATCAGTCATTTTTAGGCAGACAACTTTTTCTTATGGTTACTGACATTACTCGAAGAACCACCCTTTCTGGCAGAAAGTTGTGAGGCTATCCAGTTTGGTATCTGATGATAGTCAGCTCTTGTTAGAGTTGGTCAAACTTAAGATACCTAAGATTGTATTGCAAGCTGTAAAATCCACATCTCTGTTTCTTTATCTAAATCTCAGAGTTTATGTTCATTAGCGGATAAAGAAGCCTACCAGATATTAAACCTTAGATCTGTTTCTAGAAGCAAATCATCCATAACTTTCATGCTGCAGACCATGTCAGCACAGGTGTCTTCAGCACCAGTTAATTCAGTTAATGTTGATGACATTGGTAGTGTCTCAGTCTGCATTGAAGGTCTTTTCTGCTCCAAGGCCCAAGGTCAAGGCGTCAGTGTCAGGCGTAGCCAGTGCTGACACATCACTGAGTCTGCATTTGGTGTCCATTACAACAATGCACAGTCACACTGTCCTGCAATTGATCCTCAGTGTCCCTTGCTTGCACCAAGGTCGTCAGCTAGTTAATTCATAGAGTAGTCCTTTCCTGGACCTCCAGCTGTTCCAGCTGTTGCACAGCAGGACAGAGAAATCCAAGCCCTGTTGCAGTTTTCCTGTATATCATCAGCTGCAAAACTTACTTCCTCTTTTTCTTTAGCCACTCCATTTTTGCATATTCCAAAGAACTCTGCATGCAAGAGGTAGCACATTGACTGTCATTTTCTGAGTCTACATGAGACATCGATGACAAAGAGAGTAGAGATTCTCCATCAACCCCTGATTATCCCAAACTCTGAGAGGTTTTAGAGTTGGGACAGAAGGGTGGATGGTCCACAGACTTCATATCCTCCCCATAAAAATGCTGCAGAAGGCCTTTTGGTCCACTTAACAATCCTCTTGGGTGGTCTCTTTCTCGGTCTCCTTTGGTGAACATCTGTAACTTGACTACCATTGTTACTTCGGAAAACCCCGATACTACTACTCCTGTTCCAAGGAAACCAGACAGCATTTTTCAGCTACCTACAGAATGGAACTTTGATTTGAGATGCCTAAGTTTGACATGGTCATTTCAATAGCTGCCCTTAAACAGACTTCAGTCTGACAAATTCCTCTAGTGTTTCACCCTACCCCAGTAAGGAATCTAGAGCTATAAACCACTTAGGAAACCTTGTTTGTGTTCTCTACATTTTTACCGAAAGCCATTAACCTATATGCTGCACATAAATGACTTACATGAAACTAGGTGGATGAAATTCACAGTCACTGACACATTTACCCTGTAAACCACAAATAAGAAAAATTGCTGTCCCAATTTTCAACTGTCTAATGTCAAACTTCATGAAAGAGTAGTGTAACTGTCTGCTGAAGGCAGGGCCGGAATTAGCAATTGTGGCTTCCAATATGGATAATTTTGGTGGGACTTGACACCTCACCCCCCCCACACACACACACACCTCTGCTCTCCCACCTCCTGGTCTATTTGATTTAAAGTTATTTTAATTAGGTATAAAGAAATTACTTGTGTCATTGTTTAAATTTTGATTTAATAAACATTTTTAAAAATAATATATAGTGTTACTGCGCCTTAAAAGAAAAACATTATATTTGTTTATTAGGTTATGTCTTTTCAAAAAATGTTACAACAGAAGGAAACTATCAACTATTCTTGGTAAGTTAAATGATCCACACTCGCACACACCACCCTCTTTGGGAGGTGCTGCATGCTGTAGACACCAGGCAGACCATTTTTCTCTGAAGTAATCTCATTTGAAACAGTAACCTTGGGTAAAATCGTCTGAGTCATCACAGCCTCAAACTATCATCTCCCATGCCCACTGTCTTAGATGCCAGGATGTGCAGGACAGGTGAATCATTGATGATGGGCTTGATGGCTTCGGCAAGACAGGAAGTCAAAAAGAGCATGACATTTTTCTAAACTGTATTACACATTCTCATCCCATAATACCTTTGTCTTCCTTTATAGGTGCTCAGTCTCTCCCTGCATTCATAGGTAGGTACTAGGCTGTTGGCCCTAGGGCCTATATAAGCCTAGCCAAAAAGGTACCCTGGCTTTCACCACCCAAGAAAATTATTTTCCTGTGCCCCTGTCAAGCAGAACCACAGCAGTGATCCCCGGGGTGAATTTCCTATTACCCATCCAATCATCAAGATTTTTCTTGAAGAGTGATAATGAGGAGCTCTGTTTGACATAGATAAGTAGTCTATTCCAGAGTATGGGAAGTGTCTGGGACAGGAATCTACCCCTCCAGCATGTTCTGTTTATTGTGGTGACAAGGTTTAGGTCCCTACAGCGTGTAGTTCGGAGGGATTGGGATTTCTTTAAGTGGAGCATGTCCAACATCTCTGGGTTTGACATATCTTTGTATGTTAGGCAGAGATTGCCTCTGAGTAGGCGATATGCGATGGAGTAAAGTTGGAGTTTTTTGAGACGGTCTGCGTAGGGTATCTGTTTGAGGCCAGTAATCCTCTTTGTGAGGTATTTCTGTGGCCTCTCCAGTTGTTGTAGATGTCTTGTGAGGTACATACCAAAAGAGGCGCTATGCTCTATAATGGGTCTAATGAGTGATGAGTAGAGGGGAACAATGACCTCTTTTTTTCTGGATGAGAAACCTTTTGTGATAAGGTGTGCCACGTAGAAGGATTTCCTGATCACTGTGGCAATGTGATTATCAAAGGAGAGACTACTGTCCACCTGTGTCCCAAGGTCTCTTATCACACTTTCAGTGTTAAGTAGACTACCACCTATGTGGTAGTTCATGGGTACAGAGTTTTTACCAAAGGGGATGACAATGCACTTTTTGGCACTGAGCTTCAGGCCATGGCTTTGACACCAGGCATCTGTCTCAGTGAGGCCCTTTTCTAGGATTTCAACATCGTTAGGAGTTTCAGTTATGGCTCCCAGTTTACAGTCATCTGCAAACTTCATTAGCCAAAGACGTTCTGTGTTAGCCTGTACTTCAGAGAAGTATATACCAAACAGGAGAGCACCTAGGACTGAACCCTGTGGTACTCCACTTGTCACTGGTCTGAAGTCAGATTTGGAGTCTGATGCTTTCACAGTGTGGGTTCTGTCCATCAGCCAGTTGGCAACCCATCTTGTGACATAGGGATTTATACCTAGTTTAGTGAGTTTATCTATAATTTCGAAGTGGGGGATGGTATTGAAAGCCTTGGCAAGATCTAGATAGGCTGTGTGAACCACTTTACCCTCATCTATGGCTTTGGTGACTGCTTCAAATAAGTCTATCAGGTTTAGGAGACATGATCTGCCTTTTACAATCCCAAACTGGGTGAGGTCCAGAGTTTGGAGATTACCAATGTCTTTGTTTATGAGTTCCATGATGATACGTTCTATGGCCTTGCAGACCAGGCTCGTCAGGTTAATGGGGCAGTAGTTCCCGGGGTCCGTCATGGCTCCCCCTTTGTGGAGTGGGATAACCGTCGCAGTGTGATATTCAATGGGCACAAAGCCTGAGGTGAGGCTATGATTGAACATGGTACTTAGGTGGGATGCCAGTTCGTTCTGTAGTTCATGTAGAACGCAGCCTGGGATATTGTCAGGAACCATGGATGCTGTGTTCTTGCCTTTGGAGAGTGTGTTTTTTACCTGTGCAGCCGTGATTACAGGAACTTTGCATTCTTCCGGTATAGAGATGGGCCCTCTAGGGGGTGAGAGGGGAGTAAAGTTAGCACTGAACCTATCTTCCAGGATGTTGGCAATATCACTTGGTTCTGTATATTTAGTGCCATTGTGTTGTAACTCAGAGCAGATCTGAGTGTTGCCATTGAGATTCTTGACATAGCTATAGAATGCTTTGTGGTTGTCTTTAGAGTCAGTGACAATTTTGTTTTCATAATTAGCTTTGGAAGATTTTATGAGGGATCTCAGCTTCTTACTGAGGCTGACCAGGAAGCTCCTCCAGTCATGGGATTTTACTCTTTTTTGCAGCAGTTTCTTTCTTCTGTTGTAGAGTTTGTTTATGGCAGAGGACCACCAGATTGGCTTCCTTTTTTTGGAGGATAGCATCTTGGTTCTGTTAGGGATAGCACGATCCATGCACTCGTGTAAGTGCTTATAAAGTGCATTTGTGTAGGATTCAGCGGTTGTACCTCTATTGTCTGTCTGCATGGGTGTCATGAAGTTTGCCACTTCTGTCTTAAGAAGTGTGAAGTTGGCTTTGGAGAAGTTCTTTTTATGGTGGTTTCCCTAATGGGGGGTGGGGGTGGGATGTGGATGTCTAGGGTGATTAGCTTGGGGTCGGAGCTGACCAACGAGGAATTGACCTCTGGTATGGAACACCGGTCGCCCATGTTGATAATGACCAGGTCTAGGATATTGCTGCCCCTGGTGGGGGTGTGAATAAGTTGATCCAAGGTGCTGGAATTTATGAATTCCAAAAAACGTTGAGCAAATGAGTTGGTACATGAGTAGTTTTCCCAGTTAATGGTGGGGTAGTTGAAATCGCCCATTATTAGGGTGTTGGGTTGTAATATTTTCCATTGTATCAAGGAATGAGGAGTGGGAATCCTGGGGCATGGTGGGGGTCTGTAGCAAGCTACAATTTGGATTGCGGTCTTGCCCAGAGTTAGTTGCACTTGGATAATCTTAGATGCATTATGCTGTGCAACTAGCCTGGAGGTGTGGGTATCCTTAATGAATATGGACACTCCTCCGCCTTTAGTGCTTCGGTCTGGGTTAGGTGGCCGAAAGGTGTGGTATGAATTATAGCCTAGTAATGCAGTGGTGCTCTTTGGAGCTTTGAACCAGGTGTCTGTCACTGCACAGATGTCGATGTTCTCCATTTTAAGGAGTGCCTCGAGTGAGTGCATTTTGAGGTTTAGACTTCTAGCACTAAGTAGCATTATCCTCAGATTTTTCTTGCTTGTACCTGTTACTTTGCTGAATTTGTCATTTGAACCTTGCCTAAGAAAGGCACTATAGGGGTGGCAAGAGCCTTAACCAGTATCCGGAATCCCAATGGTGACAGGTGCAGGCCATTTCTGGCAAAGCATCATGGTCTGTCAATCATGTCATCCCAGCAGACAAATACTGGATCCTAGAATGACACCACAAGCTTAGCCAGTTGTTGAAGTCAATCATTTTGTCCTTGTACTGTGGTATAATTTTGGGTGATGGCAGGATGCTGCTGAGGGCTAGGGTCATACCTGCCTGGGCTACAAGATCGGAGAGCTCCTCCATGTATCTTTTCATGTAGTCCATATGCTCTGAATTGCTGGAGTCTGTTTCTCAGTTAATTCTCATACCTTGCAGCACTCACTGTTTCCACAAAACTGTTAAACATTCCCAGAATTCTCAACAGCAAACTACATAAAACTGTTAAACTTCCCCAAAATACTTAGTAATAATAATAGCAAATAATCATCTCAGGTATATCATTAGAAATGGCATTGCTTACACACACCACCCAACTTATGAGTATTTTGGAAAGTTTGTTTATTTTTTAGCTAAATTGGGTAAGTGGACTGATGCGTGCAGATGTTTTCCAGCCATATTCCAAAACAGAAGGGCAATAGTAAATGCTACATGCGGGGATGATTAAGAGTACCACTGAGAAACATGTTTTCATATGTGAGAGGAAATCAGAATGTCTTAAGGAACTCCAGCTGGATGTATGGAGAGCATACAAACTTCACGCAATGTGTTCAGCTTTATAGAATACACATCCTCCCAAGCTACTCCTCAATCCAGTCCAACCAAATTTTTCTGTTTGTCCACCTCCATCATTTTGAATGTGATTCTGAAACTGGTATTCCTACTGTTTCACACTGTTCCACTGCTTACTTTTGTCTTTTAGTCAAATGAATTCATTGTCTATTTACAACTGCCTCCTTCCACTCACCAGACACACACATGCACACGCGCGCGCACACACACACACGCAAAATTTTTATGTTCCTTTCTGCAGATACATCAGCATCTCTGCCATACATTTGGAATGGTATAATTAAGCCATAATGTATAGTTATGTATATTTACGGGTCCCTTTTAGAATGTCAAATGTTCATAATGACGTTCATAACAGCAAACCCAAAATATTGAAAATACACAACATCAAAACTTAAAACATTGACTATAAAAGCTGTTGCAGGGGGGCAAGCACCCATGATACTTATATATACCAACTCCAGGATCGCACTACAGCTGGGAATGGGCAAAACCCTAATTCCAGCTGTACCACAGTCTTGCACAGTCACTCACCTGCGCAGTTCCGTCTTTTCAATTTCAGTGTTACAACACTTCTTTGTGCTTTTTTGATCTTCTGGATTTGCTGTTATGAACATCAGTGTTATGAACATTCAGTGTTCTAAAAGGGCTCAGTATCTGTCTATCTATATATATATATATATATATATATATATATATATATATATATGTGTGTGTGTGTGTGTGTGTGTGTTTGTGTACATGTATATGTATATTGTGCTTTCTCATGTTTGTTTTCACACTGTTTGAGTTTGATTATTCCACTGTTATTTTTTATAATTACATTCATTAGCAATGAATCATATACCAAACATCAGCAAGAGAAGCAAAAGAAAATGTAGTGCCACTATCAGTCTCATTTTCTACTGCGACAGTAACTGTAGTGACACACAACCAGATGGTTAATCTAACATCAGTTTAAGGTTGTTGACCCTGTTAAGCACTTAGCAACAGCAATTAACTTTCAGTCATACAAAGTGGCTTGAAATTGCAATATTAATAATACTAGACTACTAACTAGTGCAGTACATGACAGGAGATATACTTTTTTCCACTAATGAGACTTTATAGCTAATGTGGAAGCAAGGCTACAAGTAGAAAATGCCTTGTACTTTGCTGTAGTGTGTCTAAGTTAAGTCTTGTGCCCTCATAAGGCATAATGACCTGAACTAACCTAGTGCAGGACCCCCTGTAGGAGTAAGGCCCTTTTGGGCCAAATAGGTCCATTTGGTCTAAGGCTGGCCCTGGCCGAACGTTTGACCAGACCTGTGGGTCTAGCGTTGTGATGCAGTGATATACCTGTCTCGGGCACATTGATTTAGCTGAGGACACCCAGATGACCTTTAGATATTTCCCATTTTTAGGACTCATGTCTCCCTGGTCCATTAGTGAAGGTACTTTTAGAGAAGATAGAAAAAGGGAGGGGAAGTGAGTTGACCTTTCTGTTGATGAGCCATGTGTCTGTTGATGTGCCGTGCCACTGCCACATTGACAGAGTGGATGGCTATCCTACTCTGCAAAAGGGAGTCATGAAATGGCACTCTGCTGTTGGTGTTAAGTTCCAGTCTCTGTGTTGCCCATTGTCAAGTACACAAAAGAGCAAGTGTCACATGTGGTTCAGACATAGATAGCAGCAAAAAAGAAAAAACAGTACTGGAGGAACCCCTTCATGGCATGGGGGCTGTGTTCTACTTTTTGGTGGTTTTAAGCAGCATACCTGAGGCTTTGCCTGACTGCCCACTCTGGAATCAATTATGAGGCATCTATTCATTCACCTTCCTGCAAGGCTAACAGCCTTAAAGGACAAGTAAAGAAATAATGTGTTATCAAGAGGGTATTTTAGTCCCTTTCCATGCTCTTTTATTTCTTTAGTCATTACCCTTACATAGTTTCTCAACACATCAAAAATAAGAGCAAGAAGAAAGTCCAGCAGGCTTTTAATGAAAAGAGTCATGGCAGGAGATACCACCAGACCAGAAAGGATCATGAGATTTGTCATAATTCTTTCGGTTCCAAAGAAAACAAAGGGATCCAGGACCATTCTGGCCTGAACAGTTTCAACCCCAAAGAAATCTTTCAAATGGACATGGTGCAGGCAATCTTTTTGTAGTTATCCAAAGTTGGTGGAATGTGCTTTTTAGACCAGGACAGTGACTTCCACATCAAAGTAGCCAAAGAGTCCAAGAGGTATCCTCCCTGCTCTTCATTTCTGAGTAGGAGTTAGTCACTTCCAATTCAATGCTTTTCCTTCTGGCCTTGCTGCATCCTCCAAGGTGTTCTCCAAATGCCTATATGTTGCATTAGCAGGCCATGAGCTACAAGGAGCCAAAAATGTTCTCTTTCTGGGACAGCTAACTTCTGCTGCTTCGTCTTCTTAACCAAACTTGATTCTGATTTGAGAGTCGGTACTTTAAATGTTTCAGTGCCTAGGTGTAATGGTGGACCTTGTGACATCTCACATGGAAACCATCCCAGCTGCTCACATTCATCAATGGCAGCCTGAACGTCTCAATATATAAAATCTATATTTCTTTTGATGTAGTTCTGCCTCTCCAGAAAAGGTTTCCATCCTCTTGAAGTTTCTCTTACATTCTATTAATTTCTGCCTCAGAATTCTGAATATGATGATACCAGTTACTCCTGTGGTACCAACTGTTAGGTACCTCACAAGAGTTTATTAATGTATGCTATGAGTTCAGTGGTCACAGTTATTGGATCCAGTGTTTCACCATATCGGGATATTGAGCACTTGCAAAATGCATCTCTAGTGATGGATGCATCTGCCTAGACTCATACAGGCCAGTCCATTCCAAACTCTGCCTCTTCTGGTGGCAGTCACTAGGGACACGTTCTTGGTGGGGGTCATTATAAAAGCCAAACTTCGCAAGGTGTCTGAACTCCCTTTTGAGGACAGTACATCAACATGGGGAAAAAGTGGGTAGTTCTTATAATCCTCCAAGCATTTCAAGACTCTCTTTCCAAGGATAAGATAGACATCCAGTCTGTCAGTGTGGCAGTGGCATGGCACACCAACAGGCAGGAGGCAATCCACTGCTAACTCCTCTGTCAAGAAGTTTGAAGATTTGGGAATGGACTTTGTCATCCAGTCTTATTCTAACAGCCACACATATTCCATGAGAAACCAGTTATGCTTGTAGGCAGTTTTAGCCTCTTTTTGCTGATGCCTCATGAATTGTCCATCGGTGCCTTGGTAGTGCAGATTCTTTTCCCTTGTTGGCCTAAATCCTGTTGTAATCTTGTTGCCTTTCCCACCATTATGAAGTGCAGCAGATTCTATTCTCTAATCTTTCCATCTGGGAGAT
This sequence comes from Protopterus annectens, assembly GCF_019279795.1. NCBI lineage: Eukaryota > Metazoa > Chordata > Ceratodontiformes > Protopteridae > Protopterus > Protopterus annectens. Next base: position 1,008,873,288 of record NC_056747.1, on the reverse strand, counting down.
TCCTAGGGATACTGTGGTCCAGGAATAGCCACCTAGATGACTTTACACTTTTCCCCTTTTCCTTTGATGTGGAGATTCATTCAGAAAACAAAGCAACACAAGTGCAAAGTTCATTCAGCACCTCCACTCTGAACCCTACTCAGACAGACCCCCATCCAGACCATCACATTTCATATCTACCTGCATTAATATTTCCTCTTTCATTAGTTGATATTAATCTTTCATTTCCATATAGGGAAGATCAGGTAATCATTTCTTCCCCAAAAAATAGCTCTTACTGTAAGAGCAAGCAGTTGCACTTCTGTATGTGTCCCATAGCCAGAATCCTGAATACATTCACTTCTCCATCTCATCTGTTTTAATAAAAAAAAACAAAACAAAAAAAAAACACATATTTGACTGTGGACTGCGTCATGCATCTGTTAAAAGTCTTTATAGCTAACATATTAATATTTTCAGCAGGGAAATTATTTTTTATCTTTGTTTTTTTAATATATATAAAGGCTTTTCTTAAATGTACATTTCCTTCAAGTCTGCCACTGAAAGATTGTTTTTCTTGGGGGAGTCCTTTATGTTGAAGAAGCTGGCTCTTCCTCCTTTTGAATCTGAAGTTTCAGTTGTTTTGAAATTCCTTTCCTAGAAAACTTTTTTTTCCCTTGTGGCCATTACCTTTGCTAGAAGAATGTCTGTGTTGCAGTCTTTTTCAACAGATCTGTCTTGTCTAATTTTCAATAATGGCAGGTGGATGGGTCCACTCTCAACCATGATAAATATCTTCATGTTTTTCTACCGTTGTGTTCCAGTCATGGTGAACACCTTATTCTTTGTATGCTTGTAAACCAACAATTGAGGTCTTGTATATTGATAAGTGTAGATCTGTCCACAAGGGATCATAACTTTATTTCAACTTTGAACAGAAATCTTGGACCTAAAGTGTGTAAAGTAATACTGGCAAAATGTCTTGTAGACTACATTTATTTTTGTTAAAACATATATAATAAATCTAGTCCACTGGCACCAAAGGGTCATTCTACTAAAATGGTTGATGATTTTGTCCTTTTCTCACACTTCAGTCTTGGGTGATATCTTTGCAGCAGTAGTTTGGGCGTCCATGAGACTTATCTCAAAACACTGTAAGCTGGATGTGTTATCCAAGGCACGGTTTTCCTTTAGAACCATTGTAATAAATGGTATGTTTGAAATGGAAGAGCACCAAAAAGGGTTAGCTTGGGTCTTTGTCTTGCTGTTACAGATTTGGAAGTTATATACACAGCAAAGAGATCAGTATGGAAGAGCAGGTCATGCCTCCATAACATACCTTTCCACATTGCTCCTCTTTTCTTCATAGTTGGTCTAGAGGGTTACAGGACTGGAAAGGAAGTTACCAAATTGGGCAGCACAGTGGTGCAGCAGTTAGCATTGTCACTTCACAGCAAGAGGTTCTCTGGTTTGATTCTCTGCTGGCATGCCTTCTGTACAGAGTCTGCATGTCCTCCCTGTGTTTGCGTGGGTTTCCTCTGGGTGCTTCGGTTTCCTCCCACATTCCAAAGACATGTGTCTGGAGTGTTTCTCCCCGGGCCTCCTTTGAAAATGGGCTCTGTCCCAATTGGACATTCACAGTAAACAAATGTTAAATAAATAAATAGATAAAGTAATCTAGGAAACTTTTACATGGCAAGCCATCCTCACACCTACCATCATTAGTTCTGTTTTTACAAGAGATGGATCTGCTCATCCAGATCTGTCATTATGGTAAGTATATGCCTTTTGTTTATATGAAGAATGTCTTCCCCTTTTGTCTCTAGCACTCTGATTTTTGCATTTGATTACTGTAAAGTTTTCTTAGAATATTTCTGTGACCATGCCAATTCAGTGGCACAGATGGTTTTAGTCCTAAAACTTGGGATTAACTCATAACGTGAGCCCTGGAGCAGCCAGCTGGAGAGAATGCAAGTGAGCAACTGAAATCAGTTCAACCATCCTGGGGGAAAGGAGGCAGCACACACATGCTGACACCCAGTGGAGGCTGGAAGTTGCTAAAAGACATCTCAAAGGGGTGAGAACAACCATACACCAAGCAGTACATGCCGGCAGTAACCATGATAAGTGCATGTTTGGAAGGGTGCATACATCCAATGGCTGTCATTATCAGAGAAGTCAGAGTGATGCTAGGTAATGAGGAGTTACAGTTTTTGTAAAAACCCTGATGGCTACCTGGATAATGGCCCTCTTCCAGACATTGGTTAATAGATGGGTATCTGATGGATGACAAAGAAGTAGGGAAAAAAAGAATAAAGAAAAATTAGTGCAAGTATATTTTGTTACCCTGCACTTGGGTATCACTGAATTGTTTGCTAATAACATGGGTGGCACGCTGGTGTGATGGTTAGTGTTGCTGCTTCGCAGCATTTGGTTCTCCAGGTAATTTCTTAGCTAGGATGCCTTCTGTTTAGGGTCTATATGCTCATTCTGTGTCCATGCATGTTTTTGCTGGTTTCTCTGCTTTCCTTCCACTACCCAAAAAATTAGTGATACTCTAAGTTGCCTGTAGTGTGTGTGTGTGTGTGTGTATACATATATAGGTATGTGTGTATAATATATATATATATATATATATATATATATATATATATATATATATATATACACACACACACATACACACACACACTAATATATATATATATATATATATATATATATATATATATATATATATACACACATACATACATACATACAAACACACATGTAACCTTTCATGGGTTATTTTCTTAAACAAGATTAGTTTCTCTACCTTTCTGCCATTGAGTGCAGGGACAGTCTGCAGGTTCTGTGACCCAGAATTGAATAAAGTGGGTATCTGAGATCATTATCTGTGGTGGTGGTGCTGCAGTAGCGTTGTCCCCTCACAGTATGACGTTGTCCTGTTCAATTCTCAGCTAGAGCGTCTTCTGTGTGGAGACATGCATGAATGGGTGTACCTTCATTGAAGGTTGTGCGTCAGGGCTGGCAACTCGGCACTTAAAAATCTACTGCCAATCATTAGCGGACCGGAGTTCCGCTGTGGCGACCCCTAACTGGGAAAAGTCAAAAGACACATCATCAATTAAAGAATAACTTGTTCAGGATTTGAGATGAAGCTAAATTTGTAGTTAGTCTAGCTAAATTTGAAGTTAGATCTGGAAGATTTGATAAGTAAGTAAGTAGTACCTGTATTTAAGTAGTTTCTGTACTAATTTTAATTTTAATCTAGATTTGTTTTTATAATTTGGTTAGTACCTCTTTAAATCCAGTAAAATCTGTTTTACCCACTGTGCATGTTTCTCATCTGCCAATTTTTACCATATTATTTAGTTGTGCTCCTCTGAGGTTTCAAAAAACCAAATAAACAACGAAAAACCAATACAATGAAATCCACAGTCGAAGACACAGTGAAAGAAGGAAACAACTCCTTTAATTTCCGCTTTCGTCATAAGACTTCCTCAGAATGCAAAAAAACTTCACAAATGACACCCTTAAATACTAGTAATAATTACATACAAATATATCTAATTAATTTAAAAAAATTAATTAATAAAAACACACCAAATACTAACTTAATAAAACACCAATATTGTTTTCTTTATTAATGTGCAACTTCCTATACTTTAAAAAACATTTGATATTTATGGCATCATTAAGACCTGGAAATTTATCTGAATTTAATCTGATCTGCCAAATTGTTTCACGCTGTTCCAGGTAATTTTTATAATCCCCTCCTCTTAAATCAGGACGTACAGTTTCTAAAACGGAAAATAAAAATTTCTTAAAAACGGATGAACAAACCTCTGAATGTTTAAAAAGGGCATTGTTCTCATCCCTGGTTTTAATACTATAGAGATGTTCCCTAATTCTGGTTTTAAGACATCTGGTTGTCATACCGACATAAAAAGCTGAACATCCTGAACATAAGGCAATGTAAACTACTCCTGTGGAGTTGCAATCAGCATAACCAACAACCTTGATCGTTCTGTCAAAAGTCTCAACTTTAATATAGGGACCCTCGGAAATGAATCTACACATGTTGCAAAAATGGCAGCGATGCATTCCTGTTTTGTTAGTGCATGAATTAGTGGGGGTGTAGTTTTGAAGTTCCAAAATTTTCTTCAAATTATTCTGCTTCCTAAAAACAAAAGATGGATGGTCACCTAAAATTTTTTGAACATCTCTATTGCCACTAATAATTTTCCAATTGTTGGTTACAATTTGTCTAATCTGTCCCCCATCAGAACTCATATCTAATGAGCACAAAATATTCTTATTCTTGTCATAACTTAGTTCTGACCTATTGTCAGTCAAGACAATCATAGACGGGTGATCCAACAATGCTCTAAATGAAATGGAACGTGTACTCAAAATTTCTTCCATAATAATGTTCAGCTCATTAATACAATAACCTCTTTTGCTAAATAGGGAAACAATAATTTCAAATTCATTGATCAAATCACTAAATTTTGAAGTCATCCGACTGGCTCTAATGAACTGACCTCGGGGAATATTTTTTACAACATGCTTGGGATGGTTACTAAGAAGATGTAAGTATCCATTAGTAAAAGTCTCCTTACGATAAATCTTACTGTGGAACCTTAACTCAGATATGTCCCAATACAAAAAGACATCCAAAAAATTAATCTGTAATCCAGAACATCCTTTGGTGAACTTTAAATAATCGGAAGATGAATTGATTTCTGATATCAAAGAATCAACAGTGTTAATATCACCTTCAATCATAAAAAACAGATCATCAATAAAACGACAATACAACTTAATGTCAAATTTCTGTTTCAAAATGGGCATTACCTCAAACTCCCACCCAGCCATAACTAAATTGGCAAAAGCTGGTGCTGCAGGGGACCCCATAGCCACTCCCTTTCTTTGCCTATAGTAAATGTCTCCATGCAAAAAGAAATTGTTCTCTAAAATGATCTTGGTGTTTTATTAAGTTAGTATTTGGTGTGTTTTTATTAATTAATTTTTTAAAATTAATTAGATATATTTGTATGTAATTATTACTAGTATTTAAGGGTGTCATTTGTGAAGTTTTTTTGCATTCTGAGGAAGTCTTATGACGAAAGCGGAAATTAAAGGAGTTGTACGCTATTGCCGTTTGGTTTCCTTCTTTCACTGTGTCTTCGACTGTGGATTTCATTGTATTGGCTCCTCTGAGATTTACTGACTTTCTTCAGAAAGTTAGACATTAATGGTACTTGCATTATTATTAATAGAGCATTACCTTTACAAAGATTTCTTGCAATGAACTACATGGGATCAAATACCCAAAGTCACTGTATTCTCAAAAATAGGAAAGTGTTCCTCTTTTTGTACCCTCCTGTGATTTTAAAGTCTGGTGCTATGACTTTTAACACTATGAGGTTGAATGATATGTCAGTCTGTATCCATAAATGCAGAAATGAATAATGTATTAGGACCCATTGATAGTATCCTGGCTTATTTGGTGACTTAAGACAGTATTCCAGGCTGTTTTCACAAGTCTATGATTTATTGCTTTCTAGTTGTTACTGGTAATGTCTAGGAATGTTGATTTATGTCTGAACTTACCTTTATTTTAAACACAATTGCATCATGATCCTTTAGTTACAGTAAGTATAACCATGGGTGGAAAACAGAAAGATCCCAGTTTGTCAGTATGGTATCTGAGGCTGGATTTCATAATATCTTTCCCAGTGTGTTTTGACTAGCAAATTCAATTGTTTGAGCGTACTTATTTGATTCCAAATAATTTACCCATTCAGTATGTGGGTTGTTAGAATCTCTCATAAGAAGGTATTAGTATATTTTCATTGAGCCTTAAGTTTAGTCAGTAAATTCTCATGCTCTGCAGTAGACATGGATGGTGTACAGTAAGGTTCTTGTAATGTTCCATTCAGTGACACTTAACATTTGTTGTTCTATGAGCATTTTGTAGTCTTGACTTCTGGATCTTAAACGTTCTTTTGTATCTAATGAGATGCTTCCACCGTCCTCATCAGATCTGCTAGAATGAAAGGAAGTATATCCTTCCTCCTTGGCATAATTTCATGAATTTGCATCTCAGCCAGCTGTGCATTATTGTAGTTTTGGCTATCAAAAAATATCCATTTCCCAGCAAATTCATGTTGCATTTTTATGGATGATTTTCCCCACAGAAATTAGCACAGTAAATAAAAGTAAATTCTTCACCTTCTAAACAACCTTTATTAGTGACTTTTAAAGAAGCATATCCCCTGACAATGACATTATCAGGTTTATTGGAAGTTTATGTGTGTAGGTCTTGCTGGCAGACTGGTTACACTTATTTGTATGGCAAGCAGTGCACAGTTTTAAACTGCAGTTATGCTAGCATGGTTGGGAAACTTCCAGAGAGCCTGGGACCTGTGGTAGTTTGCACTTTACTGTAAACTAGAATTAAAAATTGCAGTATTATACAGTGTTTTAAACCTGTGGGTGCCCATTTTTGGAGAGTTCTTAATAGTATGGTCAGTATAGCTCTAGCTACAGTAGCTTTTGCAGTAGATTTAAGATAAGTTTTAATTTTTTGGAGTATTTCTACTTCATGATAGGCTTTTATGATTTATTTTACATGATTTCCAAAAGTCAGCAGTTAGCACAACTGGAACCCCAGGTGTTTGAAACTGCATACTGTTTCCATGCACTGCTTCACTCTTACTGTTACTAAGGCTGTAATTTTGTATTTGTCAGAAGAACAACTTCCAAGATGATGGTTTCAAGTGATTTAGCTTCTGTTCACTTCCAAGATGGTGGTATTCAAATAATACAGCTTTTGTTTTGCTTTTAGTATATGGAAAGGCCATGATCTTGTGGTTGTCTTTGTATTTTCAGGTGTTCCTTAAGATGTACAAGGAAGGAGGTTGAGTAAAATAGAGCAATGTTGTCTACATACTTTATGAATGAATTAATGAGTCTTTGTCACAGTGGAGCTACACAGAAGAAATGAATGTAGGTGAACAAGTTGAATTAGGAGCCTGATACAGGCAGATGGTCTGGGGCATCTGCCTTGGGCTAGGTGTGCAGTTGAGTGATGGATTTTGTAGGCCCGTACATTTGTATTTTTTTTTTTTTATCTGATTTGCTGTTGCAGTATGTTGTAGCAGTTGCACATCACTACTAGACTTTGAAGCACTTAGTTGAGATCATATTCTATGGCTTAATGGAACCATATAAAGTTCTAAACTCATACTGGGTTCCTTTAAATATATTGAGAAGTGGATGGCTAGAAAGACTGTATGTCTTTCCTTCCTTTTCTGTCAGTTTAGAAAAAAAGGATTTTTTCAAAAAATGTTTCATCTGCAAAAATTACAGAATTAGCTATGCTAACCTGTGATGTATTTATCTCTTTGTTTATTTATTTTTTTATGCTTATTTTTCTGCCAGCCCACCAAAACAGACACTAATAATATCTGGCGCTATAACAAAGGTAAGAAATTATTTACTTTCTATACCTTTGTAGTTGCACTTTGTGATTTCTTTCCAATTTAAGAACATTGTTTTCCATGTGCTTTACTTTCAGATTTTAGAGGTTTCCTCTGGCCTTTCTAAGTTGATGAAATATTAACTCTCTATAGCTGAAACTCACATTGATGGTATGATGATGGAAATGGGCATACGTTTTGGTCCCCTTTTTTGTTTTATGAGTTTTAAATTTCACAGACAGAATATAGAATTCAGATTGTTATTGCAGTTAAGGCCCATTTGTCTCATCTTCTTTGTTTATTCCCTAGTTACTGAATTCAACACACATTCTTTTTATTTAGCAGCATATTTTCCTACCCTCCCATAAGAACTGCCTTTTGGCTGGTCCCTGCATTCTTGAAATGAGTCACAGTTTTTGAACCTATAGGGTCTTGATGCTGAGCTTTCTGTGAAAAAAAAAATCCCTGGAGCTCATTACTTTTTATCAGCAAGCTGCTTTCATATTAATTATGGTACACTTTGATTCTGGATTTTCTTGAGGTACATTTCATTCATTGGTTGGTGTCAGCATGCAGGGGTTGGGGTCAGCTCCAAGACTGTCAGATCCATCCTTTCCCCGCAGTGCTTTAGTGCACAATAGTTCAACCCCAACTTCTGCTTATGACCTGAGCTGGAACATGTCTTGCAAGGGTCTCTTTTCTGGAACAAGAAGAACTCCTATGGGACTTGTTTCGGCTTCAGCCTTCAAGGCATTTAAGAAGGCACTCTCATTCTGTAGAGAATGTGTCCCGTCCTCGCTCGGATCCATCCCACTCCTCTCTGGTGTCTACAGTACCTTCTTCAGATAATTCTGTCACTTTGGGATAGCCAGCTGCATCAGGCCTTGAGAGAGCTCATAGGATATGCTCCTCCACGACTTCTGACTCTTCCCTAGATCCCTAACCAGGAAAAAGTGTTGTTCATTGAGGCTTTTGGTACTGGTCCATCTACTTTTTGTGTGGCACTTGCTGTAGGCAAGCTCACTCATCTACTGTCCCAGTGGGCTAGGAAGGAGACAGATGTGGTGGAGCCCATTCCCCGCAAGCCTGACAAAATTTTGGTTTAATAACAAGATAGGTCACAGTGGAAAAAGGGTTTTGCAGTTGATGCCATTGTGGTTGCAATGGCCACTAAGAAAGAACTCTGAGGAAGAACTTTCTGAGGAGAATTCCTCTGTCCAACTCCCTGAACAGGGGGTCTTGGGCTGTGGACAGATTTGAAAGTGAGTTTAAGCATCAGCGATGTTTGCTTATGCTCACTGAATTATCTTGTACACTTGATGTGGTTTTAGGGAGACTTGACCAAGGCGCACTCCAAGTCCATCTCGAGTACAATGACAGCTGAGTCCCGAATAATGTTGGATTTACAGCTGTCAATCATCCAGTCCATTACAAATGTGCCTATGCTCCTTTTGCCCAACACAAAGGATGGCACATCTAGAGTGGCAAGTAGCAGCAGCAGCCATACTCTGACATGCTTGGGTGTGTCTCTGTGATTTTGCAGAGAACTTTAAAATGTCCTGTTTGAATCCCCTTTCAATGGGTCCAGCCTTTTTAGGCCCAAGGTTAATGATACACTCACAGGAGTGAACAAGAAGGCAAAATTCTGTCTGCCATCGGCATCCTGTTCTCCACCCCTCAAAGATCTTCTTCCAAGAACCAAAAGGGTGGAAAGTAATTATGGTTCCTTAAGTTTCAGGGTTTTGCACAGGACACACCAGGACGCAGGGAAGGGAAAACAGTGGATGCTGCAAAGAGTAAGAGGTGGCCCACAGAACCAAGGGTTTTGAGGCCCTTTCAGGAGCAAACTCCTCCAATACTCCTGAAAGGTTGCTGAACTGCTGTAGTCTGGAGGCAGTCAGGGAGTTCTTATCTCTGCACCCTCACATCTGGCTGGCCATCACTTTTGATTCATGTGGCATTCCCTTTCTTTACCTGCTAAAAATTTCACAAAGTAACCATCCCATTGTTCCACCCTCAGAGAGGAAGGCAGCAGTAAAGAAATCACAAAACTGCTAGACAGATGAGTCATCCAGGAGGTCCCATCAGGCCAGCAAGGGTCCAGAGTCTACTTGAGATTCTTTTTGGTTCTGAAGAAAAATGGGGACCTTGAGCACATTCTAGAAGTGAGTCCGTTAAACCAGTTTGTGAAGCAGACAGCTTTTTTCAAATGGTCACAATTCTGTCCATTTTTCCTGTTCTGGGGAGGAATGACTGGGTGTGCTCAGTAGACCTTGAGGATGCCTACTACCACATCAGAACTACAAGGCAGTCCAGGAACTTCTTCCACTTTCAGCTGAGCGACAGTCACTTTCAATTCAGAGCACTACCCTTCTGACTGACTGCAGCCTCACAAGTGTTCACCAAGTGCATGGCAGTGGTAGCAGCACATCTGAGGCTGCAGGGTTCTGGGTGTTTCCATATCTAAACAAAGGGTTCATAACCACTGCCACAAAGGATCTGCAAATCCAAACTAGGGATTCCTTGCTTCAGTCGTGCAATCAAATAGGAATCATGAGCAACCTGGAGAAGTAACTAGTATGTACTGCAAAGTTCCTAGGGTGCCATCTGGACATCCATTCACAAATAGCCAGGTTTCTGGAATCAAGGTTAACCAGTTTGCACCAAAAATCTTTCCTGGTCTCGTCTCACAAAATCCCATGGTGAGATCCATCCTACATACTTTAGGCTGTATGACAACATATGTCACCCTTGCTTCTCACTGCATATGTGGCTGTTACAATGGACTTTGTCAGTACAGTAGTCCATCCTTCACCATCCTGTGTACTTTCCAGTCAAACTCATGGGGATCAGCAGGCAACATATTCAGTGATGTTTAAATTCTTTTCTGGTCATCCTTTTACTCTCCCTCCCCTGAGAGCCATGGTGAACACAGATGCTTTTCCTTCGAGGTATTTTGATGGGAAGACTGTCCAAGGCATGTGGTCTTCAGCAGAGGCCAATTTTCATATCAGTCTCCTAAGAATAATAAGTGAAGTACTGCTAGCATTGCAGGCCTTCAAGGACTCCCTCTCCATGGAGGTGATTGCTGTCCAGCCAGACATTATATCGGTGGTCTGGCACGCTAACAAACAAAGAGGAGCTCATTCATACCCTTTATGTTGGGAGGCCTTCAGGGTCTGTCAATGGGCAATTTTTTCTGGGCACTTTCTGAGTGTAACACATGTCCTGGGGAAGTCCACTGTATTAGTGAACAAGCTGAGCAGATTGATTCTTTTGCTGCTTGAGTGATCCCTCACTCAGACTGTTGCTTCCATGATTTTCAGCCTCTCAGGCAAGACTTGCTGTGACCTGTTTTCAGCCCCAGCCAACCCCAAATGCAGCAGCTACTTTGCCCTAATTTCTCAAGGGGGCATTCCCTAAGATATGCTCTGGTCAGGTTTGGCCTCTGGGTCTCCTTTACTCTTATCCTCTGACTCCTCTTATAACCACATTTTTTCTGACAGCTGTCTGGTGCAAGGTGAAGCTTATTCTTATTACCTCCATTTGGTTGTGACTGATATGGTTTCCCCTTCCTGTGGCCTCATCTGGTGTACTCTCCCTGGGTGTTGGTCCCTTTTTCAGATCTGATTTCTGATTCATCCGGCAAGACTCACCTGGATTTAAAATCCATGAAGTTGACCACTTGTTTTCTCCACTTACAATGATGGTCAAAGGTTGCAGGCTTTCACCCAGTGTGATCCATTTTCTTATCGTCATCTCATAAGTCATAAGCCTTCCATTGGGAAGGTTTATTGACATAAGTGGAACAGATTCTCCATCTAAGCCTCAGCCAAAGGTCTAGATCATTTTTCGTCCCATTTGCTATCAGTTCTAGATTTTCTCACAAATATATTTCATGCAGGAGCTAGCTACTGCACCATTAAAATTCAATTGGCAGCTATTTTGAATTTTCATGTTGGTGAAGGCCAGACACCTGTTGCATCCTTGAGACTGTCAAAGGCCTTTTGAGGGGTACCTTTTTCCTGTGGCCTCTTCTAAGGGATCTTGTTCTATCTTGATATATTGTTATTTTACTGTAGGCCTTGCCAACCTCCCCTCCTGAACCTGCAACTCCTACAGACTTGAAGGAGGATTTTAGAACTGCAAGCCTTGTCCTGACATATTTGGTCTTTCATTAAGATAGTGTGCCACTCCAAATGAATCCTAACTTACTTCCTTAAGTTGCATTGGAGCCTGCCTTGAATTAGGCTATTCATCTTACTGTGTTTTTCCCAAACTTCTTGAACAAGGTTAAATATCTCCTACATTTGCTGGACGTTACTCATCAATTACATTTCTGTGTACGTCATACTAAGGATTTCAGGAAGTCTGACCATCTTTTTTTGTTTCTTTTTCTAAGCCTAAATTAGGTAGTAATGTCTCCAAGTTCACATTGCCGAGGTGGTTTCCCTACTGCATCATGTTCATCTGTAATGCCAGGGGAGTGTTACTACCTTCCATACCTAAAGCACATTCAACTGTAGCAGTAGCAGCCTCTTCTGCTTTATTTTCTGGAGTCCTTATTGATATCTGTGCTATGGCTACTTGTACTACAGTTAACACCTTTGTATGCCATTACAAACTGGACCTACAGTCTAGGTCTAGGGCTTTGTTTGCTCCATCATCCTCTGGAATATTCTTCCATAATCCTCCCAAAATCGAGGTAGCCAGGTCCTCTGTCCCATTAGTTGAGACAGATGGAAAAGAGAACATCATATACAAAAGTCATGTTGTATTCTTCCATCCATCTCAGTCTTCCCTTCCTGTCTCTCATCCAAACTGTCACCATCTAGGGCTGTCAATTGGCTGTATTGGAGCTGTCTAGAGCCTTGTTTTTCTTGCAGTCCTCGACTGTTTTATTTCCATTCTAGCTCACTTTTTGCTTGTTTAGCATAAGCTGAGTACTCTCTATAAGCAGACAGACTTGGTCTGACGAGCTTTTAGGATGAAGGGGTGTTATGGGTAAGAGGGAAGAGCCTGAGCCTTGGGTTCAAAGTTTGAGCGTTGCCAGTATACCCATTAGTGGAGCTGGATGGAAGAAGACAACATGGTTGTAGCATTATGGTAAGTACTTAAGTTTTGTTGTGATTATCAGCCCAGTTCCCTTAGAAAGAGGAACCCATCAGGAATGCCCTCACTCTCTTCTGCTGTTCACTCTGGCTGTCGGCACATTTATTTCAGTGCAAAGATGCATGGGGTATCAAGAGTTTCTCCTAGTCCTGTGACCATTTCATTGTGGTTTGCAGATGACTGGGTAATCCTGTTGCACATCTCCTGTAAATCTTGGATTTGTTGGATAACTATGAGAAGCTGTCAGGCCTATCAATTTAACGATTACCCCTTCCCAAAAAAACCTTTTCCCTGAATGTACTCAGTGTGCAACAGTTGTCATCCCAGCTATGTCTAAGTTATTGCATTTGTCACAGATTTAACATAAATGGGTATACATAACAACAAACCCAATCCTCAGTCACCTGACAAACAGAATTACAAGATTGAGAGATGTTCCTTGTTCTCATTTCTGCAGTAGCTTTTGGCTAGTTGGGTTGTTTCCTGCCCAAGATATAACGACCAGCCAGTCTTCACAAAGCCCTGGTTCCCCTTTGCAACTGCACTCGGCTAATGATGCAAGAGCCCTGGGAGGGAGCTCAGCAGTCCTAGAGCAGGTAACTTCCATACTTTGTTGCTGCCCTAAAGAGTGTACCTCTAAGCTTCACAGGATTGACAGTCAGCCTTTCTCATTCTTTCTGGCAGGTAAGTATGCAGTGAGGAAACCCTTCCACACTGTTTTTCAGCAATTTTTATTTTCTTTTTGACAGAATTGGCAATATTAATTGTGTTTCCATTTTCACAGAAATAATCATTATTTGGCTATTTAGAATAGCAGTAGCAATTAATTTAGCAGGGGGAAGTTTTAATAAATTTTATGTGTTGCTTTTGCTACTTTAAGTTGACTAAGGAATGGAGATTTTTTTGTGAATGTGTTATGTAGTGCTTGCGACACTTCATGACAACTGTCTCCTTTTTTTCCTGCAGTTACACTTTACCATTTTTGTGGAGGATTTACTGTAGTGTACTGCTTTTCAACTTACAGTGTATTAGTGATTGTTTGGAGGGGTTAGTATACAAGTCTTTGTGTTCACTATTTATATTAACCTCAGGACCAACACTTCCAGTAGCACTTACCAGACTTCAAGCTGTCTTCCTCTACCAGGACGTGGATACACATACCAGAAAAGTTAATCCTTCTCACACTGCATCCAAAAAGGAGCCTTTTCATTCATCACTGGCTGTCACTGTACCCCAGCCACTATTAGGGGATTTTACAGTGGCTGCGAATGATTCCTCAGACCACTTCCTCAAGGCCATATGTTGTTGCTCTTACCACCACTATTGACCAGAGGTAAGCCACTTCCTCTTTGGCTGATCCAGTGCACATTCTGGGCATGGGAAACTACATTCTTTGGGTCAGAGAATTTCACCAGGGAGTTCTTGGCATAACTGGGATAAGGGAGCTGTTTCCTAGTCTAAAGGGCATCCTCCTAATAAGTCTTCTTCTAGGGAAGTCCATAGAAAAAAGAAACAAAATGTTAAAAATAATATCTGATGTTGTTAATCTTCTTTCCATTCATCACTGATGGGTTCGGTTCCGAACCATCGGATCCGAGTCAGCCTAATACCAAGGTCGCGCCAACCAAAAAACTCTTGAGCTAACCTTTTACCCATAGTGCTCTTCTCCCTGTTACCTCAGACCTTGTTTACCGCATAGCAGTAAAGCTGCGTCCAAGCCAAGCTCTCAGCTAAGTGTAAACTTTTGATATTTTTTCCTGGATATTGTGTCTACCTTTTATTCCTTGTTGGTATTTTTGATATTTCTTTAACTTTGAAGCTATCTATAGACCCTTTTACCCTTCCGTTTCTACCTTTTTGGTAATTTTCAGTACGATTGGTGGTACGGCCTTTCTCCCTACCTTTGTGGTATTTCTTAAATACCATCGTTGGTATTTCCCCTTCTTCTTTTTTCACCCTATCTTTGATATCTATATAGATCTAAATATAGAAGAACTCTTTGCTTTAGTTTCCTATCTGACTTGTTGTGTGTATATGTATATTTGCTCATGATGTCTGATAAAAAAGGCACATTGGGGTTTAAGCATTGTGCTTCTTGTAAGGGAAAACTGCCTAACAGTGATTCCCATGATGACTGTGTTTATTGTCTGAGGGTGCTCTATCTTTCGGTGCAACCCCCTTGTGCGATTTGCCAAAGTTTTAGTCAGCGCGCTTGAATGAACACAAAAACAAACTGATTCTGAAGGGCCTCCTTAAGTCGCCCTTTTCAGAGACCCTTTCTGTGACGGAGGTCTCATCCCCTCCTACTAAAGAAAAGAAAAGGTCCCACTCTGTCCCCTCTTCACCCTCGGGTGACCAGGGCAAGTCTGTAAAGTCTAAAGTACCAAAAGTGTCTTTGGAGCATAAGTCCGCCTCATCGGCACCAACCACTTCCACTCTGATTATGACTGTTCCTTTATCACCACCCGCTCCGGCTCTGATACTGTCGATGGCACAGACTACTGATTTTCCAAAGGTTACTACAACTTCGGCACCAAATGCTGCTTCAGCCCAGTGCATGCCTTCGATGCCTACCTCTGTGATTCTCTTTACTACTGAAACTTCTTTATCAGCTCCAAGTGCCCTTCCGGCACCGAGTCCTTTCACGGTTCTGATAATGATAATTTCAACACCACTTCTTCCTGTCTCCAAACTTGAGACATCAGTGCCGATAGATTCCACACCGCGGACCTGATACTCTCCATCAACAGATCCTTTTCTAGGGCAAGTATATAGTCCATAGAAAGACTTGACTCCCTATTGGGAGTATCCACTAGATCCACCAGGAGCCTTTCTAAGTTTGACATGGTGCATTCGGTCCCTTCTTAACTGAGCCTCCCTCAACTCCATGATTGGGCTGTGGGCTCTTCAGCTTGGGATATGGTTCCAAGTGTGTTTGCGGTTCCATCCACGGTGCCCGTACCTCTGTCTGCACCGATCCTAGTTCAGGCTCCACCCTCGGGAGTGGGTTCTGTGGAGCGGGGTGTGACCCTGGTTCTGAGGTTGTCCTTCTCAGTTCTGGGCTCCCATCCCTCTTCTGACGGACCTGCTTTTTGAGCTATGGAGAGGGCACTTGCTTCTGGAAGCATTCCACTGACGTTGGAACCCCTCACCTCCTTTTCTCCTGAGCTAGAGCTGACACAAGCCACCACCCCGGGACACCAGGCAAAAAAGTCACAGGAGACCCCATTACAGGGCATCCCCTTGTCCGAGTCCTCCTCAGAGGCTCCCTCTGAAGAGCACCCATGTTAGAGATCATGCAAGAGGAAGCACATAGACTCCCCTGAAGAGTCTCTGACAGAGGATATGGATTTTGATGACGGTGAAGGCACCCCACAGTCACCCCCTGATGATGTCTCCTTTGGAGACATCCTTGAAATGTTGAAACAGAGGGGTGAATGGAAACCCACTAAACCTTCTTCCAAGGAGTCCGTATTTCTGCAGGCTTTCTGTGCCCGGCCATCTACCTCTTGGGTGACCCTGCCTTGGGACGAGCTGGTACAACTTGTGGTGCAGCACACCTGGAAGTACCCTGATTCTGTTGAGTTGATCTCTCGGAGACCTGACAAGATACTACCCCCCCCCCCCCGAGGAAAACCCACATTGGTCAAGAGGTTTACCAGTTGATGCTATGGTGATGACGGCGGCCACGGAAAAGGATCTCGCCAAAGAGAGTCATACTGTTCATCCACCCAACAAAGAGTCCTGGGCTGTGAACAGATTAGAGAAGTGAGTTTTTGCCTCAGAGACGTTTGCCATATGGTCTCTGAATTACTTGGCACATTATATGAGGCTCCAAAGAGACTTGGTTTCCGAAAACTCTGAAATGCTCACAGGACAGGTGTCTAATGGGGTAAGAGACAAAATTGCTTCGCAGCTCGCAACCTAGGAATTGATCTCCAATTCGTCCATGAGGTTGCTCTCACATGCAAACGAAGGATCGGCTAGAGCGGCGGGTTCAGGCATAGTTATGAGATGCCATGCTTGGATGCACCTCTGTGACTTCGCGGACCCTTTCAAGACTTCATTCCTGAATGCTCCAATTAAAACATCTTCCCTTTTTGGCCCCAAGGTGAAAGGCACCCTGGCCAGGTGTGAGAAGGATGGTAAGACCCTGTCTGCCATAGGTCTATGTTTTTCCAATACACAGTGTTCTTGTTCCAGGAACCAGAGGAGCGGAAAAATGCAGCACAAAAATTCTCAGGGTCCTTTCCATGCCACACATGGCGATGATGCCTCCAGGGGTAGAGGGGGTACCAATTCTGGAAGATGTCCCTACCAAGGCAGAGGGGGTCCGTGTAATCAGGGATCCAGGGATTCTTTCTCTGGGCAGCCTTACCAGCGCTCCTGAAGAGCGGCCCGATTGCTTTCCTCTGGAAGCAGTCGGGGGATGTTTCTCTGTCTGCACCACGCTGCCAGGCATTCAATAACTTGCAAATGTTGGGTGCAGAGGATTATAACCAGAGACTTCACCATTCCCCTCATCACTTACCCAAAGCTTCCGAAAAAACTTCCCGAGGTTCCACCCAGTCAAAGGGAAGAAGCAGCTGCAGAAATAAACAAGCTATGTCAAAAAAGAGTAATCCAAATAGTCCCACCAGACGAATGCAGATCCAGATTCTACTCAAGATTCCTTTTGGTGCCAAAAAAGACAGGGGACTGGAGACCAATTCTGGATCTCAACAATTTGAACAAGTTTGTTGCCCAGACAAAATTCCGGATGGTCATGGTTTAGTCCATTCTCCCTTTTCTAAGGGAAGGCAATTGGATGTGCTTGATAGATCTCCTGGACGCATATTACAACATCAAAATGGACAAATGCTCCAGGAGTCAATTCCACTTCGACTAGGAGCAAATCAGTACCAATTTCATGCCCTGCCGTTCTGACTCTGTACACCCCCAGAGTGTTCACAAAGTGCATGGCAGTGGTCACAGCTCACTTGAGATTGCAAGGATTCCGGGTGTTTCCATATTTGGACGATTGGCTCCTTACCGCCTCCACCAAGCATCTTCTGGTAGCAGCCCTGCAGTACACTCTTTCCCTGGTGAGACTTTTGGGAATAATGATAAACTGGGAGAAATCCAACCTTGCTCCGACCCAGTCCATAGAGTTCCTTGGAGCTGTCTTCAACACCCGTTCTTGTCTGGTGTCTCTCCCAGTTCACAGACTTCAGTGATTGAGGCTCCAGCTCCGCATGATACTCTGTCAAAGCAATGCCTCAGCAAGGGAGGTTCTTTAGCTTTTAGGATCCATGGCAGCTGCCATACCGAAAGTGCTTCTTGCGAAACTACATAAATAGTGTGGGAAGAAATAGCCAGGGAATTGTTATGGCTGGGCTTGTATAGGCCCTAGGGCTGATAGCCTAGTACCAACCTATGAATGGCTTCTGCTATCTCAATGGTTTCCAAATCACCACCCTCTATGCTTCCAGATTTAGATAACCAATTGTTGCAAACAGGACCTTCTTTGGTGGATGAGGCCAGAAACAGAACTTTGGAGCCACCCATTCCATCTTCCCCAACCCAAGGCCATTGTGACCACGGATGCTTCCCTGATAGGGTGGGGGGGCCATTTTCAGGGAAAGACAGTCCAAGGCACATGGTCCATTATGGAGGCCAACCTGCATATCAACATTCTAGAACTGAGAGAGATGCTGTTTGTGTTGCAAGCATTCCAATCTGTTCTTCCTTCTGGAACGATTGCAATTCAATCAGACAGCATCTCAGTAGTCTGGTATATCAACAAGCAAGGAGAAACCAAGTCCTATCCCGTATGTCGAGAGGCCATGAGAATTTGGCAGTGGACGATAGCTTCCAACCACTTTCTGATAGCAATGTATATCCCAGGGAATTCCAACGTGATTGCAGACAAGTTGAGCAGATGTATTCTCCTGCCTCACGAGTAGTCCCTCAATCCCAGTGTAGTGGTGAAAATTTTCAGCTGTTGGGGCCAGCCTTGCTGCCACCTATTCGCCTCCCCATCAAACAACAAATGCAGCAGCTATATTGTCCTATTTTCCCCACAAGGAGAGTCCTCGGGGGACGCTGTGATTCACGTTTGGCCCACAGGACTGCTATATGCCTATCCCCCCATCTCTCAGATTCCCCAATTCATAAAGAAAGCTATTTGGTTGAAATGCAAAGTGATCCTCATAGCCTCTTTTTGGCCTCAACAAGTTTGGTTCCCCTTCCTTCAACCTCGTCTATTATGTCGACCGTGGATTCTGGAACCTGTTCCAGATCTGATTTCTCACCCCCAGCGGTTGAGTCACCTGAAACTATCCAGTCTCAAGCTGACAGCTTGGTTTCTCCACTTGCATTAATTGCCAGGCGGGATAACCTTCCCTCACCTGTACATGACATTATGCTGGCCTCACACAAACCATCCACCAGAAGACTGTATCTAGACAAATGAAAGAGATTCTCTATTTTGTCTAAGAAAAGAAGGCTAGACCCATACTTGGCTCTAGTTATAGCAGTCTTACAATATCTGACAAAATTTTTCGAGGATGGAGCTGCAGCTTCTACAGTACGACACATCTAGCTGCTATTTCTAACTTTCATGATGGGTTTGATAATTCTCCCCTCATCTCTCTTTGGTTATGCAAAACATTTCTTAAAGGGATCTCACACAGTAGGCCTCCAATCAGACAACCTATAGAGCCATGGAACCTCATGTTAGTTCTTCAATCTTTAACTCAACCTCCTTTTGAGCCTTCAGCAAAGTATGACCTCTGATTTTTATCTGGGAAGTCCCTTTTCCTGGTAGCCATCACGGCAGCCAGACGAATTTCAGAGCTTCATGCATTATGCATTAAAAGGTCCTATTTAATCTTCCACAAGGACAGAGTATCCCTCCAAACAAACCCCCTCCTTTCTCCCCAAAGTTATTTCAGATTTTCCATTAGTCAGACCATTGACTTGCCAGTATTTTTCCCAAATTTTACTAATAAAGGGGGATACTGTCTACATTCTTTGGATGTACATAGACAACTGATGTTTTATTTAGACAGAAACAAAGCAGTACGTAAAACTGACCAACTTTTCAATTCCTTCTCTGGACCTAGAATGGGAAATTCCATCTCCAAGGTGACTTTATCTAAATGGCTAAGAGACTGCATATACTACATCTATTCACTTGCGAAAAAGACTATACCACAGAATGTTAAAGCCCACTCTACCAGATCTATGGCAACTTCTGTAGCCTTCCATTGGAGAGCCTCTATGGATGATATTTGTGCAGCAGCCACATGGGCTAACCCCCACACTTTTATTAATCATTACACATTGAATGTGGTCTCCAGAGCCTTTGGCTCAACAGTGCTCAAGAACGTTCTTCCATAAGGGCCACCCAAGGAACACAAGGTAGCTGGGGAGCTGGGGATTCTGTCTCATCAGTGATGAATGGAAAAGAAGATTAACAACATCAGATAAAGAAGTTATTTCTTACCATAACGTTCCATCTGTGTTGTTGATTTTCTTTCATTCATCACTTCCCACCCTCCTTCTCCCTCCAAAGGCTCCTGGGGATACTTTGGGTCAAAGTGATGAGTTAGGGCATTTGCGCAGAAATGGCCTCTGCTTTACTACTACTGGGCAAACTCGATCTGAGGTAACAGGGGGAAGGGCACTATGGGTAAAAGCTTAGCTCAAGAGTTTTTTGGCTGGCATGAGCTTGGTATAAGGCCGACTCGGTTCCGAGCCCATCAGTGATGAATGAAAGAAGATCAGCAGCACAAATGGAACATTATGGTAAGACTTAACTTCTTTTTTTTCTATTGATACTGTTTCAGTAAAGAAAGATGGTTTTGATCACTGCGGAAAAGCAAGTCTTCCCATGCAGGTTCTCTATTTCAGAGTAAAGTGGCTTCAAATGATCCTGATCTTGACACGGGCTTGGTGACTCTTGCATTTTCTTCTACTGCCCCTGACTGATGACAGTGATTCTTCAGTGTCTGCTTATGAAGAGTTTTCCATTACAGAAACTGTAACCAGAATGAGTCCATTATTTCAGTGAGAACATGTGGATATTCCCTTGTCTGTTAAAAGATACTATAATATGTGTCTATGTCTTCCCTACTCTTCCTGTTATGCCAGCCTTGCAGGATGCTTTTGATTTTGCTTGCAGCAGCTACAGTCAGATTTCGGTCTCTAAAAAGGAAGACTGACTTAATAGAGTTCCTTAGTCTAATAGATATCTTCATATAAGGTCAGATCCAACAGTTATTTCTGTTTCTTCTCCTGATGCTAAGGTCAGATCCAACAGTTACTTCTGTATCTTCTCCTGATACTAATAAAAATTTAGTCAATGCCAAAAAATTTAGTCAATGCGAACCTCTCTCCTTTTGTTAAAGATGGTAAGGCATTTAACAGATTTGGTAACAGGATTTTTTTTTCTTCTTCCACTTTGGCTTTTAGAATTTTGAAGTACCAGACTCCTATATTAGCCTACATGCTGGCCTGTGTACACATTTTTTAGTGTTTCTGTGCTACTCTGTCTTAAGGAAAATAGGGTTTTCCTGAATCCTTTTGTTTCTACCCTATTTTAAACTTCTAAGTATTTTTTGAAGAGTGTGTATGGCCGTGCTGATTCAGTTTCTAGAGTTTCTGCTACTGTTATGAGGCTGTTTGACTGGGTATGTAACCAGAAGTTTAGAGTAGTCTGAAATTTTCACTTCTTTTGATAAGGAAGGTCTGTTGGCTCCACCTGTTACCCATGTGGTTGAACAGTTTGATGAAAAGGTTAAATTAGTTTAAGGGGTTATTAACATTTTTCAGCATCCCCTTTCTAGATGTTCAAAAAAACAGAACAAGTTATCCCATCAGTCTTCCTCTAAGCAGTATTCTAAAAAGAAAGGGCAGGAAGGTTCTGGCAAGATTAAGGGAGCCTTTCAAAAGGCCAAACCTTTACCTCAGAGTGATTATGCCAGCTCTCCTTCCCTTATCCTAGGCTTACCACTCAAGTTGTATCTAAATTTACCCCTACTGCAAAAGTATTCACGGTATATGTAAGTTTTTGGCGTAGTGGTACAGCTGTTAATGTTGTCACCTTACAGCAAGAGGTTCTCCGGTTCGATTCTCGGCTGGGGTGCCTTCTCCTCCAGTTCGATTCTCGGCTAGGGTGCCCTCTGTGTGGAGTTTACATGTTCTCCCTGCGTTTGCGTGGGTTTCCTCCAGGTACTCCGGTTTCCTCCCACAATCTAAAGACATGCGTCTGGAGCGTTTCTCCCCGGTCCTTCACTGAAAATAGGCTCTCTCCTAGTCGAACTTTCCTGGTCAACAAATGCTAAATAAAAAATAAGTATATAGCAGACAACTGGGTTTTGAGAGTGGTTCATCAGCGTTACAGATGGCATTGGAAAATGATTCCTTCTTTTTGAGGAGTAAAGGGATTTGGACTAGTCCATTCCTTTTGTTTTGCCTTTTTTTTCCTAAGTTTGCAGTTATCTTCCCTAACTAGGCACCCTTTTCTCTATTTCTCTTAGCAAGTTCCTCAGAAAAATATAACTGTTACTAAGCTTCCTTACTGTATGCCAGTCTTTGTTTGATTTTGACTAAATGGTTTTCTGTGATTTTGACTCAGGAGATTGCTGTTTGTGTCATTTCCATTTGTTTAGAGTAGTTTCTGTTCTGTTATGGGAGTTTCATTGCAATTTGCAGTGTTTCGTGGAGAAAAAAGAAACAAAATAGTTTTAGAAGTGTAAGTGCATGGCCAAGATTCCTCACAAGGCAAACACTGTAATGTTAGTAATGTCTAGATGAGGCAGACTTCTCAGAGCCTGGTACTATCTCTGCTTCTTTCAAACATTTTACCTCAAAAGATAGAAGGAACTGCTTGGACTTCAAGAAGCTCAAGTGTACCTCAGCTCCTCAAATCATTAGCCATTTACTGTTGTCCCTTCTGCTGAGAACCCCAAAAGGATAGCCACAACAGAGCTGGATCATACTCCTCCACCCCAAAAGCCTAGACTGTGGATCTCTACTCCAGGACCATTCTATCCAAAGAGATTTTTGACTGCATCACAGCTCAAACTGGAAACCCCTTGACCACACTGAATTCCATCAGGTCCAGGCATTCCATTTCTGTGAAGCTGGATTACTCAAAAAAGTTGCAGGTTTTTCCTCTCAGTGGAATGCATGTGGCCACATGTCTTCTTCCCATACAATCATTGAGTTAAGTTAGCTTTGCTGCTCTTGCCCCTTTTCTTTCCTTACCTGCTCTTGTGTAGACCCTGATTCGACTAATGCTTGATCCGTTGATGTTGAAGTTGACACGAATGGATTTGAAGTCAACTCTGGTCTTGATAGCTTGAGACTCAGTCCTGCTTGTAATAAGAATGCAGCTACAGTCCCAGCAATGAAAGTTGTATACTTATCTGAATAATAGATCTGGATTGGTCGTGCCATCCTCAACATCATTCCCTCCTACCGCCTTCACACTGGATCTGGTAGCCATTACCAGTAAATTCCTTGCTTGCTTTCTGTATTGCCTTTGGTTAATCTTTCCTATCATTAAACTGTCACATTCTGTGGTTGTATAAGAGGTGAAGAAAGATCCTTCTTCCCAGAGGATTATGGATTAAGGGGAGGGGTTATATAGTCTGGGGAAGTTCTCACAGCAGAGTTAAGTCAAACTTGTGATGTAAATGGACAACTAACCCATTTCTGTCAACATGGAAAGTACATCACGTTTGTTTATTCAGTCAGACAGTACAGCAGTAAGCAGGAGATATTCATTCCTGTCTCCTCTGCAGAGCAATCGTGCAGTCTGGTAGTTCTGATAGTGTTCCTACAAACTGAACTAAAATTAGTAAATGATATAAGAAAAAGGAAATATCTTTAATGCCACCAAATATTAAAACAGTTCTAGCATATTTTCATAAAAACAGCCTTCGAGCTAGTGAAGGCTGTTTTTATGCCAAGATGCTAGTAGTATTTTTGTATTATGTGCTATTAAAGATGTTTTTACTGCTTATGTTTCTTTTTTGATTTTATCAGTGATTTGCCTTCCAAGAGAGTTAGGCTGTCTGGCAGGTTGAGCAGGTGAATTTTGTTGCCTCGTTAATGGCCATTCATTTAATTCATTGTAAAAATGCTGTGCAGGAAGTCTTGTAACCAGTCTACGATCTTTTCACTTTCCATTGAACAATGTGTATAGGATGATCTTAATCCTGATTCCCCTCAGCATCAAGAGCAAGGCGTCATTGTCAAAAACGTGGTCAAATTGAGTGCTGTCTGCCTTTACACACTGCTCCTGTGTATGACAGATTTTTTTCAACATCAAAGAGACTAAGGCAGCTGTAATCAGAATTGATCCTTACTGGCCTAGGCAGATTTGATCTCCCATATTTCAAGGCTTCCACCGAGTTCCCATATTTCATCTTACATATTGCATCTTCTTATTAATTAACCTCTTCAGGATATCCCTTCCAGCTCTCCACTTACTTAAGATTGTAGACATTTTCAGGAAGAATGGTATAAAATGTTGTATCTTTCCAAAGGCCTTCTATCAGAAGATTTACCAAGACAAATAAAAAAAAAAAGAGATGATGTCCTTCCATATCACTGTTGTAGTATTTTTCACCTTAAGGATCTGCTGCAAAGGATAGCCCAATGTCTGACCAGTATACCTAAGTCTTTAGATCTTGTATGTGCTGTACATCACATGTATGCTCCCCATTCAGGACATAGGGCAGAAAAGTGACGTACAAACGCAGTTACCCAGAACTTCTTTGCCACCAATACAAACTCCATCATCAATCTTCACTTTGAAAGTCCTTTTGCTGAGCTGAATACCTAGCCATTAGATAAGTGTTCCATTGGGGTCTTTTTTATTTTTGTTTTGGTCTTGTTCTCTTTTAGTTACTGGGAGTTCATGTCATCCTAGAAGAGAAAATGTCAGTGTGTGTGAGGCAGATTCCCCATAAGGATTGTCATGAACAGTGTCTTTTTGGTCTGGGTGCTTCCCTCAGCCATACATCCTATAGCATTTGTAAAATGTTTGTGCCTAAGGCTCTTAGAAGCTGGTTATCTTCTCTGGCCATCTATCTTTTGAACCAGAGGCTTAAACTGTTAGCTCAGGGTAGCATGGCAGAATCTTCAAACCCCAAGGTACTGTTAAGTAAGAAGAAGGCCAAGAAATCTCAGCCAAATTATTTGGCTGTCCAGCCTACATCGGACATTTCTCCAGAAGTGGGAGATAACTCTTTAGCTCATCTAGTGTCTACTTTGGAATTCCTCTGCCATGGCCCTGTCAGAAGCCATCATCTGCCATGACTCTGTTGAAGGCTGGTATGAATCCTTCTTTTCAGATGTCCTCTGAGGCTTTGCAGGCATCTGCTCTGGATTTTGAGGGGGAACCATGGTTGATTATCTTGGAGGGCACAAGAGGAATTCTGCAGATTCTGGTCAGGAAAGAGGTTCCAGGTACTCTTATTGAATCTTGTCAAGGTTCGGAACCTCTGGTGTTTGTTAGGGCTAATGTCCCTTCAGGCTGTTCATCCCATGCTCTCCCCAGGCCCTTTGAAGGTTTACACGGACAACGCCACAGTGATGTGGTATGTCAGTAAGTGGGAATCGGGATACAAAGTCTTACCTTCTATGCAAGCTGGCTCTTCAGGCCTGGGATCTGGGTCTCAGTTACCAGTTAACTCTTTATGCAGTGTATATTTCTTGAGACCACAAGCAAGTGGCTGACTCTGTTAACAAGTCCAAAACACAGTCTCATGAATGGATGCTTCACAGAGAAGTGTTTCTTGCCATTGTCCATCAGTGGGGTATTCCTTAAGTAGATCTTTTGGCCTCTGTGTCATTTGGTGTGGAAGATGGATGTCCTTCCTTTTCCTTGGAAGGGGATGTTCCTCTGTGCCATCCATCTCTTTCCCTTGCTTCCAAGAGACCTGCAGAAGATTCATCTGGACTCCCCAAAAATCTTGGTAGTGACTCCCTTTTGGCCAAGACAGCACTGGTTCCTCCTCTTAATGTATCTGGCCAGGTACAATCACCAAAAGTTACCTCACCAGTAGGACCTCTCACACCGGACAAGGGGTCACTCATCCATCCTCACTTGCCCAGTCTTTTTAGGCACCTTTTTTCTAAGGACATACTCAGCGTTTTATAGGAGGCAAGAAAACCTGAAGCCAGAAAGTCTTATTTGTCCAAATGGAAGTGATTTTCTGTCTGGTGCCATGTTGATAACCAGGACCCTTTTTCAGTGGGAGTCCCTCTGGTTCTCTCCTATTTGTGTGAGCTACTCTAGTCTGGCTTGGCCTAGTCTTCTGTAAAGGCCCATTTGTCAGTTATTCCTGATTTTCTGCCCTTGATTCCTCCTTTGGCTTCTCACTTTAAAGTCAACAATTTCTTAAAGACGTCCTGCATCTTAGGCCCTCAAGGAAGCCTATTCCTTCTCCTACTCCTTGGGACCTTAATCTTGTTTTAGAAAAATTGACCCAGGCTCCTTTTGAGCCTGCAGGTTCAGCTTCTCTGCTGCATTGTACCTGGAAGACTGTCTTATTGCTTGCTGTTCTACTTGGAGAGTTTCTGAACTTTAGGCCATTATGGCCTTCCCTCTTTTTTCAGTTTTTCACAGGGACAGGGTATCCCTTTGTACTAATCCTTCTTTTATGCACAAGGTTGTTAATGTGTTTGTTTTGAATCATGTGGTACAACTCCATTCATTTTTTTCCTTCTCCTCAGTCTGCTAGTGAGAGACAGCTCAGGTATTATTTGCATAAAAATAAGGCCAATCGTAAGTCTGACCAGCTTTTTATTTAATTTCATCACAGGACATTGGGTTTGGCTGTTTCTAAGCAAACCATCTCTTCCTGGATTTCTAAGGACATTTCTTTTTGTACTTCTTTTCATAGCAAGTGTCTGTCTACTTCAGTCAGAGCTCACTCCTCTAGGGCTTTTGGACACCAGTTCCATTCATGAACCTGCTACTTGGTCTTCAATGTATACCTTTACTAAGCATTATAAATTGGATATGGTTTCTAGGGCCCTAGCAGGTTTTGCTACAACTATCCTGCATGAATTCGTTGAGGGCTCTTCTCAGCCTTCCATCACACAGTCCTTTTCTTGAGCTTCTGTACTCTCACTAAAGTGAAGCAAACTGCAACAGCGATATAGAAGGACATAGTACAGTTGTGTAAAATCTTACCATAACAGTAGATGTCCTTTTCACTGTTGCAGTATTCGCTTCCTTCCTCCTCTCCATTTTTTCTTTTGGGTTTTGTTTTGGCTTACCTCCTGGCCAAGGGTCTACCTTTTCCATCTGCATTTTCAACTTCTGGATTTGCATAGCCTCCTTTGTCCTATGGAGACTATTCTCTTCTGGGGCAATTCAGTTTTGGTTAACTGCATTCATACATCACCTTTATGCCTTACATCCTGAACGGGGAGCATGCATGTGTTGTACGGCACATACAAGATCTAAAGGCTTTGGTATACTTGCAGGAGATCCGTAAGGTGAAGAATACTGCACAATGAAGAGAAAGACATCTACTGTTAAGGTAAGATTTTACACAGTTGCACTTTCTTCATTCCCACTGCCTTAGTACCATTTGGAGTTATCTGCCAAGCTTTCAAAATTCAGACTCCTCTCCCTTTCTCTTCCTATGGCAGCTGATTGCCTAGTATATCCTAAGAGGGAGGGTTTCATATGTGGAGTAGAAATCCAATGAAAGCCAGCACTCAAAGTCTATTTGACAGGAAGTAAGTGTTCAGGCTTTTTCTGCCATCCAAGGAAGAAAGCCCTCTGATGCTTTACAGGATACAGTGATGATTTTTCCATTTTACTGCTCGGATAAGCCCCATTTGGGCACCACTTCATCTTATTTTGTTATTGGATTTATTATTCTGTCTATATTTTCATGTTTATTTAAACATGTATTTTATTATTTTATTTTATGTCAATGTTTTAGTCATTGCTGTGGGAATTTCAACTTGTAGCAGTATTTATTTGGCTTCAATCTTTGATAAATTGTTTTTATTTGTTTGAGGAAACTTTCAGTATTTCTCAGACGTGTAGTGTGTATTTGTGCTGTTAGGCACTGGGGGCTGTCTCGTATAGTCAAAATCATGAATTAATTGTGCCTGTTGTTGCTGTTTTTACTCCACTTCATTCTTATTTTTTGACAAAAATATTGCAGGCCTTGGATTTTTTCAGCATTTATACATTATTTAGTATATGTGTCACTCTGCTCTGTGTGTTTTTAACACTGGATCATGATTTTACCACATATTACATTATTTCAATGTACTGTAGAGATTTTACTCTCCCTCTGACAAGAAAATATAGTTTGTTACAATTAAATTGTCATTTATGACAATTTAAATTGGTTAAACTGTGTGGAGCTAATTTTAACACTGGTTTGGCATATTGGTTGTTTTGATGTTTAGACTCTGTGTACTGGACATTTTTTAACTTCTGTTAGTTATAAAAGAATTAAGAACACATTTCAAACAGTTTTTTTCTGATAATAGCACAGTTTGGCAGAATTTAATTGCGTGGGGCATACTTATTACTAGAAACTTTGTGCTTATTGTGAAACATTATCCAGTACTGTCAGTTTATTATTCTGGCTGACGTTCTGTCCCCTGATTTGATGGATTCTAACTCTGGTATCCCCCATCATATCTGGTTGCACTTAAAAAAATTTAAATAAAAATATGC
The DNA here is from genome assembly GCF_019279795.1 of Protopterus annectens. Classification (NCBI taxonomy): domain Eukaryota; kingdom Metazoa; phylum Chordata; order Ceratodontiformes; family Protopteridae; genus Protopterus; species Protopterus annectens. The sequence continues at coordinate 1,008,844,992 of NC_056747.1, read as the reverse complement.
CTCAACCTATGGTTAGTGATTTTGCCAAGCCACTGCTCGGCTCACAGACCACTTACCTTTTGACCCATCTCGCTCTGGTGTACCTTTGCTGGCCACTATGGAATGGAGTTTAGACACATCCTGTAGGGCTGTTCCAGTACTTGGTACTTTAGGTGCATGAGTAGTCTGAGGTAAGAGGTATTTTAACTAGTAGTGAAGTTCACAAGAAAAAGAAACAGAAGCTTCATCATACAGATAATAATCACATTATTGCTGTTTATAAGTCTCATGTAGTTTTCTTTGCTAAAAGTGTATCATGGACAGCTAATTGCGATCGTCGTGTTCTCCTACATGGCTCAACTGCTAGTTTGGCTAGAGACCTTTCTGTTGTTTCAAAGTATGATGACAAATCTGATAAGGAAAATGGTAATTTCCTAGTTTATACCAAGACCACACAGTCTTATTCTTCAGAAGGTGAACCTGATCTTATGTCCAAACAGGTGTTCAGTTTTTCTCAGATGATTACTAGACTTAATGATATTTTTGCATGGGTGAAGGCAGGAACTACTCTAGAGCTAAGCAAGATGTATGAAATTATAGAGGTCAAGTTGCTCAATTCTATGGCTATACCCCCTATTTTACAGGTCCTGGAAGATGTTTATAAAGCTGCCTGGATGATACCAGTATATATTCCAGCAGCCCTTACAAATCTCATTGAAAATATAAGATCTCCTTGGATATGGCAGGTCTCTTTTTCTCATCTGACTGCTGACCCAGCTGTTGTCTCCCCAGCTTCCTGCTTAAATAAAATGTCATTGGCTTCATCAAAGCCAGCAACCCTTGATAAAGAGGGAAAATAGTTAGATTTCCAGGACAAAAGGATGTCTCTTTCTAGTAATCTGTCCTTTAGAATGTTAAATTATCAAAGCTACATGTAAAATTTATTTTACAGTGTACATATGCTTTGGTTGATTTTGCTGCATCTTTAGCTAGAGAACAAAAGACTTATATAAATGAAATTGTTTCTAATTTGGCCCACGTTTGGAAACATGCTTTGAGAGGTGTCCTTGAATGTGCAGATACAATTTGAAAAAATCCTCTTTCTTCTGTTGCATTAAGATGGCATGCTTAATTACGTAATCAGAACTTCTTTGATGATTTAAAAGCCAAAAATTTTAATGCACCTTTTAAGTTTTGAATTGGTGTTTGGGCTCTCTGTTGTACACATTGTCAAACAGTGGGATGACAGAGGCAAGTTAATGCATGGGGTATCAAAGATGTTTCATGTACCCAAGTTCTCCCCAAACAAGGCATATTCCTTCAAGGGGCAGAACTAACCAAATCCCAGTCAAACAAAGTCAGGGATCCCAAAGGAAATTCATCCATCCACAACCAAATGACAGGAGGATAATTCTTTGAAACCAAACTAGAGAGATTACTTTCTGAAAAATAATCATGCCCCTGCAAAGGAATGGCTATGCCAAGTCACAGAGCACTCCTACCCCCCCCCCCCACACACACACACACACTTCTTTTCCTTCTTCCCACAGGCTGTCTCTCAACCATGCAGCCTCACTACAAAGAGTTTCAGACAAATGGGTTCTGAGAATTATTTGCAGAAGCAACACTAGGCAGTAGATAGAAAATCGTATCCGTTCAGTGGAATTTCCCCACACCCACAGGGTCAGACAGAGCTGTTTCTGTCAGTGCTTTATCACATGGTAGAAGTAGGGGTGTTAGAACCAGTGTCTGTAATACACAAGGGCAAAGCATTTTACTGCAGGATTTTTTTGATACCAAAAAGGGCACTCTTGGAGGCCTATCCTAGATTTTCTTTTTTAAATATTCCAAAATTCAAAATGCTTACTTTGCAGTCAGTATTAGTGTTTCTTCCAGTATGCTGTTTCATGGTAACTCTAGATCACAAGGATGCTTGTCATCATATTCTTATTGCTCCCAATTTCAGGAAAATTTTGAGATTTGTTGTTTCTGGCTTACATTATCAGTTTCCTGTATTACCCTTTGGGCTGTCTACTACACCTCAAGTGTTTGTAAACTGTCTTATCTGAGAGGTTGCCTACTGCAGAACCGCAGACATTTACATTTTTTCTTATTTAGATGACTTGTTGATTTGTGCAGGTTCTGTAGCCAGGTGCTTGGAGTCCTTAGACAAGGGTGTGTAACTCCTTTGCTACCTAGGATTCAAACTGAACCTTCAAAAGTCCTTCCTCACACCCTATCACCATTTTTTTCTCCAGAAGTGTTGGGCAGACACAGTAAAAATGATAGCCATCCTGCCAGATGACAAAGTTCTGACTTGTCATTGGATTTTCTTGGATTTCTCTCTCCTAGATGCAAGAGAGTTCCTCAAAATTCTAGGCCTTATGGCTTCAATGATCCTCATGATATCACTAGCCAGATTACATGAGAAAAATTCAGTGGTACTTGAACTGTTGGACCTCAGCACCTTCATCTCCTGGATTTCCAGGTACTGCTACTGGAACATGTGAAACAGGAACTGCAGTGATGGAGGGATCAACTGTTTCTGAATCCAGGATTCCCTTTCTTTCTTTTTCAGACTACAGTCCAATCTGTCCAGACAGACTTTTCAGATTTTGTGAAGGGAGTAGTGTCCATGGAAGTTCAAGCGCATGTTGGCAGTAATTCATGCCTTGAAAGTTCTTCACCAGGTATGGATTTCAGGTCCTCTTCTAGTGGTCATAGACAACACCACTGTGATGTGGTACCAGAACAAGCAATGGTGCACATGGTCATACCCTCCTTGATGGTTGGCAGTGGTGGCCTGCGAGTTGACTTTATAGTCCTCATGCATTTTGTCAGTGCAAAACACAGTGGCAGACAGACTAAGCAGATCCTGACAGACCCTCATGAGAGGAAGCTCCATGGTGAGGTCTTCCAAGATTTGATCCAGGTGTGAAGAACACCTCAAGTATATCTGTTTTTCTCCTTTCAAAAACAAACAACTGAAAAAATATGCTTAAGATACTCTTGCAGTCATTCTTGGAAGACAGACAGTCTGTCATTTACATGGTGAGGAATGTTCCTGTATGCATTTCCACACTTTACAGTGAGATGGTTCTCACTTTTAATGGAATTGGCCAAGGACAATTACCGCAAGTTTTTGACAGAGTGGACCTGCTCACCCAACATCAGGGTGAATCATACACTGCAATTTAGAGCAACTGCATTTGATAGCCTGCATGATTTGGTTTTGATACCTTTTAGACAGTTGTTCCATGAAGCTGTACAGCAGGTGTTTAAGGAGGCAAGAAGACCTGCAAATGAAAAGTCTTATGTTTACAAGTGGAAGAGGTTGTCTAGGTGGTGCCTAGCCAACAACAGAGGTCCCAAAAGGGTTTCAAACCCTCTGGTTTTGAAGTATTTGTTTGAACTATTTAGAGGTGGATTCTCATATGCTTCTATCAAAGTGCATCTTGCATTCATCTCAGCTTGTCTGCCCATGGAAACCCTACTTTCATCTCCATAAAAGGTCAGTTTAAGCTTTGGGAATCTATCCAAAATGCCACTGAGGCAGTGGGAATGATAAACATAGTACATTTGCATATGTCCTGCTTACCTGTATTGGTGGATGTGCGAATCCCTCCTGCCTCAGTGGCAGTACCCACCTGCCATCCCCTAGATTGTGCATAGTTGAGGAGGGTTTCAACCTCTTTGATTCAGTTATTGTTGGATTAGTTTTTTATATGGTAATGTGATTGGCTGCAAATTTACTATTGCTAGATAATTCTGGCTTCAGGTACTTTCTTTCCTCTCCTTCTTTGTGGAAGCAAAAAAATCTGGAATATTCACTTCCTGTTACAACTGAAAGTTATCCTCTCAATATATGCTCGGCCAGTCAACTGTCACAGGAAGAAAGAGGGAGGGGAATCCGCGCTTTTGAAAGCCTGCCAATAATGGGTTCCCTTGGCAGATAACCCAAAATGCCACTGAGGCAAAGAGGAATTTGAACATCTACTGTAGGACTTAGCACAACTGCACTTTTCAATTTGGACATCTTCCTAAATTGCATAACCTGTTTTCCTGACCACATCATCTTGACCTTCAGTACTTTTCAGAGCTCCCTGGTTCTGACCTTAGCCATTCTTCTATTTGGTCCCAATTTCTAACATCCACAATGTCCAAGATGCTAAGCTTTTAGCACCCTTTAAGGTGTCTAGAAAGCCATTCTTTATTGCATGTTTCTTCTTCATGCATTGGTTGAGATCCTGTATCTGCTTCATCCTTAGGATTTATATTTTTTATCAAAGTTCACTATGGCCCCCTTTCATGCCTTCTGCTGAGGGTGCATTTGCATATTTCACTTGGCTTTCAGCAGAGGTCCTTTCATTAGTTTAAACTTGAAATGTTGGCAGTTTGATCACAGTGCTTTGTGCAAGTAGAAGGACTTGCACATTGTCCTCTTCTTTCCTTTGTCTAGAGGTTCTCTGTGCACTCTGTTTTGCTTATTGTCTTTAGATTTGCAGGTAGACTTAGCAGTTTGTGAAGCACCTAGTTAGATTTCTCTTTGTCATATAGAAGTGCTTTGAGAGTGATCAGTTCACCAATACCTGATGCTCTTAATGTGAAGAATGCAGCAAAGTATCTTCCAGACTCATAATACAAGAGAAAGCTAAAACCTATATGGTTCTTTGTCCACATCACCCTCAGAAGGGTGCTTTAACTGGAAATTAATATGGTTTATTGAATTACATCACTGCACAGAGAAATTCAAACTCTTGAGCCTATTCCATTGAATGACTTACCCAGGGTGATATGCGAAGCAAGTCTTCCATACTCCATTCAGTCCCCTGCATGCCCTTAACTAATATAATCTAGTCTGATGCCACACAGTCTCAAAGAAAGTTTAAAAAACATGTTGATAGTTGAACTCATTCAGTGGAACTGGCTGAAATGACAAGCTTTCACTTTAAAGGCAAAGCAGTCAAGCAAATAGAAACCATGAGAAACATCTGTATTTTGATTAAATATTTATGATATTCCTTACTTGCTCATGCTTTTGTTCCATGAAGATATTTTTGGGTCATGGAAGTACAAATCACCCAAGGTCCAGTTAACATGGTTTGGTGATAAAAGTTCAGCTTTTGACATTTATCAAGTCTTACAAGCTGATGTCATGACTGCTGGTTTTACTCCACTGTTCTCTAACAGACTTGAAGGTTGCAGTTTTATGCTTTTATAAGCAACCCTCTGCTTTATGAGTGGTTAGACTTTTGTAACCTTGGTTCTTCCTGTAAATAACCTTTGAATGCTGACAGAATCTTTAAATGGCAGGACTCAAACAAATACACCTATAACATGGCAGTGTTTTCATATTATTGCAAAGGCAGAAGCTGTTAAGAGTTACTTTTGCAGAAATATCAGAATTTGTAAGTTTTCTGTCATCCCACATCTCAAAATACAGCACGATGGCACTGTCTCAAAGATCAGACTGCCAAATCTAGCTGTGACATTGGGACTGCTGAATTTGCTTACCAACATGCACTTTCTCAGATTATTAAACAATGCAACTTCATAATGTAAAATAAAGGGCATCTATGGGAAGCTTCCCCCATGACCACCACATTGCCTATATTATGAGCCCCTGGTCTTACAATGTTTTAGTAAGTGCAAGTCAGAAATCAAAGTCAACAGCTTATACTGACATACCCAACTAAGTAAGATATTTTCAATAGCATGCATATAGTACCAGAAAATAAATATTTAGATTCTAAATCTTTGTGGATATAGTTGCATGCATCCCTCACAGTTATTATGAAAGCTATGATCTTTGTGGTCACTTTCTTGATTTTTATTTTTTTATTTTTAACTTTAATGTTCATTTTTCTGTATCCTCATATAACATATATACAACAAGTGATTATAGGTTGCTGTTGACAGCTGAAAGCAATTGATCTTATTCTGACTTGCCACCAAGTGTAATGTTCGACCCCAATGACTGCTATTAAAGTACAGTGGCAATCCTTTCACTAATGCTTTTTTGGGGGCTAATTATGGAATCAGATGTAAACCTCCCAAAAAGTATTTTACTTCAGGATTTCTATCTGGTATAGTTATTGTAACAGTGACCAGTTTCAAATGTAATTTCTTTAAAACGTGAAACATGAGAGAGCTTTTAGCAATACAGGAGCTGCAGAATAAAGGCAGTTTACACATTCTGAGAGTGGCGACTGCAGTTTCTAATGCATAGTTCTGAGGAGTGGAAGGCTTCAGATTTGATAGCACACTATGTTTGAAAACAGAAGGCCTTTCTAATCGTGAAAATATAGTTGTGTAAGATAATAGCAGCTCTTTGAGTAAAGGTAACTGTAACATTAAAGCATAGCATTCAAACTTGCTCTGAACTGTGTTGATCTGGCAGTTTCCTCTTCACTGTTTTCTTCCTTGAAAGACTAAGGCTGGTCTTTTACCTGTGAACTGTGCTGATGTAGGTAGTATTAAGACTCCCATGTATAACCATCATTGGCATACAATATCCTCAGTTCCTGTCACAGTTAAGCCATTGTTCACATGCCAAATCTTCTGATAACTTTTTCTTACTTATATCCAAGTGCTTTATGTCAGATTGTTGATGAAAATTTTGGAAATTGTTCGCTTTTTCAAATGTTATACATCAATGGTATTATCTTCCCCTTCAAACTTTTAAAAGTTTTAACTTTAACATAATTCAAACAATGTATATCAGACAATTTTGATATGGCCTGAAAAGCTTTACTATAAAGTAAGGGAGTCAGGAGTCGAACCCAGAGCTCACATCATACTGTCTACATACCCTGTCAAATATGTGAATAAAACTATCAAAGTCATCCCCATCCCTGTATTGAGAAAAAAACGTTTACTGACCTTTACAGCTTCTGGGGTCTGTCTGGTTATTCCCTTCCCCATTACCTCCATGACCCTCTCAAAGGGTAAGAAGCTGTGATTCATGCCGGCACTGTCTCTCATTTTCCTTGGCTTCTAAACATTTGACCTCCAGTCATTGGGCCTCCAGGTGCAGTCTCTCTTCAGTCTCCAATTGTTTGGCTTCCAGTTCATATTTTCGCCTCCAGTTCATATTGATGCTGCTTCTCCTTTTCCTCAGCCACCCAATGTTGGGCTTCCAGGCACAGTCTCTGTGCTGATTCCAGTTCAAGACATTTGGCCTCCAGTTCATATTGATGCTGCTTCTCCTCAGCCTCCAGGCATCTCATTCTCTCCTTTCTTTAGTCTCCAGTTCTAGTCCCCTTAACTGTAGATGGATTCTCAGGTCCTCTAAAGAAAATGTGGACTGTTCTGTCTCTTCATAAATATGCACAGTTAAAATGTAAAGGAACACTGTTCAAGCCTTTAAAACATTCTGTACAAACAGATTATAAATCAACATGTAAGAATGTATTTACAATATCATGGCTAGTCGTGCTGGCATATAATACACAGGTTAAGCTGAAATTTATGTACAAAACCTTAACCAGACATGCTAGCAGAGATGACAGTGTCTAATTTCTTCAGTCATTTTCTATTTGTTAGAAAAACCTAGATCAACTGACAGATGAAAGGAATCATAGGAAGTACAAGGCAGCTGAGTCTTGTGGCCATTTATGCAGTACCCACCCTTAGACTGTATCTCTTTTTTCAAGGAGGGCCTGTCAGGCTTGGGGAGTTGGGGTGAATTCATTTATAATCATCAAATTATCCAGTTCTCATTTGTAGAATGATAATGTATTACACTGCTTGATTGCCACAGGAATATATTCCAAAGGAGAGGAAGGTGCTGCATAACGACCTTATCTCTTCACCATGTTTTATTTATTTGCTGATAAAAATTTAGATTCCTGATTCTTGTATTTGTGAGCAGGAGCGGCCTTAGGTCAACTGGTGCCCTAGGCAAAAGGGCTCCACGGCACCCTCCCCACCACACCACCCAGTGCCCCCATCCTGGTCTACCTATATTATATAAATACTGAAAAAGCGCCCTTGCTAGAGCGGCGCCCTAGGCGACCGCCTAGTTGGCCTATGCCTAAGGCTGTCTATGTTTGTGAGGTTGTTTGATTTGTGGAGATATAAGTGTTCAGGACCATTGGGTCCCTAACAGCACAGAAGGCAAGGCATAGCTCTCCCTTCAGAATTCTATAAGATACTGAATAAAGAGACAGTGCTTCCAGTCTTTTCTGGTGGTTTAGGGATTTTAAGCCATAGACCTTTTTAGTTAGGAGCATCTATGTCTTTCTAGCTGTTTGGTATGTTCAGGAAGGTGCATCCAAAGGGAGGCATTGTATTAAATAATTTACTTAATCATTGCTGAATATAAGGAGATAATGACTTCTTTAAATTTGGATGATATTCCTTTGGCAATTAGCTGTGCTGTTTAGAGGACTTTCTGACTGCTGTCATTGCATGGTGATCAAAGGATAGGCAGTTATCAACCTAGTTTCCCAAGTCTTTAACAACATTCTCATTTTGGAGTGGGATGTTGTCAATGCTGTATGTCCAGCTCTCTCCACCACCTTATCCCACTGTATTCGAAATCACCCACTTCAGTCAGAAAACGAAAACCTATTATTAATTTACAAACCTTCTCGCTCCCTGGCCACTTCCTGCTATCTTACTCTCTAGCCAAACTTTTGAACTCCCCTCCCCTCCCTTCGAAACACTGCAAATCCAACCAACTTCAAATCCCTCCTTCACTCATACCTATCCTTCAAGTGGATTTGCCCCTGCTCTTCACCCACATGAATTTCCACTCTAATTCCTCACTCACACTTATCACTCTTCTCATCTCTTCCATCCTCTATATTACTAATACATTCTCTGTACGTACTTAACTATGCTCACTCTGCCTATAGAACACATTTTCACTACCACTAGACCTGTACTTTATTCTAACACCTACTTATACTAAATTCACTAAGTTGCACTGTAGCATGTACTATATGTCTGTTGATCTGCACAATTTTCTCTTAATGATGGATCTAATTTACTATTGTTAAATATTTTTTACTTTTTTTTGACTTGTAATTGACTTGTTATATTAATTGTGTCATGGAGCTTATCTCCCTGGACCTCCACTGAAAACTGACCTTTCAAAGCCCAGTGGACTTCGTCGGTCATCAAACTGAAATAAATAAATAAATAAATAAATAAATGTGACAGTACTGCATTTTTTAGGATTTAATTCAAGCCCGTTATTATTACAGCAGGTATTTACAAATGTAAGTTTTTGATGAAGGGCTGTGGCATCACAGAATGACTTGACAGTAACTTCCAGTTTATAGTCGTCTGCAACTTGGTGTTTATACCAGAAAAGTAAATGCTGACTAAAAGAGGTCCCACTACTAAACCCTGTGGGTCACAACTGGTCACAGTCGTACTGACTAATGAAGCACCTGCTACCCACACCATGTGGGTTCTGTCTCTTAGCCAGTTTGCTACCAGTCTTACTACATAGGGAGCTATTTGTAATGTATTTAGTTTACTAAATATGCTAGCATGGGGGATGGTGTCAGTCACCCTCTCCAAGTCAAGGTATGCATAACTGCTATCAGCTGCCTGTGGTCCCCCCTTTTAAGGAGTCAGCCAGATTCACCAGACAAGATCTACTGTTTGTGCAGTGAATCTGACCTGGTATACCTGGAGAGCCTCCTGCCTTCTCTTAATGATCTTCAGATGAAAACCTTGGCAGAAGCTGCATTAACCATGTTAAGTTATAGGCTGAGGCATAGGATGCACTGGATGTGGAAGCCTTTGTATGGAATTTGGCATTTACAGGCACATTTGTTAACTTTTTCTTGAGTGAATATATGCTACACCTCTGTGAATGGAAGCATGTTCCTGATCATCTATTACATATAGAAAAGTGCACAATATATAAAGGAGGAAGATGAAGATGATTAAAAGTTGGTGAAGCTAAAAAAGAGTCCCCAAAACATTTAAAAAATATGCATTTCTAGCAGTTTATACTGCTGTACGATTTTTAAGTTCCGTGGCACACGATAAATTATCAGAATTGTATACTTACGTAAATGCAAAAATGTTCACAGAATAAACCTGAGGAATATACAAGAGGGAAACTGGATACATCAGCACTCACCTTAGTTTAAGTAAGGGTAGATTTACTTATGTGTACCTTTAATACAGCTGATGCATTTTTCAGGCCATACATATCAAGTGTTCTCAGAATGCAATCTTGGCAGAGGAATGGGAACGGCATTGCAGCTCTTCCCCATGCCTCCTTACTGTCCCTGATGTTGTTGTATAGTGCTGCTGTGTGCACTGTAGAATGAATGATTTTCTGGAAAATCACTGAGGATCAAAGTCAATCAATAATACCAAATGCTACAATTTCATACTACTTATTGTGTAGGGAGTGTGTGCTGATGGACTGCCTGCTGGAGTTGGAAGATGTTATTATGTGCTACCTCCATGTGTTCATAGGAAAGTACTACTCTAGGCCTAGCGAGTTTCCCTTTTTATGCTTGAAATAACATGTCCTATTTGGTTATAGATTGGCCTTACCCATCACATGGTCAATAATTAAATATTACCCTTAATAAGAATAACTGGGATCATCCATAGATCTACATTGTTCTTGAAAATGGACAGGGATGAACTTTGTTTTATGTGGATGGAGAGTCAGTTCCATAGCAGTGGTATCCCCTATGAAATATACATGTCCCTCCAAACCATTCTTTTGGTATGGTAGAAGAGGTTTAGATCCCTAGATTGAATATTTCTGATGCCATTTGACTTGCTGATGTGAACTAAATCCATCAGGAGTGGGTTGGAGGATGCCTTTTATGCCATACACAATTCACCTCAACAGTTTGTAGAGTACTGAGTATATTGACAGGATTTTCAGTCAGTCCATGTAGGGCATGTGGTTTAGGCCTTGCAATCTTGGGTGTTACAGTTGTAGCATGTATCTCTCATTTTCTTTCCCTCTGTCTCACATGTATGAATGCACACTCATGCATGCATGCCAACACATACACACACACACACACACACACACACACACACACACACACACTTTCTGTATTTTCTTTCTAAAATGTTTATGATTGCTAAACAGCAAAGCTGCATTTAATGAGCACAAAAACTGGCATCCGATTGCTTATTTCCTGTTCATTCTTCACAGCAGCTTAATATGCTACCGTGAATCAGCAGACTTTTTTTTTTTTTACCAGGTATTACATATACATTAACATCTTGATGGACAGCATTTGTTCTCTAGTCACGAAAAAGATGTGCACTTTGCCCATTCTCTAAGGGCAATTATCTACTTCCTGTTCAGCAGGGAAAGGGAACTACCCATGAACAAGATGCCAGAGTCATCAGCCTAGGTCTTCCCAAATGTCTAGTTCCCTCCTATAGTAGTATACTACAGAACCATTTCTCCTGGTAATTCCTTAAGAGTTTCGTCATATACTACACTGCACATCAATTACACATACCTCTTGTGAAGGCTGCCAGCCCAGCTAGCTGGAATTTTGTAAATGTCATTTGTGAATAGTAATATGATTTGCACTCTTGCCTTACAAATGTAAGAAAACAATGTTATGTGTATATTAAACTACTGGTGCAGAAGTGTGTGTTGAACTGTATTTTCTGTACTGAGCTTCAAGAATGTAACCACAGTGTACCCTGATGGAAAAGAGCAGAAATGTGTATAAACTATATGCCTGTGAAAATGTATGTTTTCATGGTAGAATTTGGAACATACAGAGTTAACTTGCAAAACTCTAAGAAAATAAGTTGAAATTGTTTACAACTGTGCTATAAAGTTAGTTAATGCAAAGAAACCAGATGTCTAGAGCTAGGAGGTTTTTCTATTGTCTGGAAATGGAAATAATTACACGCTTCAAATGTAAAGGTGTTTAACTGTTTTATGACTTTCAGTTCCAGGAAAACTTCTGAGAGATAAGTATATCTGACACAGAGGTGCTAAATTTTAACTTTCTGTTAGCCTGGGAACTGAAGGCAGAGGTGACAAAGAATTATGTAATCTGAGATAACCCAGCAGAAATGTTTGATAGTAATTTAAGAACTATCTCAGAGAGCGAGTCTGTGCATTTTGTATTTGTCTTTGGATCTGACAATATCCTCTCATCAGCACTTGTCTTGCTCTGTAAGTAAGTCAATTAGGGCATAGTATCTCTTAGATATAGATAGGAATACAGCAAGATTAGTTTAGATGTTTTCTCTAGTTATGCGAGACTGTCCTGCAATGTTGTTTTAAAATATATCCTGTGATTCTGAACTCTGTTGTCACTGTGTTGGGTTACTGAGTATTGTCTTGTGCTTTTATTATTTATTATTAAATATATTTAATCCTTTTAATTGTGGCTGGTTTGTTTAGAGATATTTAACTCTTAGAGTACTTGCATATGTATTTGGTGACACTCTATGTGCCACTCCAATAGCCTTAGTCTTGGTCACACTTACCATTTGGATAGTAGCAACATTATACAGTAGAATTGGTCATTTTTTGTAAGGGCCTTATAGTAGCTGATAAAGGGTAGTTGGTGGCAGTGATTACTACCTTATAATCTGGGCAAAAGGGAGCATAACAAATAAACCTGTGCCAGCCTTCCCCAGGAGTGTCTGTGTGTTTGTATATAAATCAAATCTCAAAGTGTGTGTGTGTGTGTGTGTGTGTGTGTGTGTGTGTGTGTGTGTGTGTGTGTGTGTGTGTGTCAGCTACTTGTGCAGGGACATGAAGCACTGATTGGACAGAGAGGGTGCTTGAGATTTTGGCTTGACCACTCAGCTGAGATGTTAACCCTGTAGCGGTGCCAGTGGGGAGTCTTACGGGGGATCTGGAGAGAGAGAGGGAAAAGCAGCCCCAGACAGACTGTGATCTCTGTGTGCTCTTAAGGGAAATTGTACTTTACTGTGTGTGTACTTGTCATCCTCCCAATGTGCACATCCCTCACTGGTGTTAGTGGTGAGAATTGAGGCTTCTTGATTACTGGTCCAGTCCAGGGGCATCACACCTCTTCACTTCAAATTTAGGATACTTTGAATATGTTGCAGCATCACAATGGGTTCTGGATCACCATTATTCCAACCATTTTGAATTACCAGAGAAGGGTAAGCTATGGAGACCATTACTGGACTTGTCATATCTTGACTAATTTGCCTTTATCAAGAAATTCCAAAAGGTAACATTCAAAATTGTTTGCCTTTCATAAAGAATAATTCATGTCAGGTCTTGCTATTAAGGATGCTTATCTCCATTTTCCTATAAGACTTGCACACAGGAAGCTTTTGAGATTCAAAGTGTTCAGTTCCACTTCCAGTTTGCAGCGCTCCCTTCTGGCCTGTGTAGTGCCCTGATAACATTTATCAAGTGTTTAGCTTAGTTATTTGCACATTTCAAGAATAGAAATTCTGAAATTTCCCTTGTCATATATATCACTGTTGACAATAGCTCAAATGTAAGAACTATTACTTCAGCATCACAGTAAAGTTATACCTCTGTTGCAAGCACTTAGTGTTAGAGTAAACTTCAACAATTCATCTCTTCAGTCCGCTTAGATATCATTATTTCTGACCTGGTCCAGAGTAAAATGTTCTTAACACAGGAGAAACAGGTAGAGATACAGCTGCAGTTAAAGAAAAGCAGTATCCCTGGGCTTTGGGTTACATGTCACCTTACATTCTACTAGTTCTCAGTGCAAGGCTGCTTAGGAAAACTACACAGCTGGTGTTTTTCATGAATACACAGACTATAGAAATGATGAGTCCAACCTTGCCTTTAGTAAATGAGTTTCTTTTATGGCAAGATCCTTTCATCTTGACAGAGGTGATGTTATTGGTACCCTTCAATAACTCAATGATCAAAATTACTTCTTCCAATTATGTGTGGGAAACACAGTTGAAGAAGATGTTGGTACCTCTTTGAGTGATCTCTTCATTCAATCTGAATAATAATTGCAAGACCTTTGGCTGTTTTGCAGGACAACTTTCTTCCAGAATCACTACAAGTCAATCCAGAAAATACCACAATAATGTGGTACAGCAACAAAAAGGAGAGCACCAGATCTGTTCAGCTGTACAGTGAAATACTTTAAATCTGAGACTGGGCAATACTGTATAATCTTCTGCATTTTGAATTCTATCAGAGTATTTATTTAGTTAGTTATTCATTCATTATAGCTTGTAGTCACTTAGCATTTTGAGCTCTGATTTTTCAATAGGGAGCCATTTTACTAAACGGATGCTGTATTTGATACCATAGAAGGACAAAATATTGCCTCAGTGGGATACATATTCTGTGCTTGGAAAGTTGACATTACCTCTTTTTGAAGCCGAAGCTTCTGCGAGTTTCTTTCCTGGAAGACAGTTTTTTATTAGCAGTTAGTTTGGGAAGAAGTATCTCTTCATTACAAGCATTGATTTGTAATCTTCTGTACAGTCGTCCACAATGAGGGGATGTCCCTGAAGAGCAGTCCTTATTTCATTCCAAAGCTAGTATCTTGATTCTTTTAGTTGCCAGTTTGCTACCCAAACTTGCAAAATGCTGTAGAATTCCTATTGCATACTTTGGATGCTCAGAGACAATTGAGATATTATACTAGAAAGACTAATCTTTTCATGAAAAATCATTAGCATTTGTTTGTCCTTTAGAGAAAGAAGACTGTACCTTCCTGTCCAAAAAAAAAATCCAGGCCATGTCTAAGTTGTGCATGTATTTTATTGTTTTATTCTCTGATAAATAAAAAAGAAATACTTGCTGGTGTTAGAACTCATCTCCTGCTTGCTTTAGATCTGTTTCCACCTAAAATATTCTAGAAGCAAAAAAGAAAAAAAATATTCTAGAAGCAGCAACATAGACTGTCAGACAGATGTTTTTCATAGCATTACAAACTTAAATTTACATTTAGTGGTAGGACAGGTTTTGCCATGGCTTTGTTGCAGAGAATCCTGTATCTGTTCATTTACCAGAGCTAAATGTCATACTGCTTGGGTCCTTCCCAGATGTTAGGAATTAATGCTGCAGTGACTCTTCTTGTAGATATAGTACAGTTGTATAAGTTACTCACCATTACAGTACAGTTTCAAAGAGAGGTCAGTGGAATGGCAAAGCTGCCTTCATATCCTTCTACCTCTTTAGTGTTGAGAAATGTTTTCTAGTATATTGATGTTATGGCTTTTGTTATTATTACTGTTATTGTTATTATAGTTAACTTGCATTATTGTACATACGTTTACTAATAGTTTTTATGTACCGGAAGCACACTTCTCCCTGTGGAAGTTTTTAGTTTCAAAGAACTAAACAGGACACATACCAAAGCTTGATTAAATATGGGAGTCTGTTGCTACTAGTATCAGTAAATGGTATGGTGCGAAACTAGCATTAACATTCACAGTGAATATTACAGCTATAAGAAAAAAAAATGACTATACCAAGACAGCTAAAACGATAATACCAAATGGTGAAATTTAAGTCCATTTAGCATAATTGTTAAGGTCTTCACCTCCCAAATACAAGGTACAAGGTTCAATCCTGACCACCTCTGGCCAATGCCTGTTCGGAGTTTGTATGTTTTCCCTGTGTCTCTGTGATGTTCCTCCCACTTCTGAAAAACATGCTGAGTGTTTCTATCTCAAACTCAGAATGGAGCTGTGAAGAGCATCACAGACTCTGCATTGTGCCCTATAGGGAAAGAGTTGAATAAACCAACTGCTTTGAGTGTCTACTGTGATGTGCATTAGCCATGTTTTAGAGAATATGGATCACTAAATGTTAGAAAAATATATAATAGTAATATGCATGCTTAGTGCATTCAAGGTTTAAAAGGGTTAATACGTTTATTCTGTTCACACAGCACAGCCATTAGAAACTTAACAAGCGACATTTCATTTCTGCTAATGTCATGAAACTTAACAAGAGACATTTCATTTCTGCTAAAGTCATGAAACCTAACAAAGAGATATTCATTTCTGCTTATGATATGAGAAAGTATGCAGCTGCTAGAAGCTTTGATAAAGAAAACAATAGATGCTTGAAAGTGTAAACCATAGTCAGCATTACTTGTACCAAAGCTAGAAATGTACCTTGAATCTAGACAAAATGTAACACATGTATTAGAACAGTACAATTGAAGAATTGAAAAGTTAAGATGGGCTAAAATAAGCCCAAGGCCAGGTTGTTTTTCTCAAAATGTTTTGCAGAACAGCAGATAATCTAATTTAGTCAGCAATAAGGCTAGTAACATTTTCTGTAGAACATACAGAAAGCTGTGTCTAACTACGTCAGCAATAGAATAGTAACATTTTCTGTGTGACAGGAAGAGAACTGTATAAGAATGACATACTAATCAACAGTAATTCAGACAAACCTTGTACCTACATACTTTGTCTCCTTGCTGCAAGTAATAAAGGGTGCCTTGCTTGAACCTAACGTGCATTGGTCTTTGAAGTTTTTTCCTTTTACAGATTGGTCCTTCGGACCAGAACCCTCTCTTCACCTCGGATCAGATGGCCAGGTGGTTGAAACCGTACGGGGAAGAAACCAAATTGGTTCTTCTTGGAAAGTCCTCCGACTGAATTGTCGTTCAAAAGAGGCCAGCCACTTTCTGATCTGTGACTGAAGGACGGGTCTCCGTGAATCGGTGATCAATCATGTAGGCTCAGGTAAGGTGAATCTACTTTTTTCTGTTTTCTGTTTTAGATCAAGGAGTAGATGTGTATTGTTTTTGTCAGATTGTAAGTCAGGGACAAAAAAGATTACTGTCTTGTCATAGATCAGGAGAAACAGAATAAGTAGGCAGTCATTCTGAAGAGACTATAACAAAATCCATGGTAACACGTTAAAAATTTAAGAGAAGTTACGTAATGATCAAAGGGTAGAACAAAATGGGTAATAATTGTACAAAAAGACCCCAAAACCCGCCGTTAATGGAAGACGCAAAATATATGCAGTCGCAGCGCGCCGACAGTATTAGATATTATTCAAAATGGGTTAATAAATATGAATTCGACAGAAAATTAGAAAAATCCTCGCTTATCAAACTTATCAAACAGCTCAAAAATGATTCCAAAGGTCAGATAAAAAAGCAACGTCGATTAGGAATTTCTCAGGCACACAGATGGCTGGAGGAACTAAACCGTAGGGAACAAAAGAACAAAGATTCAAAAGCAATGTTTTTAGATAAGGAGGATAATAACTTAGTAATAGCATCAGCACCTCCGCCTCCCTTACCAGAATATGGAGCAAGTGAACAGGTTAGTCCACCCCCACTATATCCTGTGGTCACTGAAGATAGGGATATTGTGAAATTAAAACTGACTAAAATTAGAGATCACATCGAGACCAGGTCCTGAACAAAGGCAGGTAATTCAGAAGAAGGCATCAAGTTATGGCAAATAGTTAAGAATTCACGATCTATAGGCGAAGAAGAAATATGCCCACTTATAGAAGCACCCAATCCTCAGGCAGGTCAAGACAATCAGGACCCAACTATTTTAGTGTATAGGCCTTGGACTCCGGAAGATATCCGGAAAGCCACTGAGGGAATTCCCCATCCAAAGGTTAATTTTAGAAAATTCTCAGAAGATTTACAAGGAATGAGGTTGAGTTATATCTTAAACGGAGAAGAGATAGAAAAAGTAGTTAGATTGTAGGACCAGATTGGTACATGATTAGTGGGAACTGGAATCCCCGTGACGCTGCACAAAGACCCCTCCCACATAGCAGCGCAGAATTAGACACCAGAGTAAAAGGTCTTACAGACCGCATCTCTGAAAAATGGAAACCTAGGGCAGACTGGACTTGCATTAATCAATGCATCCAACAAGAAGGTGAAACAGTTGACAGGTACTATGCCAGATTGTTAGAATGTTTTAATAACCACTGTGGAATGCAGGTTCCTGAAGATCAAACACAAGATTCCCCATATGAACAGCAGTTAAAGAATGCATTTTTAAAAGGCAGTAGCACACCTATAAGCAGTTTTATTACAAAACACATGGTAGACCATCGTACAAGCAGGTTTACTTGAATATGCTAGGCATGCCGAAAGGCATTTTAATAGCAAAAAGAAAGCTCAAGTATTTTCTGTAGAAGATGGAGCAGAAGTTTATGTAGTACAGTCCAGGAAAAACGCACAGGGAAGCAAACAATCTGATCAGCGATCAGAGGACTTTTAAGGGCAAAAGGAAAGGGGAGAATGTTTGAAATGCGGTAAAAAGGGACATTTGGCAAGGGGTTGCAAGAAAAATAAGAAGGCAACAACGGAAGACAAGGAGGGTGAGGACTGACTATATGGTAGTCAGGAATCACTAGAAGGGGCTAGTGAAGAAAGGACAAATGAGAATGTGACAGAGGGAGTAGAGGAAGTGCAGGAAGTTACTGACAATGAAGAAGATGAAATATTAGACCTAGCTTTATTGAGCTTGGAGCTCTATTTAGCGGACACGAAACCAGAAGTTACACTCTTGGCAGAAGGGAGGAAAGTCAAATTTGTGTGTGACTCAGGGGCATCACAAACCCTGATACACCCCTCCAAACTACCAGAAAACACAGAGTCACCTGATTACATACTGGTTAAAGCAGCTAATAGACAGCTGTATCGGGAGCCTCTCTCCCGTAACATTGCAATAACTGATCCAGTTTCAGGATTGACACAAAAAGCAAAATTGTTGTTTCTGCAAAATGCCCAGTAAACCTCCTGGGCAGAGACCTCATGCAGCTATTTGGTATAGCAGTAGTCCCAACCATGCAGGGTATGGAAGCACAGCGACAAACTAACACCTTTGTAGTGCAATCGGAGGGTGAAATGTTTTATTGGTACAGCCAGCACTTGGTTACGACTGGTCCACGGACTGTGACCAAAGAGTTAATAAACCTAGCCATCAGCAAGTTTCCCTCCCTTGACATTGGTAAGCAACACCTGTTGTACTGTACCCTGTATTATTGTAACACACCAGGACCTGATAAAGAATATCCGCAGGAATTATTTAAGAATCAGGCAAACAGATTGGTATTGCGTAACCTGTACTGGGACACAGAAGGGAACAGTGTAGCCGGCTGTTCATTGCCCCAGGAGTTCTTTGCACTTTATAAATCTAATCGATTACCACATGTTAGCTTAACCAAAAACAGAAATATAGAATGGGCAGACCTAGGAGAAAAAGTCACGAGATGGGAAAAACAGACAGAACTGGAACTATCAGAACAGGGAATACAAATACAAAAGTTGAATTGGATAACTCAGACCAACCCAGATGTGCACTTGCAGTCTAGCGAGGACAGCTGATTGACACTCCTATTAAAGGAGGAAGAGAATGCCTTACGAGATATACCAGAGACTCTCTGGTCAACAGGGAAATCAGATGTAAGACTCATTCGTACAGCGGGACCAGTTACTATCACGCCAAAGTCAACATTCAGACCACAAAAAAGACAGTATCCCTTAAGAAAAGATGCAGAGGCAGGGATAAAGCCTATTATAGCAGCCTTACTTAAAGGAGGGATACTAGTAGAATCTCCCGATTCGCCATGTAACACACCCTTATTTCCAGTTAAAAAGGCCAATGGAGAATGGCGTATGGTCCAGGATTTACAAGCCGTAAATGATGCGGTAATACCAAGGGCACCCACGGTGCCAGACCCACACACCCTGTTGCATGATTTGAAACCTCAACAAAAGTATTTTTCTGTGGTAGACATCAGCAACGCATTCTTTTCGATACCGATACACCCTGGTAGCCAGTATTGGTTTGCATTTACATTTCAGGGGAAAAGGTATACATATATGTGACTACCACAGGGATATTGTGAAAGTCCAATGATATTCTCACAAGAAATGGCAAGCAACTTGGCGGGATTCACCCCACCAAGAGGCAGTTAGATTTTACTTTATGTTGATGACATCTTGCTGGCGGCCCCCACCCAGCAGGATTGTAAAGAAGATACCATAGCACTTCTATGATTTTTAGCCACTGAAGGACATAAGGTAAATAAAAATAAACTGCAGCTTTGGAAAAAACAGGTCAAATACCTAGGATATGTAATATCCAAGGAAGGTAGAACGTTAGATGAGGACAGAAAAATAGCAATTTTGCAAGCACCAAAACCCACTACCAAGAAGGAAATAATGTCCTTCCTGGGTACAACTAATTTCTGCCGGAGCTGGATTCCAAACTATGCCTTGGAATCTGCACCTCTGACTGACCTTATATATAAGAAGCCTATGGCAGTGAAGGATTTGTTACAATGGACACCAGAGGCAGAATTTGCCTTCTGTAAACGAAAGCAGTTAATAGCATCCTCATTATTTCTGGGATTGCCAAACTACCATAAACATTTTTTCCAAACTGTAGATTGTAAGCAGGGTTTCATGACATCAGTGTTAACACAACAGCATGGGGATAAGCAATGCCCCATTGCTTACTATTCATCACAACTAGACCCAGTGGCACAGTCCTTATCCCACTGTGTACAAGCAGTAGTTGCAGCTGCAATGGCAGTACAGGCTTCAGCCTCAGTAGTTTTGTTCCACCCTCTCACTCTGAGAATACCTCATGCAGTCGCGATTATTTTACTACAAGAAAAGGTGGCATATCTTTCCCCTGCTAGGCATCTTTCCTGTATGACTATATTGTTGAGCCAACCTCATATGACAATTGAGCGCTGCACGACTTTAAACCCTTCTACTCTGCTTCCAAACCCTGCAGATGGCACACCACACTGCTGCCTGCAGGCAATTGAGCAAAAGACACTACCTAGAAAAGATCTCACAGATATCCCCTTGGATGATGCCAAGGTGACATACTACGTGGATGGCTCGTGCAGAAGGGGTCCTGCAGGACAGAACCTAGTAGGATATGCAGTAGTTTCTGATACTGGGATTATAGAAGCAAAATCCTTACCACACAATTTGTCTGCACAGGCAGCAGAATTGATTGCCCTGACACGGGCATGTACCTTAGCAAAAAGTAAATGTGTAAAAATTTTTATTGATAGCTAGTACGCTTTTTCTACTGTACATGTTTTTGCACAACAGTGGAAAAAACGGGGAATGATAACATCTACTGGCAAACCTATAAATCATGCACAGTTTATTTTAGATCTTTTAGAATCTATTCAGTTACCTCAGAAAATAGCCATTTGTAAATGCACAGCTCACACCAAGCAACAAGATAGGATTTCAAAAGGTAATGCAAGAGCTGATACAGCTGCAAAACAAGCAGCCACGGAAGTATTTCTTTTAAATGAGGAATTACAACCCTCTGAAACTTTAGATCTAGATATGTTAAAAACAATGCAGACACTCACTACGCAAGCTGAAAAACAGTGATGGATAAAACGAGGAGCAATCCTCGAAAAGGGGCTGTACATCTCTAGAGAGGAAAACCGATACTACCCTCTAATTTGTTTCGCTATGCAGCTTTGTTGAGCCATGGGCAGTGCCATGTCTCAACAGGGGGGATGGTGCAGCTGGTGAACCAGGTGTTCACAACGTATGGATTTACAAATTACTCCAAAAAATTTTTGTTTGATGTGTCAGATTTGTAACAAACATCATGCACAGGGGGCGATAAAGCCCAAGCAAGGGAGTTTCCCTACACCACCATATCCGATAAGAAGTATTGTCTTGTCATTGTAGATATGTTTTCCAGATCTTGGAAACCTTTCCAACCAAAAATCCAGATGCGGCTACGGTGGCAAAAGTACTTGTCAAGGAAATTATTCCTAGGTTTGGTATTCCGGAAAGGATCTACAATGACAATGGTACACACTTTGTAAATCAAACCATACAGCAGTTGAGTAAGCATTTTGGTATTTCTTTAAAAAATCATTGTGCATACCATCCGCAATCTGCAGGGCTAGTTGAAAGGCATAATGGTATACTAAAAAACAAATTGAGAAAATTAATAGCTGAGACAGGAAAAACTTGGTAATACTGTTTACCCCTGGCACTGTTGAGCATGAGAACTGTCCCTATAGCAAAAGTATTGACTCCTTTTGAAAAACTATTTGGAAGGGCTTATTATACACCCCAGTGGAAACTTCTCATGTCATCAGACCAGGAAGCTGATTTCACACTAGCTGAATATATGAAAAAGTTGTTGAGTTCTAAACATCTGTTGCAGTCAAATTCTGTTTCAGATAGAAAACAAACCGAAACATCGGAAGTGGCAGTGACGCCAGGAGACTGGGTGTGGATCAAAATCATCAAGCGAAAAAATTGGGCATCGCCAAGGTGGGAAGGTCCCTACCAGGTGCTTCTTTTGACACCCACTGCAGTCAAGATAGCAGAATGAGCTTCGTGGATCCACCTGATACACTGCAAGCTGGTTAAGAACTTTGAGTTGGACAAAAATGTTACCTCTCCATCGGGGCCCTCAGCACAAAGTCTGGCTACAAAGGGGGGGTCAGATCAATAGGACTGATCTGTCTCAACCACAGTGAAGAAACCATCAGTGCTGAAGGTCCTATTAGGGCAGAGAGTAAGAGCACGTGTCCAAGATGATGGAATCCAGTAAGATCCAAATACACTTACTTGGAAGATTCGGAGAAAACAGAAATGCAGAGTAACCGTTTCCTCAAAAGTATTGCATAATCATCATGTTGACTGTACTAGTGACAATAATCTTTTTGTTGTGGCCATTCCTTTTCTCAGCCACACAAATTGAACTGAACAAGCGTGCAGAGTGGCACCTGAACTTTAACACTTACCAGGCAATCAAATATGTGTATGCTGAAACTTTCAACGTTTTGAATTGCTGGATTTGCACAGCTTTACCAACAGCATATGGGGGGTTACTGTTAACTTCAGTTCCCCTAGGAGCCAACAAGACCTGGGAAAACCTAATTCATGATACATCAGATGTCACATCACAAGATAAAGTAGCATTGCACTTGTCTGTTCAACAGAAGGGGACTGTGTGTTTTTACAAGAATGATACATTTAAGGTGGGTTGGAGCAATTGCAATGTGACTATTCCCTGTAGATGCTACATTAAACCTGATAACATCGGCTCCTATTGCAACACAACCTATGATTCATTTGTTGAACTGATGCATAGGACAATTGGTGAAGTGAAACATAATGCTGACCTCTATAAACAACTGTCCATAATCGACAGAAAAATGTTCCATGCAGAGCCAAGGTATAGTAAAGTTACTACTAAAGTAGAAGATTGTTACTTTGTATGTGGTAGAAAAGCATATAAATGGCTGCCTGATTATTGGTCCGGCAGTTGTTTTTTGGGGTACCTGGTTCCGGCCATACGACACACAGCAGTTTTACCTCAAGGGAAAATTCGGAATATTCGAGAAATCAAGAAGCCTGTCAATCCAGTGGGGCAAATCAATGCGCGCTGGAAAAACCATCATGCTGTGGGCAACGGACTGTCACACATGGACTTGAGTGATACTGTTATATCGTGGGTAGGCGTATTGCCAGCATATGGAACTGCAAAAATTGTCTAAGCTTCTCGAAATAATTACTAATGCAACCTTTTCTGCCCTAGAATTGGTGACTGATGAACTGACTGCCATGAGAACCATGGTGCTTCAAAATCGCATGGCTCTTGACTTCACCCTAGCGGTGAGAGGAGGTACGTGCGCTTTAATCCAAGAGGAGTGCTGTTCTTATATTCCTGACCACAAACACGAGATAGACAACCATCTTGAGGCAATTCAACAGGTGTCAGCCATGACCAAACCAGGACCAAATCCATTGACGGACTTTTTCCAGAAATTGTTTAGGGGTTGGGGCAGCATCCTGATGAACATTCTGATTGCCGTCTATGTAGGAATAATCCTACTGGTGGCATGTGTGTGCTGCTGCATCCCCTGCTTAAAAAGACTGATTAAAAATTTTATAGACATTTCAGTTTCAGAAACCTTATACCAAGGTGCTGAACTTGAAGAATTGCTAAAAAACAGAAAATGCTTTCATGAGCTTAAACTGAATGACTCTCTTAACTGCAAATCCTGAGCAGGAAGAGGTTAGGGGAAGAAAAAAAACTGTTTATGCTTATCTTGAATGTAGAATACAAGTATTAAAAGGGGGGAAATGTTAGAAAATATATAATAGTAATATGCATGCTTAGTGCATTCAAGGTTTAAAAGGGTTAATACATTTATTCTGTTCACACTGCACAGCCATTAGAAACTTAACAAGAGACATTTCATTTCTGCTAATGTCATGAAACTTAACAAGAGACATTTCATTTCTGCTAAAGTCATGAAACCTAACTAAGAGATATTCATTTCTGCTTATGCTAAATGTAACACATATTAGAACAGTACAATTGAAGAATTGAAAAGTTAAGATGGGCTAAAATAAGCCCAAGGCCAGGTTGTTTTTCTCAAAATGTTTTGCAGAACAGCAGATAATCTAACTTAGTCAGCAATAAGGCTAGTAACATTTTCTGTAGAACATACAGAAAGCTGTGTCTAACTACGCCAACAATAGAATAGTAACATTTTCTGTGAGACAGGAAGAGAACTGTATAAGAATGACGTACTAATCACCAGTAATTCAGACAAACCTTGTGCCTACATGCTTTGTCTCCTTGCTGCAAGTAATAAAGGGTGCCTTGCTTGAACCTAACATGCATTGGTCTTTGAAGTTTTTTCCTTTTACACTGACTGCACACCGTGGTAGGGCTAGCCAGTCAGTGGTGTAAAAAATATGGCTGCAGGTGATTCAGTCGTGTTGACTAATGTTGCCAAATGGGCATGGTTATTTGCAGGTGATAATTGAATTGAGGACCCTGCTTACTCCGACATATGCCAGGGACCCATGCTAACAGTGGGAGAGTATATGTGCCTCTGTTGGCCAGTGTGTGCCCAGCATAAAGCCCAGCAATCCTTGCCCAGCTTGGGTTACCTGGATAGTTCTATTGAGTGAAAGCTGGAAGCAAAACCAAACAACCTGCCAACCATGAACTAAGAATTGCTACATACACCAAAGTAGGTTCACTGATGGAATGCAGCTTGGAAGTAGATGGCACGATGGTAAGGAGGAGGCTTAACATCCTATGTATCCAGGAGACAAGACGGACAGACAGGCTGTCCAGTAAGGAGGTGGATGGATCATGTGAGAGAAGACCCAGTACAGTCAGGCATGAGTTTCGAAGAAGGAAGGACAGAGGCATTGATCATAGAGAGATGGCAATAGTTGACACTACACCCCAACCCCATGTAGAAAATGGAAAAAAGGGGGTTGATTATAATGATTACAATGATGTCTTCTCAAAGAGTTATTTGTTATAGTTTGTGTCTCACACAACTGATCTCTGTTTGAAAAATAATCACCTAGAGCTAGTATTTACACCGCTGAGTGGCTATTACCTTGTTAGCAAATGAAAAGTGTGTTAATTAACTGAAAGAGTTATCTGTTATACTTTGTGTCTCACTCAGCTGACCTCTGTTTGACAAACTGTTATCATGAAAAAAGTGTCACTTAACTGGATTGTTATGATCCCACATGCAGGAAGCATGTATCAGCTTTTCTCCCCAGCTTGCTCCTGCTTACTTCAAGTTTGCTACTCAAAACAAGTGCAGCTGACATTGCATTGAGAATTCCACCTCTCTGTGTTACAGACTGGGTTGTAGAAACATGGATTCTGACAGCAGGTAAGGACAGCCTTGTGCTTTCTGATTTTAAACATTGTGTAATGTCAAAGTGTAATCTTGAGACATAGGTCATCAGAGCTATCTCTTGAACCATGCATTAGAAAATGTAGTCACCAGTTTGAGGATTTGCAACCTTCCTTTATTTTGCAGTTTCTGTATCACTGGAAGCTGTCTCATATTTTATATTTTAAAGATATTACATTTAAGACTGGACACTGATTCCAGTACTAAGGACCTTCCAGAAGCTCTTTCTAAATGTGTCCTGTAATTGCACTTTCCCTCTGTCTATATTACAGGCAAGGGGAGCAGGTTGCCAATAGGAGGCCTTTCAAAATGCAAAATGAATGGCTAAGTAAACAGGAAGTATAAAGTTGTGTTGTTTAAGTAGAGTAAGGTGAAAGAGAAGTTAAAAGTCAGGAATTTGAGATGGTAAGTAGAGCGAACCTTGGTTTCTTTTGAGGTGAACACAATTTGTCTTCTGCATGCTTTGATTCAGAATGTGTTACGCTGAATTGTTGTTTGCCACACACGTAATATGCAGTAATACATATCCTGATGTGTTAGTGTCTTCACTTCATTTTTATGTACCTGCTCTGTTTGTTCTGAAATCTGTACCAAATTTAAACCAGACTATTCACCTGCCAGTTTATTTTCCTTTATATTCCATTCTGTGATGTAAGGTACATGAGGTCTGAATGACAGAATGCAGTAAATCTCACAATTTCTTGTTTCTGTTACCCCAGAAACAGAAGTTGAATAAAGTTCTTAATACTGTCTTTCCCAGTAATTGGCCATCTGTATTATTTTTCTTACAGGAAGTGTGGTAAGGTTCATCTTGATTTTGATTGTAATAATTCAGACAGAATCTTGGCCACATCTGTTGCCTGGATTAAAAAAAACCTCAAAGAGCTGTGCTGCTGCTGCTCCTGCTGCATAAAATATTGTTGCACATGCTTTCACTGAACAGTCTGCTGTGGATATTGCAGCTTGAAAGAATGGAATCTAGTCTCCAGGGCTCACTTTTTTATGCCGGGGTGGCCAATGCTACATAGAAAGATGTTTTATTTTACTGTTCACCACCAGCCATTACCAGCCAGCCACTGCAGTACCCTTTATGGCTTATTCATTCTCTTAACATAATGACTTTGTGAGTGGCAGGAGGTAACAAGCTTCCATCCTTGGCTGGCAGTGGCGTTTTGGTAAGCTATAGCATGTACTGAGTGTTACTAAAGTGTTTCAGGATACCACACACTTGCTGGCACAAGTGCCTGAATTCTTCATACTCATCTGAGCATGTCTGTGATCATATTTACGAAGTTCTTCATTTGCCATTCTTCACCAGGATATGCATCCATAGGGGGGCTTTTCCCTCCTTTTCCCCTGTGGTGAGGAAGCACGCATCAGCTTTTCACTTCCATCTGTCCCCAGCTAGCTCCTGCTTGCTTCAGGTTTGCTACTCAAAACCAGGGGTACTGGCATTGCACTGAGAGCACCAGCTATGTGTTACAGAATAGGTTGCAGAGACATGGATTTTTACAGAAGGTAAGGATTGCTTAGCCCACCTAGTTTGCTCATTTCTGTACCAATAAATAAGATACAGGTCCTATTTAATCACTTTTTATTTCCCCTTCTGTTTCTCATTCCTAATCAGGATTGACTTATTTCTCTGTCTTGTGCACTTTTGAATTCCTTTACAGGTTTTTACCTTACTGCTTCTCAGAACGTTTCAGTTATCTATCACCTTTTTTAAGAAGTAAACCTTCATCATGTTGCTTCTAAGCTGTCTACTGTTTTTTTTCCAGTTGTGTTCTCTTCTCTATGTGTGTGTGTGTGTGTGTGTGTGTGTATGTGTGTGTGTGTATGTATATATATATATATATATATATATATAGTATAGGAAAGAGGATTAAGGCTGTGATCTGCTAATGAGCTTTATCTTGTAGTCCTGGGTTTGAGTCCCATAATCTACCTTCGCAAACACTGATTTAGCCGTCTCTGTTGGCATAGAGGGATTTCTCTGCTGGCATAGAGGAATAAATCCCTAACTAAAACCCAGGCACCCTGAGTTCAGTTAATGACTCAGCATGTTTTTAAAGCTGGCAAGTGAGAGAGGAATAGTGAAGCTTACTCAACTTGCCTTTCATCAGAGGAAGCAAAGGGAGCATTTACCTGGGCACTCTCAATGGGGTAGACTCCATGGTGAAGAAAAAGAATCACATAGGGGTACCGTCTGTAAGGGAAGCAAGGCAGTTTGATTACATGTGCACAGAAGAGGCATCTATGTACATCACAGTGGCTCATTGCACTGAAAGCTCTTGGGCACTGTGAGCTTGTGCAAAGGATGCAGGGGCTTAATGAAAATACCCTGATCCTTAGCACAAGTATGATGGTGCCTACTTCAGACTCATTTGAATGTTGCCTTAGAGGGATGAGTGGGCCATAGGGCTCTTGTCCCCAGGGAACAATTGTATTTATAGAGCAGCTTGGGAGGAAGGTAGAGGTTAATGGTCAGCAGAGTACTGGCAAAAAAAAAAAAAAAAACAGAAAATGTGATTTTGAGCAAGTGACATATAAAGGATTAAGATTATGAGATGATAACTTGTTTTAGCCTATAATCTTGAGTTTGAACAGGTCAGTTTACTTATGAATGTGTGTGTGTGTGTGTGTGTGTGTGTGTGTGTGTGTGTGTGTGTGTGTGTGTGTATATACATATATAAATATAGATATGTATATGTATATATATATATATATATATATATATATATATATATATATATATATATACATACACACACACACACACACACACACACACACACACACACACACATATGTATATCTACATACATACATACAAACACACACACAGGCACATACACATATACACGTACATATACATTCATTTCCTTTCTCTTTTTCCTTCTTTCCTCGCATCGTTTACATTCTGCCTTTTGGCTGTACAACATTTAGTAACCATGGTTAATATTCACCTCAGATTTTGTATTATTTACTCATTGTCCACCTAATATTCACCATTTTTTGCAGTATTTACCAGTTATACATTGTACTTTTTCTGCTCAAGCTTGAAGCTGCCTGTGCATTATACTGGGACAATGTCCTCACTTTGTCTGCTTCATTCCTTTGCAGTTGTTACCCAAAACATTCATATCCTCTGCTACTTTCCACATTAATGTTTCTAATTGTTATTATCTTTCATTACTCATATGTACTTACGTTTGTATGCACTTGCAGTTTTCATATTCATGTATGGTTATATTGTAGGGTAATGGCTGAGAAAAAGGTCTTGTACCAGCCCATCAACTCAGTGAATAAACAAAACTAAATAAAATCAGACCATGTTTCTGGGTTGTCCTTGAAAAGGGGCTTATGTAGCTAAAATATTTATGCCGTCGTTGTAATCAGCAACCTCTTTTTTTCCCATTTTTACTTGGGATTGGGGTGTGATATCAGCATTAGTCAACTTGACCAAATCACCTAGAGCTAGTATTTACACCGCTGAGTGGCGATTACCTTGTTAGCAAATTAAAAAAATGTATTCATATACATGATGTGCCATAAATTTACATTTGATAAATACTGTTGTTCAGGTGGTATTGGTTAAAGTTATATTATCTGTTTCCTTCCAAGTAAGAGTTTAAAGGCTGAAGAAGAATAACATGAATAAGTAAATAAAATAAATAACCATTTGTTAACCCCATAAACCCACTAGATACACAGTTCCTTTTCTGAGGCAAACCCATTCCATTGTCTGGTTAATTGACTTCCTCAAAACCACACAATAGGCAAAAGGAGAATGTAGGAGTCAAACCCAGGACTGTTGCAGGATCCAGGTCTAGCAGCACATAGCCTTAAACATCTATACCCAACTGTCAGATAGCTGATAGATTAATGACCATATATTTTCTGGGCACTGTTCTATATTTTAAAGTGATGGATGAAGAAGACCTTGGTACTGGAGTGAAGGTTATGCCTGGGATTGACTGAATGGAAGTGGAAAGTAGCAGAGGATATGAATGTTTTGGGTAACAACTGCAAAGGAATGAAGCAGACAAAGTGAGGACATTGTCCCAGATTAAGCAGTTTGTAACTTAATGGGCATGTGAGGAGGGTAGCTGTTGCACAATCAGCGAACCTTTTGCAGAGTAATGATGTGGTGTTCAGCTCAAAGCAATCAAGAAATCCTTTCCAGAGCTCTGCTTTACAGTTTTTGTGTTGTTTGCATGTTCTTCCCATGTCTGCACGAGTTTTCTGTGGCTGCTGTCTTTTCTCTTAGATCCTGAAAGCAAGTTGGTTGACTAGCTGCTATAAACTCTCCATCCATTTGTATTACATCTACTGCTCCCTTATCACTTAGGTCTTGTCTGAAAAGGGTTCAGTTACCTGGCTAACGAATAAACTAAAATAAATAAATAAATTGAATGATTAATCTGCACATGTTGTTTCACACATCTTGTTGTTGGAGACATAAATGCTGGTGAGGGGGAGAGCATGTATTTTGCATTGACTCTGAGTAACTTTACTAGAAGACCTTTTAGAAAAGAGACATTGTTTTCTCCTGGGTTTTATTGGTGTGTATTGAAAATGTTTGTAGAGAGTCTAGGCAGAGTTACCACAGGTTTCTGCTTCTTCTGCCCATTGGGATATGCATTTTCCAGTTTGGATGCCTTTCCCACTTGTGCCACATAACATTGACTCTCTTTTTTTTTTTTTGAAAAGTTAATTTTCAGTTGCATATTTTAAAGCACTTACAGATTGATTCTAAGATATAGATTAACACTGTTGCTAACTCTGGTCAGAAGTTCATTAATAAAATATTTAGGTATAAAATTTTTCTTGGAGAGATTTGTACTGCACCAACAAAACCCTGTACATACACACACACACACACACACACACACACACACACACACACACACAAAGGATGCTTCGCGTGTACCTCTAATGTTTTAATATTTATCTGTGGGATGACTATACTTTGGGGTAGAGTGAAATGCCTCTTTCTGTAGTGGTACCTGTGTCTAAACCAAAGTTTCCTCTAAACATGAATTTGCCATTCAACCATGTGGATGTTGGGAGAATATCCTGTTCTGCTTATAAGTTACTCCCAGATCTTTACAGATTGAAGAGATGAATGATGCTGCTAAGTGGTCTCTCCTAAGTAGTGCAAGATCATATTTGTGTACAACAGACTGAAGACCAGAATTATTTATGATGAAAATGTTAATGAAAAAGATAAGAAAAAAACAAAGAACTCAAAACTGTTTTGCAGCATATGTTTGAAGCATAATGCAATGCCACCAGCTTTAATCCTGAAAGAGTGCAAAATAGTAAACCAGTCATTAGTATAATAAAATCCGTCCATTTTCTGATTACCCCCTTGTCCCTCTCAGTTTTATAGGGAAACTGAAGCTTGTCCTGGCACTCAATGGGTACAGGGCAGAGAAAGTAATCCTGAATGGAGTGCCAACCCATTTGGATATGAAAGAAAACCTAAGCACTCAGTGAAAGCCCTTCTGGCTACAGGAAGGCTGTAATAACTTCACACAGAAGGCACCTCTCCAGAGATTTAAATGGACAATGAAGCACTGTTTGGCAACAGTGCTGGCCAATGTGTCACTGTGCTGCCATAATAAAATTAGTGTCTTACTATATCCATTAAAAGTAACTGGTTTGAAACTACGTTGAAAGCCTTGGGCTAATAATTAAATCTTCTTTCTGGGTCCCCAGTTTATATCTCTAAAGACTGAACTGCAACTATGGTTTCTGGTAAAGCCATGTTGTTCATCTTGTATAAGTCTATAATCAACAAAGTGTGTTTTAATCTGTTCTGTGTAGAAGCAGTTGTTTCAGGAAACTCGGATAGGGGATGGAGTGGAGATATCTGTAACTCCAACAACAGGAGTCCTGTTTGGTTGGTTAGACTGTTGGGATTTCCTCTCCTATAGTTCTCAGCTCTTTTATTATTATTATTATCATCTTCAGCTGCTGCATTCACTGTTGTGCTTCCTGTCAGTGCATGGTGTGATTTCATGTACTAGACTAGAAGGGCATGCCTAGCTCCTGTGTGAGCTAGTTCTTGTCTGATGCTTTCACAATTCCACTCCTGATTTTGATGTTCACTGCGGAAAAGTTCTAAAGTCTGATGCCTCTAAAACACAATCTTTTGAAGTGTACATGTGTCCACAAGATCAGAAGCCAAGACCCACATTGGCATTGCCTTTACTATCCGGTGAAAAGAATGACTAAAGTGTTGCCATAAAGTTACAGGCTTCGGCTCCTGTTTAGCTAGCAAGGAGCCAAGTTTGCTGCACTGTTCTACTTAAGCAGACAGGAAGGGGCCCATGAGAGACACGTCACTGGCAGTCATCTTAGATAATGTGTCCTTAGGTGTAAACATTACCTGTCCTACAAACAGATTGCCTACATACAGGGACTGGTCTCTTGAGTTCCCCAAAGGGTGAAGAATATTTGTATTAGGGAGGGATGACAGTTCTTAAGGCTCCTGTTATGTCCAGAAGGGTCTAGTGGATCAAAGTACAGATCCATACCAGGTCTCTCATTTTTGACTGCCATTTGGCATGTTAACATCCCACCAGAAGTGCTTAAATGAATTCTCAAGGAAGGTGGAAGAGGAACCTTGAGTCATTCCTCATGTTGTACGCAAGGATGCTGTCTTTGCGCATAGAAGCATCTGTAGTTAACACTTGCTCTGCTTCTAAGTGAGTGTTTCCTGTATATGCCTCCAGCTGAGTGGAATAAGATTAAACATCTGTTGGTTTCAGCAGGATTTACAGAGGCCACAACACCTGTCCATCTTATTGCCTGATAAGGAGTGGACAGCCTTGAGCATGGTAAATAAGAGGACATTTTCCTTTACCACACTGGGGTTTATATCCTTCATCTGTTTATTTTATGGGGTATACTGTAATTGTCTATGTACTGGTGCTATTGCTAGGGCAGCAGGCTTGTATATATGTCTGCATAGGTTAATGTGCTTAATGGTACTATCCTCCTTTACTAATGAGCTTCTCAGTATGATGGTTCTCACTGGGCAAACTTCCCAAAACTTGTTTGAGACTCTCTAAAGTGGGAAACAGGCTCTTACAGCTCTGATTAACGTACATAGTCTATATTACTGTGTGACTCTGAACAGGTCACTTAAGCAGACAATGCTTCCAGAACACCCCTGTAAAGGGACATTTGTGTCTCGTGGGCTTACTTTGTTACCAAATGTATAAAAAAAAAAAAAACTCAGCCATCAGACCCTGCATCTTCTTGTGGACCAAGAGAGCCCCATAAGGGAATACCCCTCACAGACTGACGAGGGTTCTCAAATGTCAGGTAGCGTTGCCTCTTCCAGCTTTACCATCCAAGTTTCTCAGGATTGTGACCACATTGGTCCAGCAGTCTCCCCCCTCTTTATGAACCATTATAGATGATCAGTGGATTCTCCATGTGGTCATGGATGGCTCATGTCTTGGAAATGAATGTAACTTCATTAAAAACCACGGACAGCACTGGAAAAATCATATTACTGCAAAAGGCTTCATAAATGGATTTTCAATACTTTAACCATGTGCCATAACCTAAATATAAACAGAAAAGCAAATTAAGTGTCAGAGCTATCACAAGACCATAAATAGCATTTGTGTGGATGGGCTACATCTCTATGGTGACAGCTTCACCCCCCCACTCTTTATATCTGTTTAGTTACTTCACAATCACAGAACCACGGGTAAACCAGCAAATCTATCAACTGTACTGTTTGCAAACAGCATAGTTTTTTTTATGATACACTGTGTCATATTTCAGCACAGAAGCACTTCATTACAGCGGACTTTGGGTTTCTGTTCTGTGAACCTTAAGCCTGTTAGGTATAAGGCATTGAAATCCTTGCATTCTGCAGTTCATGGTCTCAGAACACTTAAATCTTTCCTCCATCTCTGGGCGCTTTGCTTAAGAGCAAATCCATCTTCAAAGTTCTTTGGAATGGTCCAGATTCTATTCTTCAAAGGGACCTTAGAAGCTAAACTTTATTTGGGAAAAAAAACATGGGGTTTACTCTTGCAGTGTCTTGACTGAGAGTGGAGGCAAGAAATGTCTGTCCTTTTCTGGACCTCAGCAGCTTCAGTGATCGCATCTACTTTTTCAGGTTCTAAATAATAACTCTCCAGAGGATTATGCTGCTCTGTTTCAGTGCAGATTGTTAGTAGGCATGATGAGCATGTTCCGTTATAGCACATCATTGTCTGGGATATGCACATGGCACTGATTCAGCTTGCTTGGGATAAACTCCATTTTCAGTATCATTTGTGGTCATTTTTTTCTCCACTTCACCCATATTGTTTACTGTAATGTTACCCATGGTGGCAGAGGCTTTGTAAGAGAAGAACCTCTGCGTGGTCTCTTATGTGGATGACTTATTCCTGATGACCTCGAGGGATTACCTGATAGCTTCCCTAGCATGGGTGCTCATGGTGTTGCAGGCCATGGGTACCTTTAGGTACCTTTATAAACTTGCACAAGTCCTTTTCTGATTCTGAGTCAACTGATTGCCTTCATCAGGGCAGAGTTAGCCACCTCAGTATTCATAGGTTCATAGGAGATTACTAGGCTAATGGCTTAAGAGCCCTAAGAAACCTAGCCAATATAACCTGATTTTACCCAGTATATGGCCCTGAGGGATATTATTAGCATTGGTCATTCTTGTCTATGTAGCATGATACAGAAACCATGACTTTGGCTGACTTGGTAAGAATAAAGGAGATCTTTTGTTTTAGATCTAATGGATGATTTCCTAGTGAGATGGCCTACCTACATTTTCTACTTCATGTTTCAGGAAAGTGAGTTTCCTAGAACAGTGGGTGTTGCATAATTCACCTGATGCCATTGGCAGCTCCTATTGCCCTAAAGCCTCAAGAAGGGGGGCAGAGGTTAGAGCCCCTCCAGATCTGGTCCAGCTACCAGTCTGTTATGTAGTATCTAAAAGAGAATGGTATCACCTGCTTGTGCCCCTGTGCATAAAGTAGATATGGCCTGGCAGCAGATGATAGACAACAACATCAACCTTATTGCATTCACATTCTGGGAGAGATGAAGGTGCAAAAAAAAAAACAAGCAGGTAGTCTACCAGATAAAATAAGTATACAAAAGAAAAACTTTCACTAAACAGAAAATACAAAACAAACTGCACAATTTGCAGCATATTGAAATAAGTATCAACTTCTTCAAGTAAAATAATTGACTAAACCATAAAATTCCATGTCCAAGATAGAAATGGTCCATGTTAATTTGATGTAAACTTCTCCACGATACTTTCCAGTCAGTGAATGTTTCCTTGAAATTAGGTGAGAGCTTCCATGCTTTTAAATACTCGATTATGTAAGTGGAAAATCTTGTCAGAAAAATCTCTAGATTAGTCCATTGAGTTGCACAGAACTGTGCTAAAAGAAATAATGGCATGATCAGTAATACATGATCTGATGTTGTCTCTTCCATGTGTTCCTCAATGGATGGGTCTTTGGATCCGAGTCGGACCTGACTTCAGCCACTCTCAAACTCTGTATCCAGTGCGCAGGCTCCTCCCCTTACCCATAATCCGCTTGTGATGGGCAAGTTACCTCAGATCTCATTTGATGACATAAGCTTGAGATGTGGTCTTTGGTGCTCAGGTGTTTTTGGGTGACGATAAATAAAATTCTTGCTTACTTTCTCTGTTTTTCTTTGTTGTTTTGGTCAGGAATTATTTTCTAATGTTCCTTCCTATATATATATATATCTATATATATATATATATATATATTTATATATATATGTAATTATATGCATACATACATATACATACATATATATATATATATATATATATATATATATATATATATATATATATATATATATATATATATATATATACATACACACACACACACACACACACACACACACACATTATATTTAAAAAAAACATATATATATGGGTCCTAGTCAAATGATCGAAGTTTAGAACTTCGAATTTCGTATGGCCGAAACCGTATGATCGAAGTTCTAAAACTTCAAACATTTAAGCAGAGATCTCTGTACAGCGCGAAATGGGAATATTGCCTTTTCCTCACTGTAGTGCGATCTCGGAGTTGGTATATTTTAATAGCAGGGGGTTGCAGGGGGGTTGCCCCCCTGCATATACGTGGTTTAATTTGTTTTTGTTTTGTTTTTTTTTTTTCTTTTTTTAAATGTTCGAGATTACAATGGTCCCTGTGATGACCGTGCCCTGGCCCAGCAATCAAGGAGCCTCATTCCTCACCACTAGCACCAGGGAGGTCATCTCATAGAAGAGAAAAGGATAACTAATACACAAAGTAAAGTACAATTTCCCTTAAGTGCACACAGAGATCACAGTCAGTCTGGGGCTGGTTGCTCCCTTGCTCTGCAGGTCCCCAATAAGACTCTGCACTGGCACAGCTGTAGGGTCCAGATCTCTGCCTAGCTGGCAAGCTAACCTCCAGTACCCTCTCTGTCCAACCAGTGCTTTGTGTCCCTGCCCAGGTAGCTGACACACCACACACACTTTGAGAAGAGGTTATACAACCACACAAACCCTCTTGGGAAAAAGGCTGGCACAGGTTCTTCAGCTGTGCCCCTTTACCCAGGTTATGTGATAGTAATTACTGCCACCACCAGCTAATAAATATCAGCTACTCAAAGGCCCTTAAAAAGGTGTCGAATTATTACTGTGCAATATTATTATCCAATGGCAGTATGACTAACAGTCAAGGCTTACTTTAGAGTGGCCTATTACAATAACCTCTATAAAAATGCAATGTAATATATAGCTTATCTCTACACAAAACAGCCACAGGTAGAAAGTTTTAAAAATATTTAATAATAAATAATTAAAACACAAGACAAAACTACTACACCACAGAGATATCTAAGAGTTCAGAGATCACACAGAAACAAAATAATACAGTAGGACAGGTCTGATTTCAAAGAAAAATACATAATTAATCTTTACTAACTTTAACTATTCCTACAAGAAATCACAGTGCTAAAACTTACATGTGAGCATAAGGCAGAGTGCTGGTAAGTTGGATAGCCAAAGTCAAAATGCCTCCAGTCTCTTGTGAGAAATAGTATTTAAACATTACTAACAAACATGTTTGATGGGTCCCTCCCCATATTACATCATTTTTGACATTTAGGTTTTTCCATGCAAACAAACTGCATTATTTAGCAATCTAACACCTGCACAGAAGCTTACAACAATAGAAGACATTTCACATATACATTCTAGCAGAAACTAGAGCAATAAAGCACCTTCCACATCTACATTCTGGTCATAAACTTTAGCATTAAAACAATGGGCATGAAACCTTAATCCAGCCGCACTGGAGACGAATTGTAAAACATTAAAGAGATTCTTAAGATCTTTTCAACTTAAAAAGACACATTTGAAATACTTGGCTTGGTTTTCCTTACAGCAGATGGCATTGTTGCAACAATCTTGAAGTTCAC
The DNA here is from genome assembly GCF_019279795.1 of Protopterus annectens. Taxonomy (NCBI): domain Eukaryota; kingdom Metazoa; phylum Chordata; order Ceratodontiformes; family Protopteridae; genus Protopterus; species Protopterus annectens. The sequence continues at coordinate 1,008,807,860 of NC_056747.1, read as the reverse complement.
ATTTTACAGTGTTTTCTTACATTTAAAAACACAAGCCTCTGTTTTACATTTATTTATACAGTTGATAGAATTATGTATCAAATTCTGTTTGACTAGGCTGGTAGCCTTCGCCCATCTCTCCCCAGTCGTCACATCTCTTCCACCCCCCGGGGAACTCAAGCAAGTTTTTCAAGTGCCCCTTGAGAAACATCGCTTGAGAGTATCAGGTCTATCTGGGTGTACCTCACCCCATTCCTGGTTTTGAGAGCCCATCTGCATTGGCATTGCTACTCCCACTGCGGTGCTGCACTGACATATCATATGCTTGCAACTCCAGACTCCCATCTTAGCAATTTGGCATTTTGCTGACTGGCTCTGTTTAACCATCTTAGAGGGTTGTGATCTGTCATCACAGTGAATTTTCTTCCATACAGATAAGGCTGAAGTTTTTGTAGTAACCACACTATGGCTAGACATTCCTTTTCTACCGCTGCATAGCATTCCTCCCTGGGTTGGAGCCTACAACCGAGATAAACCACTGGGTGCTCTTCTCCCTCTGAAGAAATCTGGCTAAGTACAGCCCCCACCCCATAGTTTGAAGCATCCACCTGCTCAATAAATTCTTTGCTATAGTTTGGACTTACTAACACAGGGGACCTCCCAAAGTTTCCTTAAGCTTCTGAAATGCCTGCTGGGGTCCACACTACCTTATCTGGCCTGTTCTTCCTTGTCAGGTTTGTAAGGGGAGCAGCTATGGTACTTTAATTGGGAACGAACGTTATGTAGTGCCTTGCTGTCCCTAAGAATGCCCTCACCTGCTTTTTAGTGACAGGTGCAGGCCATGCCTGAATAGTTTCCACTTTGGCAGGTTCTGGCCTTATCTTACCACTCCCCACTCTATGTCCTAGGTAGGAGACCTCTGCCATTCCCACCTGACATTTTTTCGGCTCAATTGTCAACCCTGCCCTCTGTAGTCTGCCCAGCACCTCCCAGACATGCTGAAGGTGCTCTTGCCAGGAATGGCTGTAGATAGCAATATCATCCATGTAAGCAAGGGAAAACCCTCCTGCTCCTACTAAGATATGATCTGCCAGCATCTGGAAAGTCGCCAGGGCATTCTTCATCCCAAAGGGCATCATTGTGAACTCATACAAGCCAAAAGGAGTCACAAAGGCTGACTTCTCTCTAGCACTGGGAGTCAGGGGCACCTGCCAGTAACCCTTGGTAAGATCAATGGTTGTAAGATACTTAGCCCCACCCAGCTGCTCTAGGGCCTCATCTGTCCTAGACATGGGGTAAGCATCCGATTCTGTGTGACTATTTATTTTCCTGTAATCCACACAGAACCTGGTACTGCCATCCTTCTTTGGCACCAACACCACTGGTGAGGCCCAGGGACTGTTGGACTCTTGAATCACTCCTAGTTCCAACAACTCCTGTACCTCCTCCCTCAGAGTCTGTTTGATCCTCTCAGGCACCCTATAAGGGGCCTGCCTGATAGGCCTTTTGGGTCCTGTATCCACCTGGTGCTGCACCAGGTAGGTGCTCCCTGGTTTCCCGGTGAACATGCCCTCAAACTCCTGCAACACTGCTCTGATTTCTTGAACCTGGGTAGGAGATTGCTGCTGGGACATTGCTACCCCTTCCACCGAGGTGTCAGCCCGAGCCTCTCTGAGGATATCAGTCCCAAGATCTGTCTCAGGCTCTTCCTGCAATCCACTGAAAATGCTCAGCACAAGGGCATCCCTATCATGGTAAGATTTCATCATGTTAACATGGTACAAGTTGTGCCCTTGCCATCAGACTAGCACATCCACCATGTAGTTAACATCACTTACCTTTCTTACCACCTTGTAGGGTCCCTCCCAAGCTGCTTGCAACTTGTGTCTGACAGGAATGAGAACCATCACCTGCTGCCCTACAGCATACTCTCTAGCTCGAGCATTCCTGTCATACCACACCTTTTTCTGTTGTTGGGCTTCTACCAGGTTCTCCTGGGCCAGGCCCATGAGTTCCCTAAGCCTTGTCCTGAGGTTCAGGACATATGCCACAACAGACTCCTTGTGAGACTCACACTCACCTTCCCACTCATCTTGAATTAAATCTAGAGGTCCCCTCACCCTATGCCCATACAACAACTCAAAGGGTGAAAAACCTGTGAATTCCTGAGGAACCTCTCTGTAAGCAAATAACAGATGGGGCAAATATTTGTCCCACTCCCTCTTAAACTGATCTGCAAATGCCCTTAGCATGGACTTGATTGTAGCGTTTAACCTCTCAATAAGACCATTAGTTTGGGGATGGTAGGTGGTGGTCTTCATGTGCTTCACCCCACAGGACTTCCACAGACAAGCTAGCAGGTCTGACATAAGATCAGCACCTCTGTCAGACAGTATTTCCTTTGGGAAACCTACCCTGCTGAAAATCTCTAGCAAAACATGGGTCACCTTCTCGGCCTCAATGGAGGACAAAGCCACTGCCTCAGGATATCATGTGGCATAATCTACAATCACTAGGATATACTTTTTCCCTGTGGAACTTGGGGTACTAAGAGGACCCACAATATCCATAGCTACCCTCTGAAATGGCTCCTCAATCACAGGCAAAGGCATCAAAGGAGCTCTCAACTTGTCTCCTGCCTTGCCTACCTTTTGGCACTGCTCACAGGTCCTGCAGTACCCTGTTACATCTCTAGAAATTCCAGGCCAATAGAAGTTTTACATAATACGCCTCTTTGTACATTTTATGCCCACATGGCCTGCAAAGGCAATATCATGGGCTATGGCTAGAAGTGCCAGTTGGTAAGCTCTAGGCACTACCAACTGCTGTACTCTCTCATTTTCTAGCCCTCCCTCAGGGGTCCACTCTCTGTACAGTAATCCTTTGTTCTAATATACAGATTCCCCCTTCCCTTGAGAATCGGGTGCTTCCCTAGCTACCTGCCTCAGGCCTTGCAATGTAGGGTCTGAGAGCTGAGCCTGCCTCAAGTCTCTCCTTGTAACCCTTCCCAGCTCCCCTTCCACAGGAAGTCTGGCGTCCTCTGACAGCGGTGCCTCACTGTCAGCCTGGGCACTACTACTCACCTCTACCTTTGCAGTCACTCTGTCCAAGGGAACATCAGTACCCACAAGCAGCTGTGGCTCACATTCAGTCTCACTGCTACAGCGTAGCTCACTCCCTGAAGTAACAACCTCAGCAGTCCTGGCTGCAAGTATGCAGTCTGTCTGGGTGTCCCCCAGGCTACCAGGCTCACATGCGTGTCTCCTAGCCTCACTGCATGTAACTGCATAAGTACATAGTACTGCCTCATCCAAATCCTTCCCTGTCAGGACATCTGCAGGATGGTAGTTCCACACCCCTGTTGTCTCAAGACAACCTACGATTGGCATTTTGTCTTTACCACTTACTGGCTCCCTCACTTTTGGTTCCCCACCTTGCCTCCATGGACACCTGTATGCCACATGGCCCCACTGGTTGCATTCAAAACATTTCACCTTAGGTCCTGGACGTGTACCTGAACTAGTGGCTTCCCCTGCTACTGGCGGATTCTGTTGGGGCAGTCTGTGCTGCCCACCATGGGTTCCTTTAGACCCATGAGCAGTACTGGGGGGGGTCCCCTTCCTATGCAGGGCTGCCTGCTGGCCAGGTATAGGTCTCCTTTCTTCCCCAACTCCTCTGAAGTAGCACACTGTCTGTCAGCTAACCAGATCCTCATGTCCTCAGGAGAAGGGCTAAGGGCTTGTTCCCTTACCAAAAGGTCTGCCAGCCCTTCAAAAGTGGTGACCTGACATCCACTCACCCAGCTACGAAAATAAGTGCTCAATTCAGCAACATATTCACATACATTTTCATCTGCCTTGCGTCTATGCTCATGAAACTTTTTCCTGTACATTTCAGGTGTTAGCTTAAAACATTCTAATAAATGTCTTTTCACAGCAGTATAATCAAAACAGTCAGTGTCATGCATTTTTGCTAAAGAAGTTACAGCTTTACCATGGAGTAAGGGGGTCAGGAACCGTACCCAGAACCTTTGGTCAACTTCATACTGTTTACATACCCACTCAAACATATGAATGAAGGTATCAAAATTATCCCCCCCCCTTTAAATTGTGGAAGAAATTTACTGACCTTTTGTGCTTCTGGGGTCCAGTTACACCCTTCCCCATTACCTCCATGACTCTGGCGAAGAGTCACCATTTCTCTCTCATGCCTCCTCTGCTGTTCATTTTCCTCAGCTTGTAGACTCCTCATTTTCTCGTCTGCTTATAGTTCCATACGCCTGGCCTCCAACTCAAGTCTCTTTAGCTCCAGCTGGATTTTTAACTCCACTGCAGAAAGGTTGAGCTGTCCATTCTCCGAGGATACTGTATCTCCACTGTCAGTCTGATTGTCCTCCAGGCTGCTGTTTTCTGATGCAGATGTAACCAAGGCTGCAATCAGGTCTGCTTTAGTCAGGTTTCTATGCACCAGTCTCCTAGTCTGGTACATCTCCACCAGCTGGCTCCTTGTCAGCTTTCCATACTCTTCTGCTGACATGCTGCCTGCTCACCCTGACTAACACTAAGCTAACAAAAGAAGTAAAACAATTGTGATCTGAACTCTGAGTATACACTGCGTGGCTGTTTTAGAGTACAAAACACTTTTAGAGATCACTGTACATAGGCTACAGGAATTCGCTCTACCGACACCACTACAAGCCAATTAGTGTGTGAAGTAGATCCCACCACTGCCAAACACTTGTGACGACCGTGCCCTGGCCCAGCAATCAAGGAGCCTCAGTCCTCACCACTAACACCAGGGAGGTTGTCTCATAGAAGAGAACAGGATAACTAATACACACAGTGAAGTACATTTTCCCTTAAGTGCACACAGAGATCACAGTCAGTTTGGGGCTGGTTGCTCCTTTGCTCTCCAGGTGCCCAATAAGACTCCCCACTGGCACAGTTATAGGGTCCAGATCTCAGCCTAGCTGGCAAGCTAACCTCCAGTACCCTCTCTGTCCAACCAGTGCTTTGTGTCCCTGCCCAGGTAGCTGACACACCACACACACACTTTGAGAAGAGGTTATACAACCACACAGACCCTCCTGGGAAAAAGGCTGGCACAGGTTCTTCAGCTGTGCACTTTACCCAAGCCATACAGTAGTAATTACTGCCACCACCAGCTAATAAATATCAGCTACTCAAAGGCCCTTAAAAGGGTGTCCAGTTATTACTGTGCAATATTATTATCCAATGGTAGTATGACTAACAGTCAAGGCTTACTTTAGAGTGGTCTATTACAATAACCTCTATAAATATGCAATGTACTCTAGAGCATATCTCTACACAAAACAGCCACAGGTAGAATGTTTTAAAATGATTTAATAATAAGTAATTAAAACACAAGACAAAACTACTACACCACAGAGATATCAAAGAGTTCAGAGATCACAAAGAAACTTAAAATAATACAGTAGGACAGGTCTGATTTCAAAGAAAAATACGTAATTAATCTTTACTAGCTTTAACTATTCCTACAAGAAATCACAGTGCTAAAACTTACATGCCAGCATAAGGCAGAGTGCTGGTAAGTTGGATATCCGAAGTCAAAATGCCCCCAGTCTCTTGTGAGAAATAGTATTTAAACATTACTAACAAACATGTTTGCTGGGTCCCTCCCCAAATTACATCATTTTTGACACTTAGGTTTTCCCAGGCAAACAAACTGCATTATTTAGCAATCTAACACCTGCACAGAAACTTACAACAATAGAAGACATTTCACATATACATTCTAGCAGAAACTAGAGCAATAAAGCACATTCCATATCTAAATTCTGGTCATAAACTTTAGCCTTAAAACAGTGGGCATGAAACTTTCATCCAGCCACACTGGAGCCGAATTGTAAAACATTAAAGTGATTCATAAGATCTTTTCAACTTAAAAAGACACATTTGAAATACTTGGCTTGGTTTTCCTTACAGCAGTTGGCAATGTTGCAACAATCTTCAAGTTCATATTTTACAGTGTTTTCTTACATTTAAAAACTCAAGCCTGTATTTTACATTTATTTATACAGTTGATAGAATTATGTATCAAATTCTATTTGACTAGGCTGGCAGCCTTCGCCCATCTCTCCCCAATCGTCACAGTCCCGACCATATGAGTTTGAAGTTTTGTAATTTCGATCATTCAGCCTAGACCCAGATATATATATATATACATATATATATATATATATATATATATATATATATATATATATATATAGATAGATAGATATATATATATATATTAAAACTTCAAAAGAGACCACAGCTCTCTCTCTTCTGAGTCAGGCAGAAATTAGAACTGATCAATTAAGGACTCATTCATAAGATAGAAAAAGTCACTTAAGGGTAATCATTTGTTAACTGAGGGGGTGGAGCTAGCAACTAAACCTTCTATTTAAGAGGTAAAATGAAACATTTCAGAGCTTTACCAGAAAGGCTCATCCAGACTCTGCTACACTTTGCTTTTATTTTTAGTATTTTTGTATTACTTTATTGCCTTTCTATATTTTGAATACTGTGGTTAGGGTTACCACCTTTCCCACTTTGTTAGGGACAGTCCCTCTTTGGGCAGTTGTGTCCTGAGAAAAAATATTAAAAATGGCAAATGTGCTGAGATTGTAGGGCATAATTATGTCCCATATTTTATGTAATAGTTGCATAAAGTAGTTATTTCTGTATCTAAAATACCTAAATGTTACAAGAAACAGAATAAGCAACTAAACTGCTACAAGAATAAGCTTTTATTTAGGCAAAAAGTTAAGTTCTATCCTTTGTACTGACCGTGGGTATGTGTCGGCCTGTAAAATCAGATGTGTGTCCCGAAAATGCCCCACTTTGGCCATTTGAAAAGGTGGCAACCCTAACTGTGGTTTGTTTTCTTTACCTTGTGTTTTACTTGCATTCTGCTTTAACAGCATATTAAAACTTCAAAAGAGACCACAGCTCTCTCTCTTGTGAGTCAGGCAGAAATTAGAACTGATCAGTTAAGGACTCATTCATAAGATAGAAGAGGTCACTTAATGTTAATCATTTGTTAACTGAGGGGGTGGAGTTAGGAACTAAACCTTCTATTTAAGGGGTAAAATAAAACATTTCAGAGCTTTACCAGAAAGACTCATCCAGACTCTGATACACTTTGCTGTGAAGGAAAGGTTAATTTGCTTTTATTTTTTGTATTTTTGTATTACTTTATTGCCTTTCTATATTTTGAATACTGTGGTTTGTTTTCTTTACCTTGTGTTTTACTTGCATTCTGCTTTAACAGCATATTAAAACTTCAAAAGAGACCACAACTCTCTCTCTTCTGAGTCAGGCAGAAATTCAAACTGAGTCAGGCAGAAATTAGTACTGATCAATTAAGGACTCATTCATAAGATAGAAGAGGTCACTTAAGGTTAATCATTTGTTAACTGAGGGGGTGGAGCTAGGGACTAAACCTTTTTTTAAGGGGTAAAATAAAACATTTCAGAGCTTTACCAGAAAGGCTCATCCAGACTCTGCTACACTTTGCTGTGAAGGAAAGGTTAGTTTGCTTTTATTTTTTGTATTACTTTATTGCCTTTCTATATTTTGAATACTGTGGTTTGTTTTCTTTACCTTGTGTTTTACTTGCATTCTGCTTTAACAGCATATTAAAACTTCAAAAGAGACCACAGCTCTCTCTCTCTTCTGAGTCAGGCAGAATGTTTTTTTCACACCCTCCCACCCAGTTACAGTTGTCTTGTTAAATGCCACTGTCTTTCTAGTTGCCTGCCTCTTATGTTAATCTGACCATATGTCTCATTTCCTCTCTACTTTCACTGGCTTGTGTGAGTAATCACAAAATCATAATTTCTGAAATCTCTCCCCTTCAACTATTTAAATTTATTGGCCATCCTACTGTATTCCATAGTACCAGAATACAAAAGTGACCACCCCTTTCAATCCAGATTGCTGTTTTAAAAAATAGTAACTCTCCACTAAACCTTAACTTTTTAAACAGGTAAAACTTAAGATGTTAAGTTGTCTATCTCGCCTTCATTCTTGCTGGATGGCTTTGGAGCCGAACCTCGGCTCCGTCTCGGCCACTACTAAAGCTCGAGAGCTAGTTCCACTGGCTCGAGGCTCCCCTATATCCCACAATGCTAGGCGGTAACTACTCAGATCTCGTTTGCCGCTATAGCTGACGAGGTGCTTTGTTCCAACCGGCTCTACAGGTTAGTGTATTTTCTTAGACTTTTAGTCAACTTAGACCCCTTTAATTTTATTTTATAATATCCCTTACTTAGTTAGTTAGATTCCAGTTCCTGTCTCTCAAATCCTTTCCTTTAATCCTTGATTTTTTCCTCAAAATCCACCTTAGGCCCCTTTCCCACCCCTCCTAGTAGTTGGAGTGAGTGTTTGTGTGGGAATTTTTTCCTTACTTAATCTAATTTGGTGTGCTTGTGTGAGTGATTCATATCTTTAGAACCATGTCTAAAGAATCTAAGGTCTCAGGCTTTAAGAAGTGTGACTCGTGCTGTGAGAAAATGTCTCTGACAGACGGTCACACTTCTTGTGTCTACTGCCTGTGACCTTTGCACCTGCAGGACTCATGTGCTGTTTGCCATGGTTTCAGCCCTCGAGTCCTGCAGGAGCGGAAAAATAAGCTAATTTTAAGGGGCTTATTGAAGCCTGAGGGTCCCCCAACTCAATCTTCGGGGAAACCCTCCAAGCCTTCCAGACCGTCGGCTCCAGTGTCTAAGTCGTCGGCTGGGGCTTCGAAGCCTCTTCGGACATCGGCTCCGACTGGAGCCAATGATTCTCGAACACATGTTCCTACTGTTTCCTCGGCTCCAGCCGGAGCCGAGGCAGACACTGTTGAATCGGCTCCGATTAGGTTATCGGAACCGATTTTCAGAAAGAGGTCTAGATCACCATCTATTGGCTCCGTTCATTTGGCTCCTGCATCGCCATTGTTGTCTGAACGGAGCCATAGATCTCATTCCTCTAGGTCGTCGAGGCTTTCAGACCATGACCTTCAGAGGGTGGTGAGTCGACTTCTCAAGTCCGAGGCACTGGCCCAAATGCTTCATTGCCCGACTCAACAGTCGATGGCTATTCCTGTCACCCAGAATGTTCCTCCTCTGACTCTTTTGAGTTCGGAGCTGGGGCTGGTCGGACCCGAGACTGTGGGTGCGTCGGTACCGATTCCTTTGTCTTCGGCACCATCGTCGGCTCCGATTTCTTCTTTGGAGGAATCTCGCCGGACTTCCTTGTTGGCTCGAGGGGTGAGTGGCATCGGACCCTTGTCCGACCCCGCTCTCCCTCTCAGTGCTTCGGCTCTGGTGAGTTCGGCTCCGACATCGGCCTCGGAGCCATCACTGTCGGTGCCGGGGGAGGTTTTCAGCTTTTCAGAGTGGAGACCTCTGGCCCTGCCTGACAGGGATGCCTTCGAGGTCATGAGGAGCGTGTTAGAACCTGGTTCTACCCCACAGTCGACTCCATCTGCCCCTCCCTCCACGGTGCCTGCGATGATTTCTTTTCACCCCCTCATCCCGGATCGTAGAGAGCCAGCCCCTCAAGTATCCCCAGTGGGTATTTCTTCCTCTTCCGAGGCCTCTCCTGACCCTGTAGGAGAGCCCCCTAGGAAGAGGCAGTGCAAGAGGAAGCACATTGACTCCCCTGAGTCTGTCACCTCTGACACTGATTTAGAGGATTCTGAGGGTTCCCCTCATTCTCCCTCTGAAGATGTCTCCTTTGCGGACATCCTCGAAATCTTGAAACAGAGGGGGAATTAGCCAGCCCTTAACCCTTCAGAGGATGAATCAGTGTATCTTGAGGTGTTTGGCTCTCGCCCTTCCACCTCCTGGGTGTCCCCTCCCTTTGACCCCCTCATGGAAGTGGTGGCAAGGAAGGCTTGGACGGCTCCTGACTCAGTGGAACCCACCCCCAGGAGACCCGTCAAAATTCATCACTGCCCTGAAGGATAAAGAATTCTTAGCCAAAGGCGTCTCTGTTGATGCTATGGTGGTGGCTGCGGCCACCAAGAAGGAGCTAGCTGATCCTTCAGTACCTGTCCATCCTCCTAACAAGGAGTCTAGGACCATGGACAGGTACGGTAAGCGGATGTTTTCATCAGCGACCTTTTCCATGCGCTCGCTGAATTACCTGTGTCATTTCACTCGTCTCCAGAGGGATTTGCTCAAGGAAGCGAGTGAAATGTTAAAGGATCCATCAGCTGCGGGTTTTCAGGATAGAATGAACTCTCAGCTGGCGACCCTCAACTCAATAGTTAACTCCTCCATGCGCCTCCTTTCATACGCGGCTGATGGAGCGAGTAGAGCTGCAGGTACAGGTGTGGCCTTACGTCGGCACGCCTAGATGCGGCTATGTAACTTTGCGGACCCTTTCAAGGCATCCTTCACTAACTCCCCCTTTGATGGATCATCCCTCTTTGGTCCTCAAGTGAAGGAAACCCTGACTAGGTGCAAGGTTGAAGGCAAGACTCTCTCTGCCGTGGGAGTCCGTTTTTCTACTCCCTCTAGACCTTACCCCAAAGGTCAGAAGGGGGGAAAGATGTGGTTCCACAAACAACCACAGGGAGTCTCACCTGACGCACAGAGTTGGTTCCCCTCTAGAGGCAGAGGGGGGAACAATAATACTAGACACCGTCCTAGAGGCAGGGGGGGCCCGCAGAACCAGGGTAGCAGAGAAACCTTCTCTGACAAACCCTTTCAGCACCCCTGAGGGGCTGCCCGGCTGTCCACCTTCGGAGGCAGTCAGGGGAAGATTATCGCTGTACCCAGAAGCCTGGCTTTCCCTTACCAAAGACAAGTGGGTACAGTCGATCATATCCGAGGGCTACAAAATTCCGTTCATTCATATCCCAAGATGATCCAAAAGTTCCCTTCCAGACGTTCCACCCAATCAAAGGGAACACGCAGCGCTAGAAATTTCAAAGCTGCTTTCAAAAAGAGCCATTCAACCAGTTCCAGCAGACCAACAAGGATCCGGAATCTACTCCAAATTCTTTTTGGTGCCAAAGAAAACAGGGGACTGGAGACCCATCTTGGATCTCAGCATCTTGAACAAGTTTGTCAAGAGAACGAAATTTCGGATGGTCACGCTGCAGTCCATTCTGCCCTTTTTGGGGTGGGACAACTGGATGTGCTCTATAGACCTCCAGGGTGCATACTATCACATCAGAATGAACCGACGCTCCAGGAGATTTCTCCGCTTCAGGCTGGGAACCAGTCATTTCCAGTTCAGAGCCCTGCCCTTTGGTCACACTACAGCCCCCTGAGTGTTTACCAAATGCATGGCCGTGGTCGCCTCTCATCTGAGACGGCAAGGATTCCAAGTGTTTCCATATTTAGATGACTGGCTCCTAACAGCCCCCACCAAGCATCTTCTCCTTCTTGCCAGAGACTACACCTTACGCACATGTCAAACACTAGGCATCTCCATAAATTACAAAAAGTCTGTCTTGTCGCCTTGTCGTGTTATTACCTTCATAGGCGCAAATCTAGACACAGTCAACATGTCAGCCAGACTCACAGAGCAAAGGGTAGCAGACATACACAGACAGGTCTCTCTTGTCTTGCAGAGCAACAAGGTCAAAGTCAGACTGGTCCTGAAGGTCTTAGGAATAATGGCGGCGGCTATCCCTCTCCTCCCTTTAGCCCGCTTCCACATGAGAATCTTACAATGGATGCTGTTCACACAGTGGTCATTCCAACGACTTCCAGTGTCCCACTCTATTGTGATAACTCCATCATGCAGGAATCATCTGTCTTGGTGGATCACATCCCCCCAGCTCTACCTAGGAAGACCTTTCGTTCCCTCTCCTCCGGTTGCTACATTGACAACGGACGCCTCCCTGATCGGGTGGGGGGGCATTACCAGGGCAGGATGGTCCAGGGCATGTGGCAGCCGTTCGAGTGCCACTTGCACATAAATGTCCTAGAGATGAGAGCAGTGCTTCTAGCGTTGCAAGCCCTTCAAGACTCTCTTCCCTAGGGGACTATAGCAATTCAGACAGACAACATGTCTGTAGTGTGGTACATCAACAAACAAGGCGAAACCAAATCTTACCCCTTATGTCGAGAGGCATTCAGACTGTGGCAGTGGGCGACTTCTTCTCAGCGATTTCTGTTAGCAACGCATATTCCCGGGAAGTCCAGTGTGATTGCAGACAAGTTGAGCAGGGCTATTCTCATGCCTCACGAGTGGTCTCTGAAGAATTCAGTGTTGGAGAAAATATTTCAGAAGTGGGGCCGGCCTTGCTGCGACCTTTTCGCTACTCCCCAAAACAGCAAGTGCTACGATTTCTTCACCCTCTTTCCCCAACCAGGCCACCCCAGCAGAGACGCTCTAGTCCACGATTGGCCCCGGGGACTTCTATATGCCTTTCCACCCTTCCCACTGATATCTCAACTAATTCAGAAAGCCATCGCTCTGAAATCTTCCATGATCCTCATTGCCCCTTACTGGCCTCGACAGGTTTGGTTCCCTTTTCTTCACCATTATCTGTTGGAGCAACCTTGGCATCTGGACCCAGTTCCACACCTCTTGACCCATCAGTCGGGTCAGTTGCACTACTCCCTTCCCTCTCTCCACCTCACAGCATGGTTACTCCAGTTTCAACTTTAGCCAGGCTTCCTTTAATATCCCACTCAGTTCGAGATATTTTGATAGCCTCATAAATCTTCCACTAGGAAGATTTATAATAGCAAATGGAAACGTTTTTCCTATTGGGCAGAGTCAAAGAATTTAGATCCTTTCACTGCCTCCATTCAATCTATCCTGGATTTTCTAGCCGAGCTTTTCCACTCAGGTTCATCTCCGTCTACCATCAAATTTCAATTGGCGGCTATGTCTAACTTTCATGTAGGTGTCTCAGAGTCTTCCATTATGGCTCACAAGCTCTGTAAAGCTTTCCTAAAGGGAGTTTTTCTCCTCAAACCACCTATCAAGGATCCTCCTCCTCAATGGGATCTGAACTTGGTTCTAGCGTCTTTAATTCTCCCCCCCTTTGAACCTGCGGCTTCTTGCTCAATGAAGTTGCTATCTTGGAAAACTCTTTTCCTGGTAGCTATTACTTCAGCTAGAAGAGTCTCTGAACTCCATACTCTGTGTAGTCGAACCCCTTATTTATTGTTTCATAAGGATAGGGTATCCTTACGTACTAATCCGTCCTTTTTGCCTAAGGTAGCTTCAACAGCAATTTTGAATCAGACCATTGATCTTCCAGTGTTCTTACCTAACTACTCAAACAGATCAGAGCAAAAGTTACACAGCTTGGATGTTCATCACCAACTTGGGTACTATTTAGACAGGACCAAACAGTTCAGGAAGTTCGATCAACTGTTTATTTCCTATGTGGAAGGTAGAATGGGCCTTCCAGTTACTGAAGTATCTCTCTCTAGATGGCTTACTTCGTTGATTACCTTTGTTTGAGATCAGACATCAGCAGTTGCCATCCAAACCCAGAGCTCATTCAACTAGAGCTTTAGCCACATCTATAGCTTTTCAAGACAGACTGCCTATTGATTCGATTTGTTCTGCAGCTACTTGGGCCTCTCCCCATACCTTCATTTCTCATTACAAGTTGGACTTAGCCTCTAGGGGTCGAGCCAACTTTGGTTCCACTGTTCTCAAGAGTCTGTTCCGATAGGCCACCCAGGACAAGGTGCTAGGGACGCGGTCCCATCCAGCAAGAGTGAAGGCGAGATAGACAACTTAACATTTAGAAGTTATGTACCTACCATAATGTTCCATGTTAGTTGTCTTCTTCTCGCCTTCTTTCTTGCATCCCACCCTCCTTCCCCCAAGCCTGGACAGACCTAGAGGATTGTTTTTTTCTGGTGATTTTCTCATCTTGTTTTTTTCCCACAGCTTGTCCACCTCTATTTCCCTTTGTTAGGTTTAGGATACCTTACCTTCAGGTTTAGAGGTGGATTATTTCTCCAGGTTTTGGAGATGCCTTTTGTTACTTGGTCTAGCTATCAAATGAGATCTGAGTAGTTACCGCCTAGCATTGTGGGATATAGGGGAGCCTCGAGCCAGTGGAACTAGCTTTCGAGCTTTAGTAGTTGCCGAGTCGGAGCCGAGGTTCGGCTCCGAACCCATCCAGCAAGAAAGAAGGCGAGAAGAAGACAACTAACATGGAACGTTATGGTAGGTACATAACTTCTAATTACCTACTTTCACATCTAACTTCTCTAGTGCACACTGCAGTGTGCATTTTTCTTCATCTTACCTTTAAGCATCCCTATGACTAGCACTTTCTGTAATACCTGCTGGAAAGCACTAGGAAGCCTTAAACTGATACAATCACTCAGCTGTCCTTGTTAATAAGGGGAAATTAATAGTAGGCACTAAATGGCCTATAATTGCAAAGTACCTTGCTGAGCTAAGGGAAAACAGCTCCTGTACTTTACAAAAAAAAAAGCACCAAACCAGGCATATCCAAGGGTCAGCTTCTGGTGATTTCTCCTGTCCACCTTCTGAATCTGGGCATACTGGGGCAATGCAGCAATTGCCTCATGAACACAGACAACCCTCTCCTCCTACCACCCAACACTACAACCTGTGAGAGATGCACTTACATAGCCAAACTGGAAGCAAAGCTCTCTCTACCCAAGACTGTGCTAGACAGTCAGGAGGAGAAGGTTAACACCCACCCTACACCTCAAGCAACACATAGCCCTTCTAAACCCATACCACAAACACCCACACATAGCAACACTAAATCCACATATGTGGAGGCCCTTAACTGTAACCTGCCCAAGCAACAAGGACCTCTGAAGCTGAAACGCAAACAAACACCAATCACAACCAAAGTGTCACATAGTTCACAACACCAGTGTGCCACCCAGCAACAGCCCCTAAGGTAAGACAGTGTACCTAACACTTTAGTCATAGGTGACTCTATAGTCCGGCACACTGATGTCCCTCTCATCAGGTTGAACAAGGAGAAAATAGTCAGCTGCCTGTCGGGTGCTAGGATCAGCCACATAACGCATGTACTCAAGTCACTCCACAACAAGTACAAATATGACTCCGTCATTGTCCATGTTGGAGTGAATGACTTGAGATATACCTCCCTGGACTACATGAAAAGAGACATGGAAGAGCTCTTGGATCATGTGGCCCAGGCAGGTATGACCCTAGCCCTGAGTATCATCCTGCCTTCGCCCAGAATGATACCACAATATAAGGACAAAACAATTGACTTCAACAATTGGCTAAGCTTCTGGTGTCATTCAAAGGGGATCCAGTATCTGTCTGCCAGGGATGACATGATTGACAGACTACGATGCTTTGCCAGAGATGGTCTGCACCTGTCGCCCCTGTGATTCAGGTTACTGGCTAAGGCTCTTGCCACCCCTATAGTGCCTTTTTAGGCAAAGTTCAAAGGACAAAACCACCACCATAACAGGTAGAAGCATGCAAAATCTGAAGGTAATGCTACTCAATGCTAGAAGTCTAAACCTCAAAATGGACTCTCTCGAGGCACTCCTAAAAATGGAGAACATCGATATCTGTGCAGTAACTGAGACCTGGTTCAAGGCTCCAGAGAGCACCCCTGCAATACCAGGCTACAACTCTTACCACACTTTTCGGCCACCAAACCAGGACCGAAACACTAAAGGTGGAGGAGTGTCAGTATTCACCAATGATATTCACACCACCAGGCTAGTTGCCCAACACAATGCGTCTGAAATTCTCCAGGTGCAACTAACACTAGGTAAGACTGCAATCCAAATTGTAGGTTGCTACAGATCCCCCACCATACCCCAAGATTCTCACTACACCTTTCTAAACATACTGGAAAATATTAAGATTGAACCAAACACCCTAAATACTGGGTGATTTTAACTACACTGCCATTAACTGGGAAAACTACTCATGTACCAACACCTTTGCACAACGGCTCCTGGAATTCATAAATTCCAACGCCCTGGATCAACTAATCCATAGTCCCGCCAGGGGCTCCAATATCCTAGACCTGGTCATTACCAGCATGGGAAACCGATGCTCCACACCTATGGTCACCCCCTCGTTAGTCAGGTCTGACCATAAGCTTATCACCCTTAACATTCACATCCCCCAGTAAGGAAACCTCCATAAAAAACTTCTCCAAAGCCAACTTCATGCTACTCAAGTCAGAAGTGACAAACGTCATGACACCCATGCAGACGGGAACTGAAAGTTCAACTGCTGAATCCTACACTAAGGCACTGTACGAGCACATCCACTCGTGCATGAATTGTGCCACCCCAAATAGAACCAAGATGCTCTCATCCAAAAAAAGGAAGCCAGTCTGGTGGTCCCCTGCCATAAACAAACTTTACAACAAAAGGAAGAAACTTTTGCAGAAAAGAGGAAAATCCCAGGATGCAAAAAACTCCCTTACCAGCCTCAGTAAGAAACTGAGATCCCTCATAAAATCCTCCAAAGATAGTTACGAAAATAAAATTGCCAAATATTCCAAAGCCAACCACAAGGCATTCTATAGCTATGTCAAGAATCTAAATGGCAATGCTCAGACCTGCTCTGAGCTAAAACAGAATGGCATTAAATATACTGATCCCAAGGATATTGCCAATAGCCTGGCAGATCGATTCAGTGCAAACTTCACCCCCCCCTCTTACCCCCTAAATGGCCCATCTCAGTACAGGAAGATTGCCAAATTCCGGTAATAACGGACACACA